>NC_091496.1:4530566-4854837 GCF_947461875.1 Haliaeetus albicilla
GGGGAACTTGCAAAGCCATTTAATTTTCCCTCTTTTCATAGTCAGCCACCCCGTCTGGAGCATTTCACAAAGGTGGCTGAGGGAGAGGGCAAGGAAAGCAGGACCAGCGGCCTCTGATGGCATTGGAACAATACCAGACTCCATGCAACTAAAGAATCTCCCAAAACTTCATGGAATGTCAAAACATAGGCGATGGTCTCCACGCAAACCCTTCCCCATGGCTTGCAGACACAGAGGACCCAGGCAAAGCATTTCTTCTGCCATATGGAAATGAGGCTTGCAGGCTTTTCTAGGGCCAATGGCAGGCACGGGAATGGGCATTTCTCTTTAAAAGTCTCTGGGACAGCTTGTGATGCTGTGTTTAGAGCAAGTTGCGTGTATCGGTAACGGGACCTGGTCTCCCATATATAGCCTACAAACATGGTTGTTTGGACTCTGCTGAGTTCACGTGGTTTCTTCCTGTTGCATTTGTTGTGTGCAAGGCAAAACCGGAGCCTCAGGTCTATTTCAGATCTTATACGTGATTTAGCTACAGTGGAGTTAACGCAGGTGAACAGACTTACAGCTGTGAAAGGGTTGGTATTTGTACCACTGGGGCAATTACAGAAAATTGCTGTTGGGAATGCCAGTGGTCATTGCATACAACAACAGACTCTAGGACGGAATCTACAACCATTCTACCAGGTACATGTATAGCTGGGTCTCAAAAACTGAATTTGTGCTTTGCTATCCTTAGGTCTCCGCATAACAATTGCTTAAACCTGACCTAAATGCAGGCTATGTCCAAAGACATGGTTCAGCTCTCCACCCCGTCTCACACTGCAGGTTCCCAACCTTTTCCAGCACACCCCAGTATCTGTGTAGGGTTTGGGATCAGGGAACAGATTTCTCTAAAAGCAACCCTTCTTCTTTTCTTTACTTGACAAGCCAGCTTGCAGCTGCATCCATTCCCTGATCTGACTGACCCAGCACGGACGCGGGGGCCTGCACTAAGCAGGAATGATGACATGGGGGATGGTATGCAGCAACTGCATTTGGCTGGGATAAAGAGACTGGGAAATCGTAGCCTCACTGCTGGTGAAGAGATTAAGGGTGCATTCACGTGAATATACGCAGACAACTGCAGCGCATGTATGGGCTACCACCCCAGCTCCCATCATATCCAGTAAAGAGATATAAGTACTTGTAGCGGTGCATCACCCCATCCTAAAGAAGACGTTTAAAATACGTTAAGTCAATCCCATCTGGGAATTGCTCTTTCCCCACTATGATTACATCTACCCCAAAGATGGCCAAGATCAGTCCTACCACTGATGTTCTGGTGTCCAGTGAAAAGGACCCAGATTGTAGGGTTTGCTCCAGGAGCAGACGCATTCATGTCTAACAGTTACGATAGCTTGAAAAGGTAGTGAAATACAGCTGGGTGGGGACCCCACAGATCCTGCCAGGCCAGAGCCAAAACCATCCGCTCTGAAAGTCACTCTAGAAATGGAAAGAGGGTCCGGTGCCCGGGAACACTCCTCAGCACTTCTTAATTTGCTCATATAGAAGCAGCCAAAGTCTTACCCCAAAAGGAGAATCTCTTTCACATGTGCCTTTTGTTTTCCAGTAGGCAATGTGAATTTATCTCCCTCTGGAGAGGCAAGACTTTTAAAGCTAAAACCCTTGTTATTTCTGCAAATGGGAAAGAGAAGAAGAGCAGACCCACCAAATCCCTATTTGGAATAAACCCCTCAAGGTCCTGTCCCTGAAGCTAAGTCATAACCCTTTTTTTCCTCACATTTAATGAACATTTGTCAGGTGTGGTCCTGAAACAAAGCAGACTTGCATCCTCACCTGTCCCATTGGAAAGATGCACAACTATCCAGTTTACTCTCCTTTGTAAATCTTTTCTTTTTTTGTGCATTTTCGGGGGTCCAGATTATTAAAAGCAACTTGTCAGTTTTGCTTTCTTATTTTCCTGGGGAGCTTTTCTGGTTAATTTAATTTCCTGTGCCACTGCATTTCTGCAACACTTGGGCCACACAAACTCAAAATAAATGTTTTCAAAATAATTATCCCCATTGTACTTATTTATAATTTTTATTCCTAACCTCTTTTTTCAGGTTTTAGTTGTCTTCTAACAAACACAGTGCTAAACTTGAAGTGACAGCACCCTGTTTTTCAAACACTGCACACAAAATTCTTTCAAAGAGCTTTTTAATGTAACGAGGGAAATAAGAATATCTTGAACTGAGATGTAGCTACAATATCTCCTTTCCTTTGGCCTCTTGTTCGTTAGCCCAGCAGTTCCTGTATTTCTGTAAGATTTTCACACCGGTTCACAGACCTCTTGCTATGATCTTTTTGTTTAGCTTTCGGTGTTTTTTTTTTTTAATGACACAGGTGGAGTGCATCTCAAATACTTCATCATCTTGTATCAGGATGGTCGTTAATGCACTGAACTTCCTGCCAGTGCCAGCATCTGCACCTATTTTTTTATTTTCTTTCCCTTAAAAAAAACACAAAGAAGAAGTCCCAAGGAGGGGGGCAGGACCATAATGGGACATATTAACATCCTTCCTTCTGCAGGCAGTTTCACGCCTATGGTTAACCTCATTCAGCAGTAGAGGTATTTAATGTCTTTATTTAATCCAGAAATCTGCTAAAGGTATTTGGACGCTGAACCACGGAAATGTTGGGCTGGAAAAGAGCATTTTGCTCATCTCTCTGCCTCCTGGCAGACTATCTACATCATCCTTGATGTATCTATCTAGCCATCTGTCAGGAGCAAAGCTTCATGTGTGCTTGGTGTTACCACGTACTCCCCCAAAATGTGTCCAAATTTGTCACAGAGGAGCCTCAGATTGTAACTGGAGTCTACATTGGACATCCACACCTTACTTCTGTGTGACACAAAGGACTTTGGAGATGTATTTTAGGAAACTCATTTTGATCTAGGGTTGTCCTGTGTTTCTCCAGAGCTTGCAATATTATTTAAGCAGAATTAGTGTTTTCTCCCCACTCCTCTGCAGCACTGGACATTTCCTATCAGGCTTAGCAGATAGGAACTGCAAAAAGATGCCTGACTGCCAGATAACTTCATTTTAGGCATGCCAACAGCATGAACCCAGCTCTGGTCCCCAGCCCTCAGCTGCCTTCCCTTTGCCCTGCAGTCCTCCCAGTAAGTCTGCAGGAATCTCCACCCCCCTGAGCACCTGGCCCAGCTCACACTTTACAAGGAACACCACCACGAAGATTTCAGATAATTCAGCCTTCTCCACACCCTTGCAGTTTCATGTTTATTCTTAAACACCTTAAAAGCAGAAATACTTTTTTTGCACGGCAGAAGCTGGCTGACCTGCAACTTCTGCCTTCATTCTCTGCGCCATCAGTCTTTGCTTCCACAGCTTCACCAAAATGACCCTCAGGAGGGTTTTTTTTATTTCCATCAATCTCAGGGCTCCCTTCTGCAGATGGCATACCTGTGCTCTCTCTTGTCAACACCATCGCAACACCAACCTCTATGTTTTCCCACTCCCAATGCCTTCACACTCCGGCCACTTCCTTAAATAAAATCTGACATATCATTCCCTCTTCCTCAGTCAGACCAAAGCTCAATTTAAAACTATACTTCTATTTAAATAAGGAAGCTCTGGCTCCAGCTAGGCTGAAAGCCCTCTTCCCACTTATAGTTTAGTGTCCTGTTCTCAGCATCAGAGCCTCAGGTGGGCTCCTGAGAGACCGTCCATCTCTGTCTCTTCATACTTTTCCACCCCACTTACCATTTAGCTAAGTCTCTGAGAGGTCATTTGTCCACCAGTTTCTTTCTGTGCTTCTGCCCTTAGTTATCTCCCTGACTGGGTGGTTACAGGACACACAGTGGGTGGAAGAATGTAATGCAAAACACAGTCAAAATTCATTTTAGCCCAGAGAATCAGTTTTTTGTTTTGTTTTGTTTGGGGGGGGGGGGTGGTTGGTTGGGGTCTTTTTGTTTGGTTGGTTTGGTTTTGGGGTGGTTGGTTTTTTTTTTTCATATCACCTCCTGGCTGCTTAAGAGAACCTTCATGGGTTCATCTTCACACTGTGTGAAGAGCTAAGTCATGATCACGCAGACAATATCTGCCTCCTTTCTCCCCAAAACTCATGCTGGTTTTCCTACTAAGTAGCCCTGGCTCAGGCTGTCCCTGAGCTCAGGAGGTAGCACAGAGCCTCACACAAAGCAAACTAATGTTCAGTCCATCCTACACTAGCGATCTCGGTATTACCATGGCTCACAATCCCCAGAAACCACACAGGGTTCACCTCAGCATCACTCTCCTTTTTCTGAAGTGATGGCACAGCTGTTGCCTAACACAGAACTGCAGAACCTGATTTTTCCGAGGGGCTGTGCAAGTAGGAGCTGTACCACGAAGAGGCATATTGGCGGCTGCTAGGACTTCAGCAAGCACGTATGGCGTTCCCTGAAAGGATTGAATTCAGGTGCTCACATCAGTTCCGTGGTCCAAAGCTCATTCAATTAACACCAAATCCTGCTTGTCTGCCATGCCACTGCCCTCTGCTCGCTCCTCATCCACCACCACGGTCTTCCTCTGTGGGATTAGCAGGAGAGCTCCGTGAGCAGATGGGGCTGTAGCTGGTGATGCTTCCACTACTGGGATCCTCTGCCCAAAAGGGCCCCCAGTCCCCAGGAACCAGCTTATGTCCATCCCTTCCACATTGATATGGGTCTTTCTATTGATCGTGACACACTGGAGGTCCCCTTCCCTCCCCTCTTTGCCCAAACAAACCAATATACGGCTGGGATTCCTGACACCTAACTTTAGAAATTCACTCTACTACCTACTCTGTATACATCTGCATATGGACTATTCACCCCAGGCTCTCTTCATAAATGACAGAAAGGGACCTGCTGGGTTTTCGATTTCCGTTATCCCCATGCAGCTGACTAAAACGGGTCAAATGCCTGGTGACCTCAAATGCCTCTTTCTCCCTCCAGCCAACAAACAGAGACCAGGCAGCTCGTTCAGGTGGAGCTGTCTGTCCGACATTTAGGTTTCTGAGATGAGAGGGGCTGGCTCCCAGCCGTGGTGTTTCACCAGCCAGCAGTTAAGCAAATTCAGAGATCAGCTTATGGGTGTTTGTCTGCACCGAAACCCAAATGAACTAACACATGTAGTGCAGAGAGACATGAATAAGCTGAGGGCACAAAGATGGTCTGCAGCTTTGCTAAGTGCAACAGACTCTGAACCAAAACTCACTGAAAACTATTTAACTTTCTATGGCGTTTGAAACCAATCTATAAATAAGGCATAAGGACAATGCTAATAACTAGGAACTGGAAAAACTGACATAAGCTGTATAACCATATTTTCTAAAGATGACATTTGGTAAAAGCACCATCCTTTCCAATTTCACTAGAAAATATATTACAAAGACCCACCTTGCTTTGACGAGGGGAGGACAGGGAGAAGCAGAGCTGTTTTCAAGACACTTCTTTATCTAATTTGCTCCAATGTTTTAATACCAATATCTGTAGTTGCCTTTACAAACAGCCTGCCCTTGTACGAGGGGGAGGAGGGGACAGGAGAGCTGAAAACGGAAGCTGGAGGATGCACGTTCTTTTCTATTTCACCAAAGTTATAAATCAAAACATAAATAGCAAGTGTTACTGCAAGGGTGGGAGGGGAAAATCTGGGTAAATTCAGCTCTCAACACGTGCATAGTCCTTCAAGACAAATAACAGTGACTCCCACATCAGCATTTGTCTCCCTGGTTTCCGTGGATAAGTAGGGTGCGACCTTGTCTAAATCCCATTCACAAGCCAGAACAAATCTCTATAAGCCTCAGCTGCTCTTTCTGTTCTCAGCACATCAGACCCAAAATGCCTCCTCTTTCACTCAGACTGATTCTTCCCCCACCGCAGCTATTCCTGACTTGTACTGCTGATTTACATCAGAAGAGGAGCAGGTTCACCAGCACATAGAAACTCCACAGCAAAATCAAATGACCACATCAAAAACCTTCTCAGAAGAAAAGGCTTGGATCCAAGTGAAAAATTAATCATATGCAAGTTTAGTTTTGAAACAAAATAGAAGTTAAGTTTCTGCTCCCAATGCAGTCGCAGAAGTCTGGAGCAAGGCTCATGGGGATTTATGGTGCTACATGACCCCAAAGCTTGGCCTCTTCGTTAATGTGACAGCCGTCCTGTTGCTGGCTGTGGCAACCCTGAGTATCCCTGTAGATTGTTATCTGCTATTTACAAAATCACGGGGTCATTAAAAGACCAAGCTGAATTAGGACTTCACTCGTGCCAAGGCAAAGCTGCAAGAAACCTGCATGTTTCAGGAAAGTTACTCCAGCCCTACATGTGTGTGTTTGCAGATAATCCTGCTGCCACTAGCATTTGTCTCTCTCTTTTTTTTTTTTTTAAATTAAAAAATAAAATTAAGGGGACATACCTAGGCAGTTTATTTAGGCTACAGGTTAAATTTGGCCTCTCAGAGTAAGACTTTTAGCTCACAGTGAGTCTACTGCTGCTGCGTGTTTGGTCCCAAGGACGGAACTGGGTCCATAGTGTTGAGTTACTGCATCAAAGAGGGCAGACAAGGACAAAGTATACACCTACCAAACCCAAGAAAAACCTTAAAGCCAGTCCAAAGTTACGAGTACATTTGTTAGAGGGGTTCTTCTCCCACAAAAAACCAGAATAACTTCAGAAAATGACAAGTCAGCCAAAGCCCTCCAGCCAGTCTGCTTTGAGAATACATCCTCTTTCACCCTTGATCCCTGCGTCCCCGAGATGAGCTGCATTAAATCCACGGTCTCAGCAAATGCATGCGTTTACAGTGGTGCGACAGCCCTGCTGCTTATTGGGATGGGCTGGTTTATTTGTTTTTCCAGAAAACATGTGGTGTCATGACACGTGAGGGAGGAACTGCACTTCCTGGCCTGGGCGGGTGGCTGCTCTGCAATGAAATATCCAGGCGTGATGACAGAAAAGGAATCTGTGTTTGACTTAGAGCTATTTGTTTGGATAATAAGTTGTCTGCTGTACTGTTACTGGAACTTTCAAATGCCTCATACTTAGCAAGGTAAGAAACAGAGGAGTCCAGAGGAGTCTATGCCCTCAGAGACAACTTTTTAGGGCTGTGATTTAGTCCACAACACTTGGCCCAGACATGGCAGTGAGGAGCAGGTCCATGCTGGTGACCAGGACAGCCATTTCTTCTCACCTTCTCTGCTGAGGTCCCAAACTTGCTATATGCAGCACGCAAGGACAATTCATTAGGTTCATTACCCCTTTTTGGCTACATCCCTTCCTAAGGGGAAGGGCGTATCTCCTTTCTGTCCTCTGACGGTCACCAAGGTCCCACTAAACCCAAACGAGGCAGTCTGATCTTGTGAAATGAAGCCAACACTGTTGGCATCAGCAGTGCATGGACACACATGTCCCACATTGAGTGGACCAAGGTACCTTCTCTGGTCCCAAGAACAAAAGTACATCCATCCCTTGGGTACATCTCCCTTCCTTGAAAGATCCTTGTCCATCCTGCCTACAGGGAACTGTCCCTATCATACGCTACCACTCAAAGTGTGCCTGCCAGAGCGCTGCTCAAACGGGCCACAACCAGACCTGGGACTGTGCCGATGCTTAAATGTTCTTGCTGACTGCAGCACAGTGCTCAGCCCTGTTATTTTATTGGCATAGCCAGTAACTCCAGACACACAATAAAGAATGGGCCACGCTTGCTCTCAGGAGCACATCCAGTGGCTTACACCAGCTATCAGGTGGAGCTGTGTATCCTGCCTGGATGGAAAGAGCAGGCAGCAGGTCCCAGTCCTTTGCTTAACACCAAAGATGGTCCAGCAAGGAAAAGAAATGTCACTGAGGGAACATGACCAGGCATCATTGCTTTAGTTTGGACTGGGACTTGGTTTGTGCTACATAACATGAACATTTGGGTTCACTAAGTTCACCCGGATCTCTGGAGACCTCACTTTCCACCCTGAAAATAAACAGTGGCTCCATACTGCCCATAAACTGGGAGTTTGAGGAAAAGGCACACTTGCATTATTGCAGAGTCTGAGTGGGTCTGCTCTGGTTCTGGGGCAATAAGGCCTCCTCTCCATGAAGAAGCAACAGGCAGAAAGGTCTTATGCCTCAAATATGACCTAACAGGAGGTAATTCGCTAACTCTGTCCCAGGCACATTTTCTGGAAGTGTCTTTCTTTCTTACAAGGAGCAAGGAACAAGGACGCTCTTGTCTTAGCTGTTCTGGTGAGGTGTGTAAGCATGAATCCTCATGCCCAGCAATGATGCTAACGAAGCCAAGGAAAGAGTCAAAGCTTCAAGAGAACTGAAGAGTACTCCTGTACAATGTGCTAGACCTAAACACAGGTGAATCTCTAGCTTAAACCTTCACCCTTCTGCAGTAGGCAGGAATGTACTAACCACCCCCAGTCCCACACCCACCTCTCACCATATACCAACCTATCTTCTACCCACCTCGCTGTAACCAGCCCCTTCTTCTCAGGCTGTCTGTCTGCACAGGGTTTTTCCTGCCCCAGATTGCTGTCGTGGTGAGTCTGAGGTCTATCCTACCTCCTCCACTCACTGATCTGCTTCTGTAGGCATGCTGACATCTTCTCCCATGTTACCACCAGCGTCTGGAATGACCTTTTCAAACCAGTTTCAACCATCATTTTCCTGCCTTTCTAAATGATAAAACCCTCCATGAGCAGCAGGTGGTGAGCCAGCGTTTCTTGTTGCCATAGAAAATTGTCAAACATATTTGATACAGAACCACTTTTTCAACCAAAAAGAAATAAGTATTTTCTGAAGAAAAGCTATGTTTTCTGCTCTAGGAAACTGAGGTGCAACATCTGAAATGTTTTGATTCAGCCAACCTGTCATAATGCCTCATGGAAACTATAGATAAGATTCCCTCATATCCTCATTCTTTCTGTCAACCAGGTTTATCCACAGGACCACATCTTCCTTGAACACTACTGCCAGAGACATTGGGGTTGGAGCCAACACCTTTCTGCACCACATAAAGTGGTTATGGTGCATCTTGGAAGCTTCAGGAAATCCACTGAATGGAAAAGCGCGTACTATCTCTAACTAAATTCCTATGACACACAATAACAGAATTCAGAATGAAAACATTCTTCTTGTGGACCAAAATATTTCCACTAAAGAAGTAAAAAAACCTGAACATTTTCTGTGTTTTGGAAAGGAAAACACCTTTATTTCTCCTGGCCTCTAAACCCAACTGAATCTGTAACCCTGAAGCTTCCAGCTTAGACCCTGTTTTTCTAACACCTTACCTGGGAGCATGTCACTACACCTATGAAGAGCTGTCATCTTGCAACACACAAGGTTGCAAGACTCTTCCTTCCTTCCATCTCCTTCTTTCACCATTCCTATTTCCATATGTACCATGCTTTTGTTGCCTTTGCTATAACTCATTCTTATGTACATTGCAAACTCCCTAGGATCAATTTTTTGTATGCGTTCATGTACTGTCTCATCCTCAGCTCCTGGTCAGGGCAGTAATAATTATGAAGGCAGTTCTCCTACTCTCATGTTTGATGATAATTATAATGTGCTAAGTACAGAAAGGTTTTTATTGCTACCTTTGAATTCCTTTACATATCATGGAAGGTGTTCAAACTATCTCCTATAGGCACCTCTCTTTGATGTCACATCAAATTCTTTCCTTTAACTGTTCATGGTCTGGCATCCCTGGATGAAAACTGCCTGAATTTTTCACCACTGTAGGTGCCTTGTCTATACTGGGAGATGATTTCAATGCAGCAATACTTTGGTAAACTAGTAGATATTTCTCATGAAAAAAAAAGACACTTCTTATTTTTATTTTTTCCTGTTTTTCTAGTTTGTAATCAGTGGGGATAAAATGCAGGACTTTTTTCTTTTTCTAAACTCAGGTATTCATGAGGCATTAATGCTGAGATGCAAATAAAAAACCTCTGCCATGAAAGATACAGTTTCTCCATAAAGACTGTCTTCAGCTCCTGGAGAAGTGGCATCGTCTCCTGATGGAAGCACAAGAGTGCCCTGGCCTTGGGTGACAGAATGGGGTAGAATGATCTTTTCTACTCTTTTTCGTTTGAAGTCTCCACACAGCTGCAGTAACACTGCTCAGTGAAGTTCATGGCCTTGTTTGTGGCTATCTTGAGGTTTTTCACATTGTTCTGCTGGCTGAGACACCTCTTTTTGTCTGCAAGCACCTCCCAGGCAGTTGAGAGCTACTTTCTCCATAATCTTTATGCAAAGTGTGGAGGTTTTTCCCCTGTTTTATAGCCAGGTCCAAACTGACATGCAGGTCAGGTCCTTGACAGCTTAGTGACAGAGTGTCAGTCCAACACCTGTAGGTTAAAACACTCGGCCACACAGGAAAAACGTTGCAGAGGACACAGCACAAAGTGCTCACGTAACGAGCTGTACCCAGCAGCCCTTCCCTCCCCGTTGACCTGGCAGGGTGAGGATGCCCTAAAATGGTCTCAGCATTAAGAGTCCCTTCACTTCCCCAACAAAATGAAAAGTTCGGTACATGTAACAGAAGTCACGGGAGCAACACAGTCAGGCTGAGTATGATACGCAGATGGCCACAAGGTTCATAACATCCCTGTTCTCACTCTTTTATCAACTGGAAATTTTTTTGACTGTTAGGGTTGGTATTTCCTATGCCTGCATATGCTGTGACTATATTGTTGTATCTCCTGGAGATAAGTGGGATGTTTGCACTTGACAACAATAAGGACAAGAGGATACACTTCTTTTGAATGAATGCTAAGCAAATTAAAAGACATAATAATCGAGGCAGCTGTTTACTGAGAAGCAATCCAGCCCAAAACAGGTCGAATGCGTTGTGGAAATGACCATTCACAAAAAACAGAAAAATGTTATGTAGAACTTATCATCCATAAATCTCAGGGCTCTTTACGGCTCAGATAAATATCAAGAAATTCACCTCAGAGATAACTGAACTCTACATCCTCACCACACACTTGGCACCGTGGTGAGAGAGGCAAGGTACGGTTATTTGAGAGCTGCACCATTTTCTTTTCATCCCACCCCGGGTACATCCTATACAACCATACACTTCCTCCATTCAGCATTTCTGCCCCAAAGGAGCAAACACAGGAAAGTATTCTTACACATAGGTGGAACTAAAAATATCCCCAAATGGGATGGCACAATTCTGCCTCAGCAAGTGGTGTTGCTACAAGGTACGATACAAAGCAGAGGAATTATCCGTTGCTAAAACAGCTGTGTGTAATTTGAAAAGCAATCTGGGTTCGTTCCACAAACATCATCAAAGTTAATAAACGTTATCTCTACTGTTGGATGTGATCTGGTTGGTGGTGACAAATTAAAAATCTCCAGCAGGCTTGATACGTCACAAAATTAACACAAACAAGCAAAGATACAAAAAGCACTTTACAATGGGCTACAGAGAAGCGTTTGCAGTTTACGCCGCCTTTGCCAATGTTTTCCTTCCAGCCAGGCCTACAACCAAGAGTCAGATGCTCTGGTTAGGATGCAGGTGCAGGCGAACAGAGAACCCCACCACGGAACGGTGGTGACAAACTGTCACGGTGAGCTTGCAGGCTAACGCAGGCTGCCTTCTGATGTCAATCACAAACATGATCCGGTGAATATTTCTATGTGAGAACAGGCAGTTAGCACGTGAGAAACCCTGCAAGGGAACTGTGCATGCACACCAAGCTGTAGGTACCTATGATTACAGGATCAAGGCTCTGGTTGGTGCTACAGATGATTTCACACATACAGGTTTTGGATGTTCATACTATTATATTGACTTTCTCTTCCTTTTCCATTTCGAGAATCAATTTTTTAAGCTTAGGCAAAAAGAACAACACTCTGCTTACACAAACCCTGGCTTCAGCAAAATGGGAAGCAACAGCAGAATTTGCAGCCAAATGTTTTAACTTAGAACCACAAACATATACATAAAAAGCCAAGAGCAGCTCCTATAGAGGAGCCCTCCTGACAAACCCCTCAAAGGCGGTTAGTACTTCAACCTCCCTCCTAGGCTGCTGCAGAGATCTTTGCAATTAAACCCAGACAATAAGAGAAGAAAACAACAAGTTGCCCTCAAAAGTTGCATTCACCATATCACTTTCCTCAGAACAAAGCGGGAGCATACATGGAGACTAACCTGGAAAAGATCCCAAGGAGGAAAAATAAAAACTTGTCATGCCGGGAAGCTAAGCTGCTTGGGCTCTCCTTCCCTCCATCCCTTCTTCCTTGTCTCTCCCTTTAAACCTTTTCTTTGAGATCCTCCATCTCTGACGTGATGGTGAGGCACACACTGCATCCGTGAGAAGCTCTCAGAGTCAACTGAGTGACTTTTTTTGAAAGGAAACACACTTGAGGCAGAAAAAAAAAAAATCAGTTAGCTCCACCCTGGCAGTGTAATAACCCTCTGCTCATAGCTCTCCTTAGTGTGAAAAAAAATGAAATTTTTTACGCAGTGTGATTATAAAAACAGCCTGGGAACAGGGGGCTACTGAGATGCAGGATGGAGGTTCAGGAGGCGGATCTGAATCTTCGATGGGGCTTTGAAAAAAATCCCAATGGACATGTAGAAGTGGGGATAAAGTCTAACTAAGCTCTGCATTGCCTATGCCAGTACAACTGTGGCATCATCTTAAAGCAAGGAGTCTTTCAAGTCAGAAACCTCTGCACAGGCTGAGCATCACTTGCTTCATTCATCCTGTGTCCTCACAGCAGTTGGCCAAAAAAGTCATGCTAGGAGAACGAGGGGTTCAGCACGGCTCATGGAGCTTTGGCAAGTGAAGGCTGGTGGACCTCAAAGTCTCACGTCCAGCCTAGACACCAAAAAAGAGACAGAGACAACAACGCGGAGCTCACGCCGGGATCCAGATTCAACTCTGGTGTCAGACATTCAGCCAATGGCAGCTCGGTGGGTCTGTGAGCTCCAGAAAAACATCTTTCTCAGGAGCCCGTCCGATGCCTCCAGCTGGATGCAGCCCTGCTCCGCTGCAACCAGCTGGGCCAAGGACCTCCTCGGAGCAGATGCTCCTTGCCGGTCCCTCGACTCGGCTCCTAAAGCATATTCCCCAGAAACTCAAAAACGCCTGGCGGCCTCAACTGGGATGTGGAGACTTTTCTTCAGTCAAAAAGAAGGATAAAAAAAAAAGAAATATAAAACCCAGAGGTCCAGGACCTCAAGGATTTGGCTGTTCAAAAACACAAAAGTGAGAACATTGCCCTATTCACCACAAATAGTTCTGCTTCTCCCTCCCCCCGCCTTTTTTTTTTTTAATAGCAAGTTCAGTGAAACTTTATCTCTTCCTGCCCTAGTAACCCTACTAAATAATCTGTTATTAGCATGACTCAATTGAGTGGCTTTCAGCTGCTGAAGTAATTTTCTTTGCTACTGTTGTTTCATCGGTGGAAATTAAAAAAAACAAGAGCCGGTAAAAACCTTCCCACCCCTGCAAAGTATCACACCGCTGGAGATTAAAGTACAGCCGAGAAGTAAGTTAGTTGCGTTGTAGTTACAATTAAAAAGAATCCGATTACACCCCAGAGTTTAACTTCATTAGCATTCAACGTGCATGCGGGGAACATAACCCAGGTCTCAAGACGAGCAGCCAGGCTGGGTTTTCGAGTCCTCTCCTTCGAAAGGAAATGCAGCTCACAACACTACGCAGCGGAGGAGGGATGGAGACGGTTCATTTCTCTTTGCTGTTCAAATCTGCTTTCAAACTTATCGCAGCGCTAGTTTGTAGAATATTACAAACCTGATCTGAAAACGATATAGCCAGCTACCGAGATACAACTTCGCCTCTAAAACTAGACTTCTCTCTGGCTTACTACAGACTGCTGTAACCAAGAAACACCTACAAAACATCACAGAACCTAGCAGGGGAAAGTATTTTCCCTCTATATTTTCCCCGGTTTGTTTGCTATGTTGAATAACACTTTGGTTATGGTCGGTTTTCATTGTTTTTCTCATTTTCCTCTCTTCTTTGTATTGCATGAAGGCGCATGGGAGAAAACAACACTTTTTTAAAGGCAGGAAAATGTGATTACGAAACCACAAACACTCGCAAAAGACATCAGGTGTAGAACCTGAAAGTAATTTAAACTCTTATTTAAGAAAACAGAAAGAAAAAAAAAACAAAACCCCCTCTTTGCCTAAACGACGAGAGCTTTAAAATCCCAGAACAAGAACTCAGAGCCGGAGCAGAGCGTCCTCCAGCAGCCTCCCAGGTAAAAAAAAAAAAAAACAAACTAAAAAAAAACCCCCCAAAACCGAAACGCCGAGCAGTGCCCCAAACTTTCCCACAGCCCCGCCGGGCGCAACTTCTCCCTCCTGCGCGCATCTTGCGCGCCCCGCGCTATCGTCTCCCCCCCCTCCTCCTCCGGCGCATCCCCCCCCTTGTCCGCGCATCCTCCGCTCCGCTCCGCGCCCCTCCGCGGTCGGTACCTGCTACCCGCGCCCCTCGGCTCGGCTCGGCTCGGCTCGGCGCTGCCCGCCGCCCGCCTGCCCTCGCCGCCTCTTCCTCCTCCTCCTCCTCCTCCTCGGCACCACCCCGCTCCGCGCACCGCCGCGTCCCCCTCTCCGCCCTCCACCCCCTCGGGTCCGTCCCCCCCCCCCAACTTTTTTTCCCGGGTTTACCCCCAAAATGGCCCGATTCCGCCCCCCCCCCCGCCCCGGTGCTGGTGCTGGCTGGGAGTTGAGCATCGTGGCCCGTCCTGCAAGGGACCCTCCTGTTGTAATCCCCTTTTTTTGCAGAGGGGGAAACCGTGGCTGCAAAGAAAATGCTCACCGAAAAAAGAATGAAATAATGAGGATGACCTGATTATTTTATTTTTTTTTATAATTTTTTTTGCAGGCTGCTGAGGGGTGCAGAGGGGAAGTCCACGGGGAAGTTTTTCCCCGTTCGTCCATCCCTTCGTGTTATGTTCTTGGCCATAGGGATTTGAAATATCTCTTTTCCTGACCTCAGACCATGTTGTTGTAGGAAAGGCGGACAGACGGTACCTGTTCGGCGCACCCCCGAAAGGGCTTGGGGGTGTCGGAGGTGGGTTTTGCCTGGGACACCCACTGGGAGACCTTCTCAGCTCCGCTGGTCTCGTGGCTTCCTCCTGTGCTGTGAGATCGGGTGTGATGCTGGCGCTTGGACAGGTGGATCTCGGAGGGGGAAACTGGTCTGGGAACCTGGGAGAGGAGCGACAAGGAAAGGAAACCCCAGAAATGCGGGTGCCAAAGGATTTTGGAGAAGGCAGTGCGAACCCCCCCCATCCTGCAGGAGCACGTCAGCCCTGTGAGACGAGCGGGCTTCGCTGCTGCTAACAAACAAATACGATTACAGCTATAACAAGGAGACCCACAGATGTCCTTCACCTCCCTGATGTACCCACAGAAGCCGTGAAGCCGTGCTCAGGTACCTCCTGTGGGTCCTAAGGCTCCGGGGAAGAATCTCAAATGGTGTTTCCCTAAAGGGGCAATGCACCGTTAGAATGCCAGAACATGCCACCTGCCAGACCTGTAAAAGAGATATTTTGTTTGAGATCATCCAAATGAGGTGTTTAGAAATTTTAGGACCTCTAAGTGTTCGCTTTGAACAGGCTGGGATGGTTCTTTGAATACCGTTGTGATTATTTTGTCCTTGCTGCTGATCCCTAAAATGTAAAGCATGCATTAAAATAAAGAAAGGGGAGGCAAGGCAAGGCAAAGAGAAAGGCTGCTGGGGTTTTGGAAATCAGGGGAAATGAATTGCTTTCAAAGAGTGGTTCTCTCCTATTTTCTGGAACAATTTCAGCTGAGTATAATACCTATTCTTGTTACCAGCAGGAGAGAAAGAGACATTCATGAGGCAGATGATTTTGCATTTTAATTGCTCACACACCATTAACTTACATATCCATCCTTCCTGTCTGCATCAGAGTCCATGATACTGGGGGGGGCAAGAGATGTGGTGTTGGTACTGGTGAGCATGCAGAAGAGGTTCTTTCACCGCAAGTGAAGGTGAGCTGTAGATAATTAAAATCCCATGTATTCCCATCCCAAGCTTAAGTTTTCAGCTCTACCGGTTGCTGCCGCTGCTGCTACAATTAATACAGGAACGTTACGGTTGGAGGACCATCGTATCCACCTGCACTTAGACTGGATTTGTGCAAGCTTCGGGCTTCATCGTGGCGTATCCCCAGCTCCTATGCAGCCCCATGGTCTCTCCCCCATTCCCTGACCCCATTGGTTTTGCCACCCCACATATGCCAGATCCCTCCTGGGGGACAGAGCATGACACAGCAGCTGGTTACATGGGGATCTTTGCAGATGCACAAATGTTTAGGCTCAGGATTAGTTTCTGTGGATCACCCGCACAACAGTGCATCAGGCCACTTAGCTCCAACATAGGGGCAGAAAAAGGTTTCAGCCCGCGTCCTCTCCCAGCAAAACGTTTGGTTGTGCAACGACAAGGTCTCAGAGCAGAAAAAAATCCTTGGCAGGACATCTTTCTGCCCCAAGGAAAAACCAATAAGAGCCCTTTCTAAGGGGACGTTCACCCATCTTGTCCCTCCAGACCTCTGGTGACAGCTCCATGCCTGCCTGCCACAGCCCGTCCCAAAGCTGTCCTTCACTGCTGGAAAGCATTCCCTTAACGCGTAACCGAAACCTTCTTTGCTGTGATTTAAGCCTACTTCTTGTCACAGAATCATAGAATCAGCAAACGGTTTGGGTTGGAAGGGATCTCTCCAGGTCATCTAGTCCAACCCCCCCCGCAATGAGCAGGGACATCTTCAGCTGGATCCTATCCAGCAGGGACACGGAGAACAGATTTTCCCCTTCTTTTTCGCAGCAGCTTTTTGCATATTTAAAACCGGCAGCGCTGTAGTCTGGGAGGCAGCTGCTGTATTAATTACCCAGCTGACACAGAGCTTCCACTGAAACACGCATCAACTGCTGTACATTATTATTGTCATTTAACTTGACTTGTACAACTAATCAGGCCTTGCCTTCTACAACAGACAAGGCTACTCCTGTGGGTGTAGGTATTTGGAAACCAAAAGCCCTTAAAGCTGCATCTTTCTGGTGGAAAATATCACCACAAGCCATCGTGTTTTCTTTCCTGTATTTGAAAACCACCCACATTTTCAGTAAGAAAAAAAAATCAAACTGATTGAGTGTCTTGCCTGGGCAATAGGCCTTTCTGAAGAGTTTCATTCTCAAAATATTTGGTCTCTGTTGTTTGGTTTTTAAGGGTGATTATTTGCAATTTATTGTTAATTTAAAGGAGGCGTGGGGAAAAAATAACAAGGGAACACATTTAATAACTGCTGCAAAAGAAGGTAAGATATTCCTCTTTGCTTTGAATTAATTGAAACTCGGTTAATGAGTCAATGCGCTTGAAAAATAAAGAAGAAAATATAGCAGGTTAGATAATTTTCAACGTTAAAATAACACTAGAACTGGGCTTTTTATTTTTTCTTTTCCTAAAGGCTTCCATTCCTGCTCAAAGTGTGTACTGCATGTTAACACGAGGTTTACATTTCAGTCTCTTCTAGCAGTCATAAAAAAAGGGCTTGGAAAGGACCAGAGAGGTCACTTCATCCCTTCTACTATACAGTGGGTCTGACACTCCCCAAACAGCGTGTTCCCAAGAGAGGTCTGTCCTCCCGGCTGTTACAGATTTCCAGCTCGGGAGCTCCCCGGCCTCTGCAGAAGAGTACAGGAAACACAGTGAGCAAATCAAACCACTTGCAAAATACTGTGTGATGGTGCATGTCTCCCAGGCTTCACCAGAAAAGGTTGAGTAATTCTGGGAGAATCTTTCTACAGGGTCCAGTCTGATTCTACTTCCTTGAAACTCTTTGACTGGAGATACATATTGTCCCTTTCAAGCTGTGAAGAGAAATAAGTTGTGATGCTGGTCGTATCACTGGTGGTGTTGCAGTACCCTCCAGGATTTCTTAGTCTCATACCAAGGATCAACCAAACATACGAAGCAAAATGTATTGCCAATCCATTAAGGTTGCTCAACTGCGATTTTTGTAAATGTGCAAAGCTTTTTCTCAGTCCCTATTCAGTTATTTCGGGCTCAATACTGTGGTTTAGCAGCAGCTGTGAGCTGGTGGCATTCAAAATAATCAATTTAAGCAGATGCATAAAATGCATTTTAGGGCACAGGTTGAGGGAGGTGAAGATGCTGCCTGCCCTTACCTACTGGTTCCCACGCTCTGCCTCCCTCCTGCCTGTGTCCTGCCTCCCCACCCCACGTTATGGCTTTGCTGACTCAACCGATCGCCTCACCGTGCTCTCAGCCAGAGCAGCAAAAATGGTCTGGATTTAAGAAAAACAAGCAAAGCAAAACTGGAAAAAAAAAAAAAAAGAAAAAAAGAAAGGGTTGCCCTTTGCCTGTAACCAGCATCATTTTCACAGGGCATGGCCACATGAAGGGCTGAGTGAACACAGTCGTGGTGGGGAAGAGGTGGGTTGGGTGGCGGACGGGTGGGAGTGGGTGAAAACCTCCCCAGCCAGCTCCATAGCCAAAAAGTTCATGTGTGTGACCACACGCTCTAGTTGACACTGCATGAGAGGTGTGGTGCTTTGAAAATGCTAAGTCATTTTTGAGCAAAAGGTCTTCTCCTGCCCTGGGGAATAGTCCCCTGTTGCTTGGGTGAAAGCAATAGCCCTTCACTGACTTCTGCACAAAGACACCACCTCGAGAAAGTCTCCCTGAAATGGGGATCATTGAAAGCTCACCCCAAGCTTGGTCTGTTCTTATGCCTGGGCATTAGCCGTTGACCACCCTTGGAGACAATTTGCCTGGTTTGGGGGTTGAGGGACTGCTGGCACACATATTCTGCCATTCCTAGCTCCTTTGATAACATTAATTGATTGCAGGGGAATTCTGAAGCAAAATCAACAGTAGTCATCTTTGAAATCACAGAGTCACAGAATGGTTGAGGTTGGAAGACACCTCTGGAGGTCATCTTGTCCAACCTCCTTGCTCAAGCAAGGCCACCTAGAGCTGGTTGCCCAGGACCATGTCCAGACAGCTCTTGAAAATCTCCAAAGATGGAGACTCCAAGCCCTCTTTGGGCAACCAATTGACATTGGGCTCTTTTTTATGATGTATTTATATGCCCTCTGTATTTACTATCTTCCCAGTTAAAAGGACTTTAGTTTAAATTCAGTTGGGATTAGCAGAAGTCATTGCCCAGGGAGGTCACAGAGGTTAAGAGACCAGCAGCATTTCAAGTGTGCTCACATTTATCTTTGTAACGGCATTGGTATTCAGCACAGAAATTTGCACTCCTCTAGAGGGTACTCTAAAGACAAGATGACTGGGAGGTTGATCCATCTTCTGTTGCCGCTGTGCTAACAATACAGGGTGCTTTGTTTTGAATATGAGACCTTTTTTCCAGTTTTAGATCTGGGTGTCTGGGTTTTGAGCCTCGCTGCTGACAAATCACACCACGGTGTCCTTCCATGACTGATGTCTGTACCAAGATTTAAGCTGCAGCATAACTGAAATCTGAAGTAAGCATCATGGCTAGAAGATGGTTATGATGCTTGCCGAGGTGGGGCAGATGTTGTCCTTGGAGACATAGTCACTCCTTTCAAACTAATGGACTTCCAACAGTCCAGCGGGTAAGGGCTCTTGCATGTGATGTAGTGATCATGCACTCATAATGAGTTTGAACCCTCCTCCCAGGAATCCAGAGGTTTGGGTTGTTTTTTTTTTTTTTTTTGTTATTATCTGTACAGTTTCAGCAGACAGATTGTCACAGATTCCTATTCTTCAAATAAAACAGTTTGTTAGAAAGAGCAATAAGACACCATGATGTTAATACAAATTTGGATCTTAAATGAATGCTATGTAGCAGTGAGGAGTTGAGAAGTTTTGCCTGATACCTTTGATTCTGGGTTGTGTGCTGCAGTAAATCAAAGCAGTTTATCACTAGTATTTCAGAAGTGCTGAGTGTCCAACACAGAAACCTGCTGTGCTGGGTGCTGTACAAAATCCTAAAAGGGACCAAGTCCTTAGCAGCAAATAGCCTCCTTTACACAGTCTGGAGGAGGAAAGCCCAAAAGAACAGGTTGTCTAAGGCAAGACCAAAATCTTTCACATCCAGGGTTTTAGCACCTCCTAGTTTTTAATATATTTATCCTCACTGTGCCATAAAAAGGAACAGCTTTCCCTCTTTTATAGACAGGAGACTGAAGCCTAGGGACACAGAAGGGCAATGTCTAGCTCTTGGGTAACCAGTCACACATCCCCACACTACGAGTCCCCAGACATCTTGTCTCAAGGTGTCTTTTACACTTGGACCCGTCTGGAAGGCATGTGGTGAGAACTGACAGGACAGGCCTGGCAGGGGAGAAGATGGAGACTTGTCCCATTGGAAAGTCTTTCCTGAGGCATGGCATGAATTAATGCCAGAAGCAGCTCCAGGTGGTGAAGACGTAGCCAAAGGAAGAGCTGATTTCTCATGGGAAAGACTGCAGGAGCTGTCACAGCCACTGGTGGAGATGTAAGCCCCAAGCAGACTCTTTCACCAAAGGCACATGCAGATGCTCATTAGCGGTCTTCACGATCTCAGTAGGGCTTTTTCCAAGAAAGGCCTTGAGATAAGTCATCAGTGGTTTAGCAAATGGCTCTGTGAGACTGAGACATAGCTCGAAAGGTGTGGTGGGCTAAGCCTGAGGAACCCTGACTCAGCCCACTCTGCTCTCTCCCATCCCAATGCGGGGATGCTGAGCAGTCCCTCACTCCACTGCCATCCCGCTGCTCCACGGTGTGCTGAGGCCACGCCGTCACCTTCTTGGTGCCACGAAATGAGTGCTGATCTACCTCCTGCGCTTGGTTTGCACCAGTGCCATCTCCTAGCTGGGAGCAGCCAGCCCAAACCCAGCCCTTTCTGTACTTTTTACCTCTCCTCTGGAGTCTACCCATGAGCAGGCATGAGCCAAAGATGACCTGTGATGGTCATTGTTTTGTTTCTCTGAATTCTCCCTGTGTTTCTCATGTGAGCCGGCCTGCTAATTATTTTGAATTGGTCTATTGACAAGAAACAAGGATGCCAACAGACGGTGTTGTTTCTCAGTCAAATTTTGCTAATAATGAGTTATTCCGTTGGGTGGCTGTGGTGTGCACGCTCCTAAATTTCCCAGAAATATGTCTTCTTCACTGCAGACTTAACTTAAGCTGGGGTGAGCAGAGGCTGCTGACGGTAACATTTCAGACCTGACCTCCTTGTGGTGAATATTTTGGGTGAGGACTGTGTTTGCTGGCTTGCTTTCTTTTAGTGGTTAAGGTGAAAGGTCAAAACTTTTTCTTCTCGGTGCTATGAAAACATCTGATGTGAGTGCATTTACCATCAGTGTTGGCCGATGGAAACATACCAGGCTCTGGTTAAGGGAACCATTGTCACATCCTTTCTGTTATGGCCACAAAATTTTCAAAATGATGACTTTCCACGATAGCTTCTTTTCACTGGAGGATGCTGCATGTCCAAGATGATTTTTCCATCAATGACCTCAGCTTTGGGACACCCAGCAAGAGACACGACGGACTCAATTTTCAGCAGCATGGAAGAGAACAAGATCAGATGGCATTAAATGTGTCAGCTTCCCTGTGAAAACCAAGTGACCTCGGGCCAGCTCTGGCAGGCAGGAGAGCTGGTTCCTCAGAGGTGGATGTTACAGAGATCTCATCTAGGATCAGGAGGAGGTGCTTGGAGCAATGTCCTGAGCAATTGCAACATCAGGAAGGTGCATGAAGGTAAGATAAACAAGAATCCTCTCTTTCCATCACTGGCCACAATCAATGGGTTATAAACCACTTATGTACCCAAGTGTCTGCAGCATTGCTAGTAGCAGTAGAAATGGGATTTCAGCAAAGGAAGAAATAAAAGGGAGATCCCCAGGCATTTCACGACTGTGGCTTGGCTGTGTGCTCACTGTTCATTCCTACTTTCCTACGAATGACTGAAGGCCACTCCATCAACCCCTTAGAAATGTAACTCTCTGCTTTGTGTGATCCTCATGTCCACTGTTGTCAAGGGGTCTGGCAGGGTAGACAGTAACACCGAAACCTCCACATTCAGTTTAGGAGACCAGAGGAGAAAAACGAGAAAGAAATTAAGTACAGATTAGTGCCATAGGGGACCTTCAGTACCCCGTCTAAGCCATGAAGTGTGGGAAGATGAGAGGGCTGTGATGCAGGGACAGGAAGAGCGCACGTACAGCGTGGTGGTGATTTGGGGCAGCACACAGCAAGGACACTTGCTTTGTGTAGGTGTGAACACAGAGGATGTTGCCTCACTGGGGTTGGTTTCGGGGATGCCAGTGCTGCTGCCTGCCTTGCAGTACAGTGCGGAAATACCTGAGCTCATTTGAAACAAGCTCTTGTAGCTATTTCAAGGAGTTGCTCTGCGACAGTACAGATGTGGGGGAGGAAGGGCTGATTGATCGTATCGAGAAGTTGATATCTGTGCATTAGAGCACAGACTTCTTTCAATATTGTCCTTGTCACTACAGCAACAAAAATGCAACTTTGGGATAACCTAACGACTGGCTTCAAGTCCTCTGGAGACCGGGCAGGCAATAAAGCCTGGGCTGCTGCATCTTCAGTGCTCTTCTTGTGTGCTGGTAAAGAAATGAAAGCCATGGTACTACTTCATGATCTAGTCACACGTCTCTTTAGAGAAGGTCAGGATCTGAAGGGTGAAAAGACCCCAGAGCATCCTTTCCAGCAGGATTTCTCCTAGCCGTGCTCCAGGGGCCTTACACATTTACCCCAACCGCCCAGTCCTGGAGCGTTCGCTTATTCTTAAAAGTAGGTCATCACGGTAGCAGCTCAGGCTATTTTGTTTCTGGCGGATTTGGTTTGAACACTTTGCTTTCCAGTCACTGATAAACACGATTGTATATGAATCATTTTTTACCTCCGCCTTCATTTGATTGTTAGAGAGAGCTCTTAGAAAGGCTTAGATGGCTGGAAGCCTGCTCGGTAGTGCCTGCTAATGAGAGGAAAAACAAAAGCTGGAGAGGAAAAACAAAACTACAATCGTTTTTCTGTTGTCTGATGCAAAGTGGTTTATCCTGTGATTTCCTTCAGGATATACAAGAAAAAGCTCAAACATACCCTGAAATTAAATGACTGTATCATAGGAGGTCCCCCATGCAGGAGGCAAGTGCAGCACTCTAGTTGTACTTGAAGTCTATTTTGAAGGCTTAAGTGGGACTAAGGTAATAAGTAGGCTTTGTGTTTTATCTTTCAGTACAGCCTTGCAGATTTGGACTTAATCCAGGTGTTGTTTAAGGCATCAAGGTGCTATAACACTAAATGCCTCAGAAGTAACAATTGAAACCAGCAGTTCTTTTCATTTATGCCTCTGGTTTGTACTCAAATGCTCTTATAATTTCTGAGCACTCTTCCATGCGCAGCAGAATTAGTCAAAAGTCCTTTTCCAGGTGAGGGAATCAAGGGCTCCATTTATTAGCAATGGAAGAGACTTAATTCTCTTGAAGTCCCAGAATGAATAAGCCTGAGGAACCAGAGGAATCGTGCAGTGACAAAAATGATTTTAAAAGGTCATTGCACATAACCAAGAAAGGAAAGTCAGGTTCTACCCACCAACCCTAGGAAATGCAGGGGCTTATTTAATATTCATTGTGGGCTTTCCCTAAAAGTCAGTGCATGTTTAAAAATGTCACTGCACAAACTCTCAATTCATGTTATTTCTTAGGCCATTGCATGTTCAGTAATGGGAAATCAGCTCCATATTGCAAGGAAGGTCATGGGGTACACAGGGCCCTGACTTCTTGTAACGTCGGTACACTTAGCATTGAAGACTTTGCATCTGGTTTTGTAATTTTGTTCTAGTAGTGTCCCTCTCTTCCCCCAGTTCTTTTTAATTTGAATCTTCAAGCTCTTTGGGATAGCAATTGTCACTTCTACAGGTCTGGACACACTCTAGCATGATAGCTTTTCACCATGGCCAATTCCAAGATGCTAGTGAAATACGAATGCTAAACAATAACTGTGATGATAAGGCAGTATATATTCCCTGTAGGAATTACATCTTTGGCTTCTAAAATAAATGTAGAATTTCACTTTCATGAAGAACTGCAGGTCTAATTCAGATCCAACTTGTCAAGATGGTAAAGTCAAAGAGACAGCTCCTTGTAAATCAGAAAAAGTTCATTGACTTGAGAAGGGTTGTGCTCATTTAAACCACAGCAGGCACACCTCCAATCATGTTAGAGGTCAGGATCAATAGAAATACTTGCACGATTTTATTCACTGTCAGTGAAAGGGTTTGTTTCTTCTGAGTCTCTGGAGATGGGAGGAATGTTCATGCGGGAGAAAGCAAGGTGGTGAAACGGCTGGAACCAGAAGTTATATGGACTGGTCTGTGTTTGGGGTTTACTAAGAGAGTAACGCAAGATGCAGGCTAAAAGCTTAGTTTAAGAGGAAAAAACATGCTTTTTAAGAGTCAGAAAACTTTGAATATTGAAACCATTGTGCACTAATCTAAAGGCATACAAAGAACAAAAGGCAAGATATTCATGCATACAAATCCATATTCATACATAGAAGCAAAGAATTTTTTAGGTTGGAAAAGACCTTTAAGATCATTGAGTCCAACCGTAAACCTAACACTGCCAAGTCATATCGACGTGTAAGCTGCAGAAATGTTTAGATGCAGGGCTGTAGCAAGGGCATCATCTACATAGGGTATCAAAAGAGCCTACATATATATACAACATCCCCAGACACGCCAGGATATCGCCACAGGTGTCTGCATCTAAGACCGAGGAGAAGGTCTCATTATCTGCAGCAGCCGGGCAAACAGGAGGTGGCAGCAGCTTAGAGATACAAAAAGAGATGCCCAGATGACAAGGGAGAGTTGCAGTAACAGAACAGTCTTGTGTCCCATCTGCCTTTGTGAGTGTTTATACATGCGTATATTTGTATTCTCCGCCAGTCTCACTATTGGTATTGCAAATATTCTTATTGCACTTGCCCACATACTGGAAGAGAGGGGACATACTTTGCAATACCAGTGACGTGACTGAGCCAGGCAAGCTGTTTCAGGCTGTTGTAACTCTACAGCCATTTTTAACTCTCTAATGTGAAAGAAGTGTCGAAGTAGACAGACTGACTCTTCCATGCATGAACCTTTAATCTATGCTTCAGTGCCTCAGTACTGTGTCTTGAGTCACCATCAGTCCCTCAGCTGAGAAGACTTATGGACATAAGGGAAAATGAGAAAAGTTGCAGAGATGAGCACAGATGTGCAGCTAGAGACAACGTAGGACAGCTTTCAGAAGGTGCATGTCTGTATTTGGAGAGATAATCTAGAATATGTGGCACAGCAGGTGGAGAAGATTGGGAACTACAGCACCAGCCCAGGCTGATGTTGCACAGCCACTTAAACAGAGTTGATGCAATTTTGCTTTTGCTGTTTCTGTCGAGGACTGTGGAGCTGTGGAGGAGGTGGCTGCTCCTGTCTAACCTGCCCAACTGTCCCCAAATGTCACATCTTGTTCTCCAGGTTCCTTGCAGTAGAGACAGCACTAGCTCTCCAGCTGACCAAGCAGAGGGCTGTCACCTACGTGTTGGAGGAGTTGTACCACTGCCAAAATTACGCTGCCAATCCGCTCGCTAACCACGTCCTAGATCTGGCCTTCCTCCTGCAACCTGAACTTTCAGGTATCACTTTTATTATTGCACAGGTCTATTTGCCTGTTCTTCGTCAGACTGCTCTGCTGAGCCCCTCAGCAAGCTTTTCTACCCCTCGCTCAAATAATGTGCCTTCCCTCCTTGCGACCAGTTTGTTCAGTTTGGTTAGGGACTGGTTTTCTGTTTGTGCAATACTCTGCAGTGTAAAGGGAGAAAGGGGAAGTGATCACTTGTGACCGGGCACTGGGCACTATAATAAGCAGAGGGTGACGATACAAGCGAGGCTGAAAGGAAGGCAGGAAGTGCTTGTTCGTACGTGAGTAGGTTTTATTTTAATTCATGTGACATATGACCGCATTAGTCTGGGATCAGGTGGTGGCATCCTAGAGCAGTGAGCACAATGAAGGCCACAGCAGAATAAAGATGGATAACCAGGATATCTCCATCCAACCTGGCAGAGATGTGGTCAGGTGTCAATCAGTCTTCCAAGGCAGTTCAGTGATCAAACTGTAGACCACAGAAAAACCAAAGGGATCATTTTCACATGTGCGTGTGCGTGTGCGCGACTTTCGCTTTGAATCCTCCTGTGCTCAATTTGACACAAAGAGAACAGAGCAGCCGCTGCTCAACCCAGAGGGGCAGATGAAGTGAAAAGTCAAGGTCTTTACCTGCAAGTTAAAAGTGATTTAATGTCTGCCTCCTAGTGGAGAGTGTATAAGCCAACTCTTTCACAGGTAGTTTTGGAGTGCCACCCAACAACATAATATGGGACGTGCTTGCTTCTGGTAGGTGCCTCAGATTTTATAATAATTCAGGCAACATCCTTGACATTAAGAACTAGTTATCATGCAGGGAGTTTCAGTTTCACTGTGATCGCCTTATCTGAATACAAATCTGAACACTCCGCACATCCTCAGACATAGCTTAGGACATGAAAATACCTAGCATGCTGTTTATTGCCGTACCACCTAATCATGTTTTTCTAAGATTTTTTTTTCACTGGCAAATTGTTGGTTTACTGCTTCCTAGGGCAGAATAACAGTGATTTGGGTTTGGCCTTTGGTGTCATGGATTTGAGTGTCAACATAGTCATCAGGGTCACTGGGGCACGTGAGCAGTTCCCAGTACAGCTCCAACGAGGAATCTCAGACATCCTAAAAGCGCTTTTTCACACTCTCAGCTGCTGTAAACAGAAAATTGCAATGCTATGCTTTGTCCTGGGTGAGGCTCCTCCTTTAAAGATTATAAGCACTTCGTTAGTGATGTGCTTCTCATTGTGTATTAGGAACCCATTGTGCTTCGTGCTTTAAGTTATGAGAAACTTCTGACTCCAAAATTTGAACGCCAGGTGTCTAACTCCTCTAATCACCTAGGGTCAGTGGAGACAGACAGGTGCACTATGAGTGACCTCACATATAGTATGGGTTTGCAGCTCAAAATCTTCTCTCTTTAGGTTAAAGAGACCTTCACATCTTTCCATAGCTGTCGTTCTGAAGTGTACAATTCAGAACAGAGATCCCGCGAGGTGGATGTTAGCTGAACAACAGCTGGAACGTGGCAGCTGCATCACAAACTGGAAAGCTGGCAGCTGCTGAAGCTGAACCTGCAAACCCACAGGTCTCCTGGAAGTAGACTGGATCTGGAAATATTCACGCAATCACAGCACTAGTAACCTGGGCTTGGTCACTCCCAGCAGCAGGTTAGCCTGCTGATGGAAAGAAATCAGCCCCAAACTCTTTTTCCTGGATGTAGTGTCATAAGAACAGTTCCAGCAGGAGTTCCCTGTTATAGGTGAAGTTGAGCTCCAGTATGGAGTGAGGGCCTCTCACTAGGTGCATAGCTGAAGGGTTCAGATTTCATCACTGATGGAAAATTTATTAGGAGATTGTTCATCAAACCTTCATTGTAATACCCTCAGACTCCCACTCCCTGAAAGCTTTGAGCAAATGAGCTGTCTCTTCTCTGAGCATGGAAAAGGCAACGTTTCCAATGATAATTTGTTACTGGAGTTTGTGGGCAGTTTTTTTTTTTTCTATTCCCCCAGGATGGGAAAAAAAATAACAGAATAAAACTATTGACTTTTAAAGTAATCCTTTCTGTCAATATAGGCCAAGCAGGTCTTGATTTCAAACAATTTATAGAGATTTGCACACCTCATTTCAAGTATCATGCCACGATCTCGACTCCATGCTGCAAGTTGTTTAATTAGCCATATTAATCCACTAAGTGATGGCAAAATGTTTAGTAATGATGTCTAACTGGGGCATTGCAAGGGAACTTTGTTGTTTAATTAGAAGATAATTGATGATAGTGCAGAGAGTACCGGGTTATAAAAGGCTTTTGCATGTCAGTTGGGCTTGTGCTGAGCTCAGTACAATAGCTTTTAAATGGCCTGTTCAAATTAATTGCCATTATTATGGTACATAGATTTAAGAGGGACCATTATTCATGAAAAATTTTGTTTTAGCATTCCTTTAGATCCAGCTAATTAGACTGAAGGATAATGAAAGGTACCTGGAAGGAATGGAGAGGTGGCGAATTGACCATCTGACACGGAAATTAGCTATAGTGGTTGCACTGACTGAGGAATCAGCTCCATGAGGCACCTTGGACATGGAACTGTTGAGGCTTCATCTTTCTACTGTTTTTAATGTAGTTACGGTTTAGGAGCCTGAATACTCTTGTGGATCTGGGCTGTGGAATCCAGGTAGGTCCTTGGTGCTGAGGATGGTTGTGTCTTGGCTGAGATGGTGATGCCTGTCAAAGTCAAGGTCCTCTTTTAGTCATTTCCACCATGGAATTCATTTGGGGTGAGCTAAGGCCTCCCAAAGACGGTGGCTGTCTCTTCATGGCCTTTGAGGGCTTCTGGCTTGGGGTCCAAAGAAGGCCTGAAGAGCAAAACTCAGACAGAAAAGCTACTGAAGACAACTGGGAGAGGAGAAGCCCAGTTGTGGATCCTTCAAGTCCCTGGAGGTTTGGGACAGGAGGGACCATCCTGGTGGGCAAAGCCACAGCATTAGACTATCAGTCGGAAAAATATCCGTTACAGGGTTCTGCTGAGCACAAGGAAACTCAGGTGATGCTATCCTTTCCTACCACACTTCAGTGTCTTGGCTTCACTTCTACTCCATGGCCTGGCAGAGCACAGCCCCTGTTTGCAGCTTCCCTATACAATTTGCAAAGTCAGAAGAATATATCAGAGTTGAACTGGTGTTATGTGTGCTTGGCATCAAAGAACACATAGGAAAAGCAAGTATTTGAAGAAAATAACTCAAATCATTGTCATGGCATTTCAGTAGCTTCTAATGATTGCTACAGTTTTGCTAAAGATGGAAGTTTGACAGTCCTGCTTTGCCTGGGTTGACTCAAATGAGTGGGATTCTTCTCCTCTAACATTAGTTATCTCCCTGTGAGGAGGCTGCTGAGGCTGCATGGTTGTCATTGGAGATCTAGTCAATAGTCAGTAGAATTTAAAGTGCAATTTAATTGACTGAAGGTGGACATTTACTTCAGAGTGGGATAAACTGCACCATGAACAACATTGATTGTCTGCCTTCTTGACACATATGCAATCAAGCTTAATCCTCTTACCATACAATCTATTTCAGCATCTCGTTTTCTTTAAAACTAGAAAGATGATCTTTCATTAACATCCAACCCAAATCCATCCAAATAAAGCTGAAGCCTCTGACTTCTTATCCTGTGATATGACACAGACCTATAAAATCATGAGTG
Source organism: Haliaeetus albicilla (assembly GCF_947461875.1). Classification (NCBI taxonomy): domain Eukaryota; kingdom Metazoa; phylum Chordata; class Aves; order Accipitriformes; family Accipitridae; genus Haliaeetus; species Haliaeetus albicilla. The sequence continues at coordinate 4,560,009 of NC_091496.1, forward strand.
CCATCAAGACAATGTGTAAGAAAAGAATGCCCACAGCCTTTTTTAGTACAAGAACATCAAGTTGTTATCAAAGTACATGAAACAAATAGGTTCAAGCAAACATGCAGACGTAGTTCTTCATGTAGCATGCAAGACCTGCAATTAAGTTATGAAACCTCTCACTGGAGGATGTTGTGACCACTGAAAGCTTAGGCATGTTCAAAAAGCACTTAGACAAATACACAGATAAAAAGCCCTTGAGGGTTATTAAATTCCAGTAGACCCTCTCTGGCTTAGGAAGTCCTGGAAAGTCTAGTTGGTATCGAAGGAAGTATTACTCTGTGCTTGGCCTATTATAATTTTCCTTAGTTCATTTGCCCTTAGTAGCTCTCAGAGATTGGGCACCCTCCTGCCTGCACTGAATTTGTCTTGTCTTAATGGCAAATTGCTCCAGTTCAGTCTACTTTTCCTTGTAGATAACTTTTTCTTAGCCTCTGATGTCTTTCTTGCCATCCTCTTCTATTCTGCACCTTTCTTGAAGGGTAGGCTCCAGGCTGGACCTCAACATCTGTGGGTACCAAGCCAACATCACATACAACAGGTTTACCTCACCTTTTTTTTTTTTTTTTTTTTTTTTTGCAGTCTGTGCTGTCATTTCTACACCCCAAAGTACTGTTTCCTTCAGGTATAAATATCTCTGATGAACAGCCGCAGGCTGGTGTAAATCTATGATATGCAAATCAGTGTGGGACGAGAACATCTGTTCTGGCAACATGCTCATGGGGAAAGCAAAGGGAGGGATTTGAAGTCCTGTGAACTTTCCAGGTAAATCCATTCCTGTGAAGATGTGGCTGTCCACTTCTAGTTGTCCCCACCACATTCCACCCTGTCCTTGGTAAATGTGGCTGGTATACTGAACAGCTGGGACAGAAATGTCAGTTATTAAGTTAAAGGACCAGTGGACGGTTATAATATATCTGCATTTAATTCTCGTAGCTGCTAGAGACTTGATGTATAACCTCCCTCTCCTGATAGCTGAATTTATCTGATACTTGTGCCCCCACTCCTGACTTGCCCACTGGGCTCATCAGAGACCCTGGGTGCTGGGACCTCTCTGTGCTGCTGGTAGTCTTGTTTCTAATTTGTTTCTGATGCTTTATTCAGCAAGATCCCAAGCCTGGAGCTGTTGACACTTCATGAGGTGTAAGATCTAGATCCAGACTTGAACTTTTAGGCTTGGGGCCATTTTCTAGTTATGAGACGGATGTTATTTGCCTATACTTTCTTGCTTCAACATGATATGATCCTCTGAATTAGCATAGGTCTAATGAAGAACATTTATTTCTGGACACTTTCTAATAATTCCCAGCTACATTTTACAGCAGATATTATGTTCTAACAAATATCCTCTATAGAAGCATTGCCTTCCAGTGCTTCTAAAATCCTTTAGTGGGTGGAATCTGATTGTAAGGAAAAAATAAGTAAAATATGCAAAGGTTAAAGCAGACAGTTGTTTTGAGGTATTTTCAGATCTGAACATCTTGATCTTTGTGATAATTTGTATTCAGACATGCTATGTTTGCTAAAGAAAAGCTTAAAATAAAAGTTAGTAAAATACTTTACTTTAGGGACTAGCTGGTTGGCTGTGAAGTGCCAGACTGCTGTTTAAATTTTCTCTGCATTTACAGGCTTATCACTTGCTGGATTGCACTTAGATGTCACATTCTTGACAGAAAATGGAGCTGATTTTGTAGCAGGGTGCCTGGACATTGAGGATGCCAGTTACTCTGTCGTAGGTGTCTACTGCAATTTTAGACATGCCTGAGTATCACGCTATCACGCTCAGCTTTTAGCCACACATCCAGAAAGGCACATGTCCTACGTAGCCAGCCTTATATGAATATCTCAGATACCCTGGGCATCTCAGATGGCTCCAGGCACCTAAGTTTAGGTAAGCGAAACAAGCCCTGACTCATTCTCGTGAGAATTCGATTGATTAATGATTGCCTTAGGAGTGTTCTACAGAAATACAGAAATAAAGAGGGCAAATAAAACATGACCCATGTTCTTCATTGAAAAGTTCATCTCCAGGTGTTCCCCACACTTTTTGATTCTAGCCTGTAGTACCCTGTCATCATTAGTTTTTAAAGTTGACGGTCTATGGAAGGGAATCATACAAACTCCCTCACTCAAAGGCTGTCTGATGCTCATTGAAAATATAGGATATGGCTTGGGTTCATATGTCCCTCCCACTTTCCAATCTTAAACTTGCAGTTAGAAAAAAGTTTGCATTCTCGGGTATAAACTGAAATCCTGCAGCATAATTCTCCTGGTAGGCAATAAACACATTGACCAGTTCTCTCTCTGACACCCTAACAATGCTCTTAATCCTGTCTGGTGGTGATAACCTCCTGTCTTCTTTTGTGTTTTCACTGATGATTTCTACCATGATCTTTTCTGATTAGCCACCTCCCACGTTCTAGTCAAGTACACTGGTTTCCTCCGCTCCCCAAAACATCGACTGCTCTCCCTCCCCCTTAAGAAAATGAACATTTGATGTTGGTGGGGGAATTGTTTTAGACTGGGGAAACTGTGGGCTGTCCAGATGCTGGCAGAATACACGAGAGCTGCCGAAAGGGTTTTTTGGGGCTCCTTCTCTGTAACCACCCCCTCCAGCCACTGTTCCATGAAAGCAGAGATTGGCAATTGTACAGCTTAAATTGTTGCACGGTGGTGCCATGTGGGGGCTAAAGCACCCAGCTCAGGAAATCTGGGGTCTTTTTCCCTTTGATGGCACAGAGCAAGTTCCCTGCCTCAGTTTCCCCCTTTCCCACAGAAGGAGAATGCAGCGCTGGGGTGAGTGATTTCCAAGCTGACAGTTTAAGGAAGAAAGAAGTCATTCCATGAATTACCTGTGGATTTGCTGCAGGGAACTGGTTTCTTTCACCCACTCGCAGGGCCCAAGCAGCGGCACAGTGGTTTCTCCTGTGTGGATTCTCCAAGGTCTAATAAAGGTTGTGTTTACAACTGCAGCCTTTGTAGGTGAGCATGGGTCTCCATCTTCTACTGTCTGCGTCTTTCTGTGAAATGTGAAATACTCAGAGCCCTCAGTCTCATCTTCAAACTATCCCAAAGGTGTGGAGCAAGGCTACGTGAAACGATGCTGAGACGTGGCACCAAGCACATGCTCCGGAGGAAGGGTTGCCCTGTAAGGCTGGGAGGCAGCAAAGATACCTCCCTTGGCAATGTGCAACACTGCAATAAATCCCAGAGGTGCCGTTGCAGGCCAACAGCCAGGCAGAATAAAATCATACTGAGAAATGAAGCGCTGATTTAATTGTTATAACGAATTGTTTCCATTGTTGCAGGATAACAGGTCCCTTTATGGCACTGGGCACAGTGTGCTACAGGTCCGTCGGCCTTTCTTGAAGAACCACAGTGTTTGCGTTGCCAAAATGTTTTAGTGCAGCCAGAGGTGGCTAGAAACACAGGAGAATAATGTTTGAAAAATAGAGGTGCCTTGGAAGACGGAACTGGGAGTCAACTCCAGCATCTAAAGGGAGGCTTTGGGCCACAGATGGGGCAAAGAATAAAAGGTGGTTTTCTGCTGTAGACTGCCCTTACCTGGGCCTCGGTCAAGATTGTTTCTTGACCAGAATTTGGTCCCTTCTGGCCTTTGGTCTCACTTTGCTGTGTGGAGATACATCTAAAAATGTTTATTAATCCCTGATCCTGCACCAGTGGCTACATCTAGACTGCTGAATCAAAACAGGCACCAATTGCTTGTCCTGGGACTGGCTCCTGGCTATGTCCACACTACATTGCACTTGGCCCCGGCTCTTCTCCATGACATGTCTTATCTTCCCATGGTCCTGAGACAGGTTTGTTATTTGCGTTGTCTTTATTATCTCCATACCGTTATTATCTTGCCTTCAGGTCAAGGTCACAACAATAAAGCTGCAGTGGAACCTGCTAGAGCTGTGCTTCGTAGCAGGAACCTGACAGCAAATGTTTTATACCTTGGGATGTGGCATGAGGCTATACTGGTGGGTGTGAAGCCTGCAAACAGCAGCCCACCCCTTGAGCTTATTCCCCGTCCCTCTTTCATTTTACAGCATCTGCAGAGCCAGGAGAGCTGCTACGGGAATGCTCCTTGCAGTCTGTCGGTTTGATGTCAAACAACAGAAAACCATTTAGGAGAGGGATAGAAGTGTGATAGACCTTTCTCATACTCCCTCAGCCACCTCTTCAGCCTGGAAATGAGTCCAAGGTCATTCATCTCTTCCTCCTTGGGCTGCTATTCCACTTTTTTATCATCTTTGTTATCCTTCTCTGCACCTTTCTTGAGCTGTAAAGCAAAGCTCGCTCTTTCATGTTTTTTTACAAGTAAGTAAACACAAGACATGAAAGACATGTTTACAAAGTAATCCTCCTTAATGTATTATTCATTTGACTTTTTAATAGGAGTGTTTCTGTAGCCCTGATGTCCTGAGGATATAAGTAACACAAGGTTTGTAGAGAGAGGTAATGTTTTTATTAGAGCAATGGATAGATTTAAGGAGGAAAAAAAATTACTGAGTAGTGGACATGGAAGCCCAGCTTAAAAGTCTTTCAGGGAAAGGTGTCTGTAAGTAGAAACTTATCCATGTTCCAGCTGCTCTCTGGAGTCATACAAGATTTGGCATCTTTCCCCAACATAGCTTTTTCTTTTTTAAGAGAGAAAAAATTATGACTGAGAAGCTCAATGTAAAGGTTAAAAGGCGTGCAATGCTGTTGACTACCAAGGTAATTAACATAATACAGTCTTGTCAATACAAATTGCTGGGAAGATGCATTTCTTTCATGGATGGGCTGATATATTTTGGTTTGCCTTTAACCTGCTTTCATGGACTTACTTTACAATACAAGATTACCTGCATCAAAATAAGACTGTCCATTTGAAAATTTATACTAATTTTACTCTGTTGATTCCACTTTGCACCTTCAACAGCATCGTAGTGGCATCTTCATGCTGACAAACTTTAGGCCTGGGGATCTGAATGATAAACATTTCAGAAGTTAATGATTCCAGCTGGTTTTACCACACTCCCCCACAGCTGACCAGTGGCTTTCACTACAGAGATTGCTAGAATAGTTTAAAGCAGCACAGAGGACTGATTTCACAGGATCAGGACCAGGACCAGTCTTGCCATTCATTCTTCCAACTTTGCTCCAGGGATGGGAACATCTGGTGGAAACAGAGCAACAGGCAGGAAGAGATGACAAGATCTAAAACACAGCACAACACACAGCTTGATGCTTTGTGCCATGTCCAGGGCTGCTGCAGCAAATAAATCTTGGTGGCTGCAATCCCCTTGGGTTCCTCTGAGTCTCTGAATCATCCTGAGATATTAAATTAAAGAAAACAAAACGAGGGGACGGGAACTGAAGAGGAAACCGAAGTATTAGGGAAATGCTTTCAACCAAAGCTTACTTTGTTGCTTGAACAGTAAAAATACAGCAGACTGGGTGCAATGGACGAGTCCCACTGAGCACAGGCTCCATGTGAAGGGAAAAGCTGCTGCTTTAATGCAGCCTGGGAAACCTGTATTTAAAGGTTGTACCATCTAGAGGTCATCCTCTCTTTGACTGCTGTGGGTGCCAGGTAGGCTCCAAGATTTTCTGAGGAGGAGGCTAGAGGATGGTAACAAGGATCAGGGTGTAGGGGGCATGACCAAGGCAAAGGATGGAAGCCATTGAGGATGTTTAGGTCAAGAGAAGTGAGCAGCAGCTTTCAAATAAGCCAATAGTGGCAAAGAAAGAGGTGTATCTCTTCTCTGTGTCTCCTGAGGACAAGATATTTTGGCCTGAAATTGCAGGAAAGGCTGGTTGCATTAGACATTTGGGTGTACTTTCTAATTCTTCTCTGAATCATTGTTTTTTAAGAAAGATATCCCCAGTGGCTTCCTGGGCTGACCTTGCCTTTGGCTGTGTAAGGTGTCCCAAGAAGATCAGATTGGTTCAGTTTGGCTGTTGGCTGTGGTTCGACTGATAGCTTTGACTGACGGTTTGAACTGATGGCTTGCTTCAGTTTTGTCCTGACCCTAACTGAGATCTTCATATTGCACTGCCATTGAAATAATCCTAGTAGCATCATAATAATAAAAAAAAGGGAGAAATTAGTGACAATATTTAGAGACAAACATCTGTAGAGTTTGTGACTGAGAAAGCATATTGAACCTTTCATCTCGTATTATTAATTTAGTCCTTGAAAAAGCTTTTTAATGTTAGGACTAATGATGCACTGTAATAGCTTTCATGGAGAAGGGATGGGAACTCCAATATTTCTTTCTTTTTTCAAAATAACTTAGACAAACATTTATTGAGAAGGTCTTGGGTAGGGCTGATCTTACCTTGTGATAGAGGGATGGAGAGGATAATCTATTAGGCTCCTGCCAACTCCATCTCTTGTAAAGGTGCCTCCTCTTCCCAGCCTTTTGGATATTATACTTTATTATATTTTAACAGGAATCAGCCACCTTTGGGGACTGCTAAAATGAAACTAAAGGTCCGTGTGTATTTTGGTTTGTGTTTTTGGGTAGCGATTTCCTGTGTCTGCTGTGCAATGTATCTGAATTGAAATCAGGTGGAAGGGCTGCAGCCTGGCAGCCCCAGCTCTCCCATCTCCCTGGCTCAGCCCTCACACTTGTCCCGGGAGTGAGCTCCTGAGGAGCACCTACTGCCAGACATATGCATGACCAAAAGATTTTTGAATTTTGTCTACCGGTTAAGCCTGACTTGCAGTTCTGGATGTGCTTAGGTCTCATTCCAGCTCCTCTTTCCACTTTCATTTTGCAAATAGTATCAGCTGGTTCATATGTTGACTGTGATGGGTAACCGAGGATAGAGTGAAAGATGATAGAGCCATCATGACACCAATAAAACAAATACAATGTGAGTGCTAGGAGCGTCTTTGCAGGTACACAACAAAAGTTTGTGTGACATTTGTCCTCCCTGAGAAACCCTTACGTGGTGCTGCATACGGGCCACGCAGTGGGCATATCTCAGCCACATAAGAAAAGACTTAAATGATGCAGGGATGTAACTGCAGGAAGGTGACAGTGGTCATTTTGGGGATTGCAAATGCACAACCTAACAACACGGTGCTCTGGATATCTGCTGGCAGCTTGGGCTGCCATGGGATGCATTGGTTCCAAACATGCTGGATGAATCAGAACTGGGTTTATACAAAGCCATGTAGATATGGCTCCCAGGTCCTGCAGCATGGGGGGCCAACGAGTCCATAAAATTGATCTTATGGGCAAACAGCCATAGATGCTTGCAGCAAATGCAAATCATTGACTTTAATTTATTTGTTTTTTCATGCCTCAGGTGATAAGATTAGGTCGATGTTGCTTATATTGCCTGTCACACAAAATGCAATCAAGTTGAAAACCAACCTCGAATCAATCACTCTCGTGAGGAGTCTATGGGGAACGCATTTTCCGTGAGAGAGTCAAGGGTTACGGATGCTACAAAGGAAGAAGGAAGCCTGAGTTTCAAAAGAATAGAGGAGTTTTTATAGCAGCCTCAAGTTACACCATATGAAGTTAAAAAAAAAAATAGTGTTCCCAGCTGAAAAGCCTGGGAATAAATGAAACTAAAATAAACCTCTTCAGCTTCATGCACAAAGGAATATTATTCTTCTCTCAGTTGCTCTACTTTCATGCTGGTGTAACTCCAAATAATTCATTTCGGTTACTTCTGTTTGTGCCAGCTTTGCGGAGAAGAGATTCAGGCCCAAGCACTGGGTTAGTGATTGACTCATCTTTTCCATTACAGAGAGAAAAACAGCAACTAGAGTGTTTATGGCTGAACCTGGCTTTCAAACTGCAAAAATTATATATACATATATATACGCGCACATATATATGTGTACGCACGTATATGCATATGTACATTCTTCTGAATTTCACTAGAACATATTGGACCCTGGTTTTTTTGACAGGCTCCTGAAATGCACCACTTAAAAAGAATTTATGTTTGGGGCAGATCTTAAATGTGAAATTTTTGAAGATTGTTTGACAGCATGACATGCCAAAATAAAACAGATGATGCAATCTCTAAAATTGACTGGACAACGGCACATTCTGGTAACCTATTACTCATGTAGGTTTTTGAATAAGTGTGGATGTTCTTCCTTTTTTTTTTTTTTTTTAATGCAATAATTCAAAGAAAGGCTGTTTTCCAGCATATTTCTACAGAAATATGAGGATCAATTCAGACTTCAGCTGTTTGGGCTTATAAATCAAGCCTGGAGCCCGTGAACAGCCCATAATCTTTAAAAAGGAAGAAAGATGTTTCTGTGAATGAAAGTTGCCAACATTTATGTGTCCACAAGCTTACTGGAATAAAACTGTTCAAGTGTTTGCAGGATGGAGTTATTAATTAAATAAGAAGTAATATGGGGTAGTGTATAGTACACTATTTTGCTGTCCTTCAGTGTTCTGGCATTCTTGGAGTATCACTTTCTCTCTCCTTCCTTTCCCTTTTTGATAGTAAGCACTTACAGGGAAAAAGTGGTGCCTTATTATATATTCTCTCTTTGTAAAATGGTTCCACGCTGAAGGCAATTATAACCCTAAAATTCTGAAGGTCATTTGCTGTGATATGTGTTCACTGGCTCCAATGATAGGAACAGGACTGGCAATAATGGGTTTAAACTGCAGCAAGGGGGAATTAGGGCAGACAATAGGGATAATGCTTCATCAGCTGTGACCGAGAAGCTCTGAACAGGTTGCTGCAGGCATGTTGCAGAGGCTCCATCACTTGAGGTTTTAAGAACGAGGCAGATGAACTTGCATGTGTACAAAAGCTTGTGGGAGATTTTAATGAGGAATTAAGCAAACTTATAGAGAACTGAAATAGGTAGGGTGGATCCCAACCTGGGACAGATGATGGAGGAATCGGTTTCTTGAGATCCTGTTTTACAGTGATTCTATGATTTCTCTGAACACACACTTACACCACCTATGAGTCTAGTTTTATATTTTTCTGTAAATATTTTTGTACAGCACAAATAAGAGCAATTACCGTAGATGAGAAACACAGTGAATTTCAGTGGGCTACATAAAGTTTCAACCCACATTGCATTTAATGGAAATTATGCATCTGAGTCACAGACCAAACAACGGCATAGAAAAGAAAAGGTGTTAGAACACTCTCTGTACATTTGGACATTGTAGAAAAAAAAGTTTTAATTACAGCTAGCTTAGCAGAATTTTGCTGTTAGCCTGTGAGCAGTTAATCCTGAGTTCAAAATCCGAAGACTGGTTACAATATGCATTCGCAACAGTGCAATGGGGAAAAGAGGCAGTGCATGAAAAATCTCTTTCAGTACGTAAACGACTCATTTGCTTACTGAACTTTATAAACTTTCCCTTCTGGTGATAAGAAAGATCTTTTTGATCTTAATATCATGGCTGATGTTCTGTTTCAGAAAGATGGGCACTAGAGAGGAAGTAGCAACATTAGATAGACATGATCACCACCACCGAGGTCATATTTAAATTGACATTGAAATAGATTGGCCATGAAATGTCAGAGACATGTACACCTAAAGTCAAACTAATTCACACTGAACATGTCTGGGGAGCCAGAGTTCAAACCCTGGAAATTCAAGACAAGAAGAAGACCCAAGCAGTCCTCTTAGGACAGGACTTCCAGAAATCCTTTGGAGCTGCTGATGGGTTTTTGTGTCCACATGTGAAGTGTATGGTAAGGACAAACTTCAAAAAAGGCTGAGGGTCATCCCCTGAAGGTGAGCATTTCTTAGAATTCTTGTGCTGAGTACCCAAAAATGAAGCTTCTCAAAATGCTGGCAGCTTATCAGATCTTGGGCAATGTGCTAGAGATGAATCCTTGTGAAGATTAACTCTGCAGGGACTGAGGAACTGGAAGATGCCTGAAGGAATGAAACTCTCAGTTTTACAAACTTTCTAGAGCTTTTCAGGCCTTGATTTATTGGCTGACTGGGCTGGCAGGCAGCTTAAACATTATTCTAGCAGGAATCTCATGTACATGTGCATTACATATACCAACAGAAGTCAGGTCATGAATCTCATTTCACAAAACAGTAACAAGCCCATCAACACACCAAGTGACTTTTACACATTTTTTCACCAACGATGGGAGCCATTATCCTGGAAGCAATATTTTCTGCATACTAGGATGAACACAGAGATGTAGCCACATCACATTTACTGAAACCACCAGGTATGAGCAAGGCATCTCGGGTAGCTTTGGTTAGCTTACCCCTAAATAAAGGGAACAACGATCTTTGCATTTGGCAAGCTCTTGTATGGCAAGCTGCATGAACTGAAAAACACAGAAACCCAGACAATTAATCAGGAGTAGCTAATGTATGATAACACGCTACTGCACAGTAATTCTCATGTGTGAAAGTACCCTAGTTGCACAATGAAAAATAATTGACACTCCGATCCTGAAGAAAGTGGGGCCCTGGCACACTCCTTGGGAGCGATTAATGAACATTTCATGCTATAAGGAGTGAACTAAACTAATGAAAATAGTAATACACTGCCTGGAAGATGAGCCTGATTATAAACCCTAAACGAACTGCACCTTTAGGGGGAGAGGAGAGCCGCTACTTCATTTTGTATCACCACCTTAAGCATGCCACAGAAGGGAAAACAGTCAGAAGGTTGCTTTATTTCTGACAGCAGCTGGCTGTAAAACACTCTATGCTTTTAATGTTTTTCAGCTAACTCAGGCAGAGGAAGTTAACTATGAAAGCATGCAGCAGGGATGGAAGGAGTACTGCACTCCACATCAAGACAAGACATGTGAGACTGATGCTTTAAAACAGCTATTATCAAAAGAAGCTGAAAACATAGAAGACTTTATGACCCATCTAAGATTGAAGAGAAATTCTTGCTTTGTGGGAGGCTAGATCCCTTGATAAGAGATCAGAGTGTGATGGTAATCAGGAGCTAAAAAGTCAGAAAGAGAAAGTATTGGCAGATTACGAATTAACCCCTGACAATGTGGTTAGGATGCATTAAGGAAAAACTGGGAGGCAATTCCCTCAGAGCACAGCCAGATCTCTGACACCTGAACTTTGCATCATGAAGCCTCATGCACAGCTGAGGATGTAGTAAGAGGTTTCCAGTGCCATCAATGTGAGTGGCAATTGATGTTTCCATCCCTGCCTGCAGTTTTGGGTTGTCTGTGGGGCCAGGTACTACCTACAAGCATCCCATGTAGGGGTACCACCGGGTTTATGTGGATGTTCAAGAGTATAACACATGCCTACATAAATCCTGTGGAACAGTAATATTAGATTAGGTGCACACCTGTGAAAAATAAGCATGTCAGTAAATCACCTTATTCTTGAGGCCGTATCCAAATGTCTCCACAGACATGATCAAGCAGCTGGAATAACCAGCTGGAGTATTAGCCTGTAATGGTATCTAATCAACATGGAATGCAAGCCTTTGTAAAACTTTTTAGAAATTGAACAGATTCATTATAGAGTCCCAGTATCACGTGTCCAGAAGTAATACAGATAAGATGCCCATAAATACTTCCAAGAAGGTGTGTGAGAACAAGAGCTCAAGTCAAACCAGTAGTAGGTCAGCACAAGACTTGCCATTCATAGATTTCCTGTAATTGTGGCTTTATATTCAATACCTCGTTATGGATTTTTCTTCCATCAGTTTATCTCATTGCTTTTTGCATACCAGCAACTTTTCAATATTCACCACATCCCATGAAGAGAGCTACATGCATTAGCCTCCTGCAATACAAGTATTTACCAATATCACCACCAACAAGAGTGTAGTTATTGCACAGGTGATCTGAAAGGCCAGTGACTCCAGAATCTCACTGAACTGTTGGACCAAACCTCAACAGTTAATGAATGCTTCTTGTTGTTTAAAGCTCTGCTTTCTGTTAGCGTGGACTGTTGTTACTCTTGTCACTCTTTTATTACTATTATGGACATATGGGTCTGGGAAAGGAATATGTGCAGAACTGGGTTTCTGCGAGGTTTTGTTATGAGCCTGGTGGATCCAGGAATGCAGTTGTAGCCAGGACGTGAAGCGGGTAGACCTTTGCTGGGTTACTTGGCTCCAAGCCACTACTGAACAAACATCTTCCAAGGACCTCTCAGAGCTGTCTTGTCCCTGGTTCCTTCTGATTGCCACAGATAAGCCAGATCTCTTTTGCACCGTAACCTGGTTTCCAAAGCCATGACCTTCGCCAAAGCATCCCGGGCTAACTCAGTGACTCTCCAAAGCATCTCCTCATCGCATGGCTCGTGGTGACACGGCGCAGCAGCGAGGAGCAGGGCTCTGCACCACACTGAACGAGACCACAACCAACACCAGCCCTTCCTCCACCTAAGCAACTGGGATACTGTGCTGGTGGTGCTGGGGGCTGCTCCCCTGTTCACGCTCTCTGAGAACTGAAGCTTGGATGCAGGAGGGCTTTCACCTCCCAGCTGCTCACTTGCCTCTCCAGCAGCAAAGAAAAGGAGCTCAAGTTGAGTTAAGATGTGGACAGAGCTGGGGCAGTCATAAACTTTTGGGCTCGGTAGCTGAAATTAATAAAATAAAAATACGGGAGAGGAGAGAGGATTTCAGAGGAGGAAGGCATTGAGGGGCATTCTCTGGATATCAGCAAAGCAACCCAGAGAGGGTCGCTTTAAGTCAGGCAGAAATGTTTTGTTCCTCCCCAGGTTCAGCAGTTTCTTTTATTTCCCCTGTATTTAACCCCCTGTCTGCTAGTGTTCACAGTTAGCTCCACTTTTCAGAGGAAACAGGCTGCTTGAAGTCCCAATGTTTCATTCTGGAAAAGCAGAAATACAACATCTTAACATTTTTATTCCTCTTTTTTGAGGGGTGAGTTTCTTCTTTGAATCCTGCCCAAGTTGCTGAGTACTTCTGGCCATCCCAATTTTTCCTTTTATTCTCTTTCTCGCCCACTCCCACTCATTAGCCAGAGCCCATCTCCCTGACTTCTGCTAACCCACGCCACCAGGCTCAGTCATCACTTCTCATCCTATTTGGCATTAGGCTGAACCGGTACCACTTGACCTGGGGGCTGCAAAGGTCTGGAGGGACATGGGCCTGGGACTCAGAATCAATGTCCCTCCTGTGATGGTGATCCCTCATTTCTACTCTGCAAGACTCCCTTGGGAGCATGACTCTCAGAGCCAAGTGAAATATCTGACGTCTTTGTGCAAGGAGCATGCAGGAGCTGGTTGCGCGGTGTGACCACGGCCAATTTGGGCATGACAGTGTAATGGTTGCTGAGTCCTTGCAGGCAATAAATGATCTGGGCTGCTTTGCTAGCTGGAGAGAGTTTAAATTACTGCTTCTCTCCATGGAAGAGTTTAAGATGGGATGCTGTGCTAGGGTCCAGCATCACCTGCAGGGGCAGGAAGGCATCCTGCCCCTCTTCCTATATGTTGCTTGTAGCCTAATGGGCCAGTGCCTCTCCTGGACATCTGGAGCAATGGATTTTGGTCTTCCTCAGGTCTGAGGAAGGCTCTGAATCACAGCCTTTTCCACAGGGTTGAAATCCTCTGACCAGGCCTCCATGAGGGTGATTCTTCTTTAGCTTCCTCATAAACAAGTACCATAATCTTTGATTTTCCTTCTAGGAAAAGCAAAAGCTCATGAATCACAAAGTGCATTGGTTATGAGAGCAGCTCTCTCTGTTTCACCTTTCACTCTGGGTGCCTCAGAACAGCCCTTTGATGCCTATTTCCTGTGGCAAGTAAAAAAAAGAATAGACGTATGGGTACACATTTTTATTGTTTTTCTTTTACCTTGTTTTTGATGATTCAGTGGCACCTGTTAGACCCCAATAGCCTTCTTCGCCTTGTGTTACCTTTCCCTGTGGTGAAGGCATGGGAGGGAAGATGGGAACCAGCAGATAGATAGACCCCAGCTATGGATTCACTGGGACCTGGGGCAGCTGCACCTGGGAAAACTGCAGAGCCCCATGGACCAAGGCCCCAGGACGTAACTGGGACTCGTTGGGAGACCACAGACCAACTGCCTGGGAGGTTTCTGCTCTACATTATTTTCCCATTGCCCGGGCACCTCTGAAGGTGAATGAGTCAGGGGAGGTGAGGGAAGAGTGAGAAACCCTCCAGTCTCTGCCTCCCCACTGAGCCCAGAGGAAGAAGATATTGTCTCTGTGGTTAGAAAACCAGACACGTGTCAAACGTTTGCATTCGAGTCTTCAGAAGAAAAAATTGTCACACGAGCTGTGATACAGCTCGCAGCAAAGCTTTATCTGCTGGGCCCACCGAGGGTTGGTTTGAGATGGAAAAATGTAACACGCAAATGCAGCTATTTGTCTCCTGCAGAAGGACACTTGCAGGGTTTTCCATCTTGGGGGTTTCAGACCCCTTGATCACGGCAGAGCAGGAGCTGCGGTGGTGTGCTCCCCTTGCCCTAACCTGACCTGTACTTCCAGTAACCCTGCTCAAGTGATAACCATCAGTGGCGGTCACAGTGGATGCATCTGGTCGTGATGGCTGTATGTCTCAAAGTGAATTCGGGGGAGACAGATAGCAACGCAACAGCCAAAGGCTAATTTGAGCAATGTGCCCACCTAACCACAGTGCTGGTCAATGTCCGACTCAAGCCAAATTTGGAAGAAGCTAACATTTGTAGTTGGAATGGAAATGTGACTATGAGTCAATTATTTTGCTCCATAAATAGTGGACAGCCCAGGGCCCGCTGAGCTCTCCTGCACGGCGGTGGGCTGCACGCCAGGATCTCCCCTTGTGTAGGGACGCTTCTCAAGGTTACTCCTCGAGGCTGAGAGATCCCTTGCCGCAACAGATTCTCAGTAAGTGATTAACAGCATGGTAAACTTTGAAATCTTAGCGAAGTGATATAAAGGATTGATTGTGCATATATAATCCTTTAGACATAAACCGTTGACCAGCCTGGGACTAGGTCACACTAGCCACACCGAGACTCCTCCCTGAGAAGGAGTTTAGAATGCAAGGGTGTCCATTCCGAACCTTGCGACTCCACAGGAGGGTCTCCCTGACGGTTTTGTCTGACCCTGTCCTCTGGCAGTAATTATCCAGTGAACCTTACCATTGAATCTTGTTAACTCACTGTCACGTTCACTATCAAACTTTGTTAAATCGCTGTTTTATATCAATAAACTTATTGTTACTTCTTTCTTGTGACTGAAGTGCATCACTCCATCCATGACAGGGGCTGAGCATCAACCCTCCCTGATGTGTGGCCCTCAGCTCTGGAGGAGCAAGACAGGCAACAGGAGCAAAGCAACTCCCTGAAAATCAGACTTTCTGTTTGTGCTTTTAAGAAAAAGGAGGTTTCAGTCATTCTTTTTTTTTTCGTGAGTGAAATTCAACTCCTTAATGAACCAGAGTGTGATAATAAGCATGGTCTGGAATACAATCAGTTTTCATCATGGGGAAGAGGCACACAGGCATGCTCTTTCTGTAATTATTTTGGCACATAGACCAGAAGAGCATCCTTCCCACCACGGTCCCTAACCGCCAGCTCTGTGTAGACCTGTTCACTGTCCCAAATGTACCTTCACCATGCTGGCCTAGCATGTGAGAGGTTGGTCTGTCTTTGTGTGTCTGTCTTGGCGTAGACACCAGACAGACCATGCCAATGGGCTTGGGGACAGAGGAGGTGTCCTGACCCACTTAACTCACTACTACAGGTATAACACTGCATGTCGTCTTGGCTTTCTAGGGCCTCTTTTAAGGTCATTCCCTGTACTTTGTCCCCTTATTGGGACCACATGACCCAGGACACAGAGGGAAGGACAGTTCCTACCCTCAAAATTTTCTTTAGACAGCAAATGGTGGTAACTTGTTGAGATGCCTGATATGCAGATGAGGTTTGCTCCTAAATATGTCAATGAAAACAAAATTAGCACTTTTTTTTAAAAATTATTTCCACCCGACTTACTGTTGGGTGTCTGAAACAAAAGCTGCAGGACGGAGCACACAGTGTTTGAAGTGGGCACGAAATGTCATGTTTTGCCTCAGCAGACTGTTCCTTTACAGGAAGCAGCCACAATTTTCGTTCTGTAGCCAAACAGATCACGAAAACCCTCCCCGCCGCCACCTCACTCATCCACGTCAGTCAGCAAAGTTTAAGGAACCACTTTTTTCAGCCCTTTGGGGGCTTGAAAATTCGGCAGGGACCATTTTGTAAGCCTCTGTTGCATTTCCCCCTTTCTGAGACACGAGTATTTGTGATTCTGGGGGATGGCACTGGACAAAGCAAGCAGCGGATCCATTCTGGCCATTTGTGAGGGAAACATTAACTTTTTAGTGGCTGGACAGTTATTGACTCTCCAAAGTCACTGAGTCACTTTGCAAGTGATTTTATTTTCCTTTGGTGGAAATGACAGCAGATGTCCAAACCATCTGGTTAGTTTTGTATCATCTTTCTACCGAACTGTGGTTGTCACAGCATCACAGTGTGAGTCGTGGGCTTCAAGGCTGAGCAGTGAAGGTTGGAGGCTATTAGTGCTGTTTCTTTTATTTTTCTTCTATCAGGGAAGTAATCCAAATTGTTCTTTGGTAACAGCTGCTCGAATAGAAAACGTTATATAAAATCAAATGACCACAGCAGCTCATGCCATAGGACCAGACCTGGCAATTGCTTCTCACAGGTCAATAACTTGTGTTTATAGGGAAGGAAGAGGGTAACCATGTAAAGATTTCCAGGCTCAGCCCAGCCTTGATGTGTGCAGTACACAACATGGCTCAGTACAGCACTGCTGATGTGGGGTGCAACAAGAGCTTCTCCAATCCAGCACACCACGTCCAGCTCAGACATACCCTTTCTGTGGCTTCTTGGGAAGTCTAGGATGCTAATTCTGATTCTGTTTGAGATTTTCTTCTGAGCTTTACCGGACAGGAATAACTGAACTGCAAATATGACTATGAACCATTTTGAACTTTTGGCAACAGCCTAGAGCAACCTAAAACCTCTGATGGCCTTGTCATCTTAGTTTAACAAATAGGATCAAACACAGGTGAAGGAATATTATATAACTTGTAAGTGACTGGTATTGTGGTCAGTGTTGTAGGTTAACGTTTACCAAGATAAAGTAAGTGAAATCAGCATTTCTCAAACATATGAATCTCTTCAAGAACATTCATAATAGAAGATAATGTAGGAATGGAGTGTGCTTTGCTTACAGGTGTTCCAGGTGTGGCTCCATCAGAGCTGGTAGCCACAGCTGAAAGAATTAGACACTTACTGAAGCCAATGGCAAACTTAAGCATCCTGTAAAAGGCCACTGAAATAGCTTAGAGATAAGCAAGAGTAACTTCTTTTTCCTCCAGATAAAAAATTTCTAGAAAAACTATTAAGTGTCGAATGTTAATCTTATGATTATACAGATGTCTGAAGAACACATGCTGATTCAGGTGTGTAGGTTAAATGCATGTGTTGGATCTGCTGATAAGCCTAAACTATAAACAAAAATGTGATCAGTCATGGGATCATAATTTCCATCTGGTCATCAGTTAGAAGAAGGGAGTATGTGCAAAAGAAACACAAAATCTGATCAAGTCACTGTCAAGCTGAGAAACACTTGGATGTTTGTGGAAATAAATTAACATATGTTATGTGTGAAGGGTGCAGTCATTCTTTAAAAGACCTAGTGACAAAAAGCTAATCAAATGACAGTTATAATGACTTGAGCCCGAAGGGAGCTGTTATAATAATTATACAACATGCAGAGGATTGTAATAGCAGGCCTCACCTGCTAAAAGATGAAAAGATCATGTCAAATGGAAGTATTTGAATTCTAAAAGATGGTAGGAAAGCACAAAGAGAAGACCAAAGGAAAGCTGCATCAGGAATCAATTTACCTTAAGTAGTTTTGGCCCCAGGGGCTGCATAGCTTCAGCTGTTATTCGAGTTGAACGTGGATTGCTTGGTGCAGCGTGTGAACAGGAAAGCAGATCAGCCTCAGACCAAAAGTACTCGTGGAGGGTGATCCAGGTCTGCACTGGTCTGAGTCACCATCTCTGATTGTCAGGGTATGAATTCCAGTTTCTGAGAACATTAATCAGTGAATGACATCTCCTTTTATCCTCACATAGATCACCTTTGTCTTGCCTAAGGTGGTACTTGCCATGTCCCTGAGTGATGTTCCCAAAGAAAAGGAGGCTTGAATTGCTCAGTGGAGTGTGGAACTAATCTGAGCATTAGCATAAAGAGGTTTTTTTCCTAACTTAATGCTTATTTCTTAACTTAAAATAATCTTCTTGATTTTTCTCCATCTATTCAACTCCGTAGCATGAACTCACTGTTGCAGCAGAAAAATAGGTGTCGTGGCAAGACAGCGTAGGTAAATTCCTTGATGCACAGTCATGTTTTCTTATGTAAATGGAAATGAAAGTAAATAGCATGAACTAGGGATCCATGCACTTCAGGCAAGGCCTGGGATAAGTTTAAAGGTGTTGTGCCCCTTGTATTGCCATATATTTAATTACAGTATGAACAAGCCTATGGAATATTAGTGATTATCATGTAAAATGAGAACTTTGTAGGGAAAGCTGTACCACAGATCTGATGTGCTGCATTTCGTAGGTCAAAAAATTCCACTACCAAAATCTGAAATCACCTACTCTTCAGATTGGGAAGAAGAGAGCACATTCTTCCGAGGCGCTATCTAATTTTCTTAAAAACATGCTAGCTTTATTTTTCTCTAATTGAATACTAATAATATGTGTGGTTTGCTTTCCCTTAGAGACTGATTTTCCTGGTAGCCAATGGGAACACTTTATTCCAA
Organism: Haliaeetus albicilla; assembly: GCF_947461875.1. Classification (NCBI taxonomy): domain Eukaryota; kingdom Metazoa; phylum Chordata; class Aves; order Accipitriformes; family Accipitridae; genus Haliaeetus; species Haliaeetus albicilla. Next base: position 4,578,816 of record NC_091496.1, read on the forward strand.
AACTTTTGATCCTTTAGGCTATCATCTTTGTCTTAATCTGGATGGATGATCCTTCTTAACAGCTAAGGCTCCCAGCATTATTCCTAGATTTCTAAGAAGAAATTAAATAGCTGTTGGAGAGCCAACAGATAATGGAAATAAGTCTGAGATGTGGGCTTGAAGCTTCAGCAAAATGGAAAAGGACAATTTCATACTTGAACATCAGTGACACTGGAGCCAGAACCACGTGTTGGATCTGTATTGCTTAAGGTATACATGCTCTTATCCTATTATCCTCATAGTAAATTTGTGGTAGTTTAGCCCACTTCTTGGAGTAATGCATCTGCTTTTCCCTCCGTAGCTCACAATTGTTGAAAACCCCTTATACTGAAAGGGCCTGACTCACTCTTAACTAGTACTGTGTCAGAACTAGACTGGAGTATATATATGACAGTGGATAAGAGCCAGTGGCTCAAGGCTGGCTCAGGGAGGGATTGATGTCAAGTCCTGCTTGGAATGGTTCTGGATTACATATCCTACAGTAAAAAAATTAGCTGAAAATACCATTAAAAACTCAGTCTGCATTTTGTCTCTGTGGTTTCCTTTTACATTTCTTACTCTGAGCACTATTACTTCTGCTCATTTCTAGCTGTTGCTTTTTAAGAAGCTTGCACTATGATCAAGAAAAAAATGTTTACTCTCTGTTGGCCATGGTACCTAGGTATTAAAGGATAGTTCCATTAATGCTCTACACCAAGGCTTTACCACTACTTGACATGTGGTGTAATTTATCCCCGTTGACAAAAGGAACTGAAATCAGCACATTCATTTTATAGCCTAATCCTGTACTTCATATTAATGTGTAAACAGTGACACATGAGAATTTTACTGCATGACATAAACCATACATCAGCATTGAGGGGATGTGTCTGTGTGTTGGAGGGAAGCTTTTTTTGCTTCAGGGAAAACTGTTTTCTTCACATAGAAAACTTGATGAAGATCAAACCACCTGCATTGGAAAAGCAAACAAATGTAATATGGAGAGCAAAAGGAGATAAGGCATATCTTTTGGTACCCTGAGAGACGCAGATGTTCAACTTCAGAGTGCAAGTGCCAACCTAAGAGTTTAATGGGTGCTCAGCATCCACTATAGTCCATGGAGATTTAGCGCAGGCAATCAGCAGAGCCTAAAGAGTGACTCAACATCACCCTAAAGCAGATGTCAAAGGCCACACATGGCTCCTGCCATTTTAGACACATCCCATCTGGCCTCCCGCTATTGCTCTGGATGGATACAGGTCTCTTGTAGGTCCTGTATTATATTTACCAGCCCTGTGCTGACACCCTGGATAACTTAGTGTAGCTCAATTGCCCTAGATGCCCCTATTTAGGCAACTGGCTGGCATCCCTATGCATGGTCAGCTGGTCGCTACTGACTATATTGTCTCCTGGTGTCAATCCAGTTACCTAAGCACAGTGACCCAGGCAATAAGATAACCTAAGATATTTGTGATATCTGCATTAGGATTCCTTCATACTTCTGGATCAGCCGCTGGAGTTCAGGTGAGTCCCACAACTGAGCTATGCCCCATATCCCTCTTATCTCCAAAAGAGAGCTTAGCTACTTAACACATGCATGGACCCTCACATCTCTACAGTCTGGGGGGAATTCAGCTTCAAATTCAAGCACTTAGATTTGAGTGCTTGGAATTGAATCTCTTAGGGCCTACAGCAAGGACACGCTCTTGAATCAGCTTGATTGTGGAGTAAAGACTTCTAGTGCTTTGCTCTTCTGCATGCTGTCTTGATTTTTTTTTTTTTTAATAAAACTTTTTTTTTTTTTTTAATTAAAAAGAAATATCTTACTAGCTTTGGAAGGGAGGGCAGGCAGGCTTCAGAGCTGCACTGGGCTGAGGATTTCTATGCAACCTGAATTCTTGCTTAGGAGGGGGTGAGACATCTGGGGCTCCTGAGGATTCTCCAAGAGACCAGCGATATCCATGGACAACCGTAGACATCTCCTGCCTACAAACTATGGCTCACCTGCAAGGTCCTTGATGGATGTGAGAGGCATCTTTTTGGCTCTCACTCATTTTGGTACAAAGCTTCGTGGTCAAGAAAAGTGCCATTTGTGTTCTTTTATGTAGCCTGTGCTAAGGTAACAATAACAGAAAACATTATACTACTGTATAAATCATTCCAGGGCCTTCAGCTGATGTTTATGTTGTTGTCCTGTCCCCCCACCTGAGAGCGCAAAGTCCTGGGACTGGAAGCAGTGGGAGAGTGACAAAATGCTAAAATGTACCATTGTTTCTCTATGATGAACAATTGGATACAGTAGGATTTTTTGGTCTGGAAAAAAGGTAGCTGAGGGGGCATCTGATATAAATCAATGAGTGGTTTAGAGAGCAGGAACAGGAAACAACTCTTATCTAATATTCCCAATACTAAAATCCAGGGGACCATCAAATAGCATTACTGTCTGGTTAGTTCAGAAAAAACAAGACGATGTATTTCTTGTAGCAGTGCAAAGTGCAGCTGTGAAACACTTTGCCAAGAAACTAGTGGATGCTAACATTTACAAGTTTTCAAAAAGTGATAGAACATTTTCAGGAAAAAAACCCTCCATTAAGGGCTTTACTTACAAAATCATCCTTGTAGCTGCTGAGGGCCCAGAGTCACAAGTTGTCAGGATGTTCTTGGTCTTCCTTTTCTTTATACGTTTTCTGCTGGCCATTGCTGGAGACAGAACTTGGCTAAGCAAACCTTTACTCTGATCTCATACAGCTTCATGCTACTTTATCACATATTGTCTGTACCCACAGCACAGGGGAGGTTTTTGCACTCTGAAGGAGTCCTCTTGAAGCAACGGTGTCCACCAAGTGCTTTACCCTGACCTGCAGCAGTAGCTGGGTAAGCTCTTTCACAGCTGCTGCATCTGATCCCACAGAAGAAGGCTACATCAAGGAGACCATATCAAAGTCTTCAGTGGTGCAAAACCTCAAAGGGCTTCAAGAAACCTGGTACTTTGTGTAGTCTGGGTGAGACATTTATTAACAAAGTACTCGTGTGTGTAGCTTAAGTACACAGGGTATGTAGGAGGAGAATTTGTGACACTTCACCAAGCATTAAGGATGAGCGTGTTTGAAGAATGAAGCCCTGATTTTCCTGTATCTTTTATTTCCTCTTTAGGAAGAGGAGGAAACACTTCTGTTCCTTTAGCCCTGCTATCTTCAAGGCACTACAGTGAGGTTGGGAGTCCAAATGTCCACAACATGCAGAAGATAACCCCTGGCTGGAGGCTCTCCAAAGTGGGGTTTATCAGGATCCCCCATTCAGCTGCTCTGTCCATCTTTAGATTCTTCCAGATAACGGAGCCAGTGCCACCTAGTGTTGCTCTCCTTCAGCACAAAGGACCTGGACCTTCATGGACATTGAAAGGGACAGGAATAATTTGGTCTCTGCTTAAGAATAGTTGTGTTGGGGTTGCCCACTTGGCCCTGACCAAGCACAGGAGAGCCCGATTTTGGTTTGCTGAGGGAGGTTCTAACTAATTGCAACCTATGATGTGGATCAGGTGTGGAGCGTGACAAATGGACAGCTTCAAGGCTCTTGTGGCAACCTCGCCGCTTTCCTCCTCTGTGACCTCCTGTGCCTGGCACCAAGTCTCCTCCTGACCCATGTGTCTCTGACCAGATGCAGTGGATCCTGAAGGTTGTGCCACGGGAGAGATGTCAGGGCACTGCAGTCTAGACAGGACTATGATGCATGACACCATGGGCGTAGGAAACCTTCCAGATATCCCCTACTTAGCTGCTGTCTGGCGCCATGCTCCTTCCACTACCACAAGAGCTTTAAATCTGATGCGTTGCCCTCATGGGGCCTTGACAAATTCAGCACTCAGGGTGAAATCACACCTGGCGAAGTCGACACTCAGCTGCTGTATCAGAGGGGGTTGTCCTGCCTGTGCTGTGGAAGCTGGCTGCTTTTGAAAGCAAAGAAACAAGAGCAGGACCTCAGCCTTGCTCAGCTGATTTGGTTTTCAGCATAAAAAACAGCCTGGAAAAAAATTTAGATGTTTCTGGCTTGCGATTCCTTCCTTTCCTCCTCCCAGCCTCGCCTCTTGACAAACTGTTTAAATGTTTTCCATATACGAGGAAAGCCTGAGGAGCAGAAATGCTTCTGACCAGGCAGTTAGCTGAGGTGTTGAAGGTCTGAGGAGCAAAACTTTATGGTCCAGCAGGTCAGCTAACTGTGTCTCACAAAGAAACGAACTAGAAGAATTCAACTGCTTTAATCTGTTTATTTCTGACAGAAATGTGGTTGAGAGCACATCCTGCCTGCCAGAGTACACATCTGCTGTCAGTCGTCCCCTGATAACATCTGAGCCCATCAGCAAGGCAGACTGAAGCTTGACACCAGGATAGCAGCCTCGGAGGTGTTACCCATGAGCCCTGCAAGCGTTCATAGTTGGGTGCAGAGAAGGTACCCAGTAGACAGCAGGAAGAATCCAAGCCCTTTGGATTATCTGTTGTCATCATATCCCCAGACCAACACACTCACTCTCCACAACCTACAACTAAATCGCTGGGGGACATGAGGATAGCTGAGTTATTTCAGGGCAAGGACATCATGGTGCAGGAAGAAAATGAAGGTACCATAGGGTAGGCAAGAGACTTCAGCCAAGTGAGGCTTAAAGAGGATTGAACAAAAAGCTGGGCTGACTGTGGAGGAGGAGTGTGTGAGGCCAATGAGACAAAACTGTAAGAAATTAGACTTCATTAACCATAATAATCCCTGAACAGATCCTGATTGCTACTCTGTTATATGTCATGCTTGCCTAGTAATTCAGGAACAAATAAGAACCCATGAGATACTTTTTCTCATGATATTTTCTTTAGCTAGGGACAGTTTAGCACTGGTGTCCGTCCCTGGCAAACAACCTTCTCAAGTGCCTCCTTTCTTGATGTATGAGACAATTGTCATGTGGTGATCTCAAAATACATGTTAGAAGATGTTCTAGATGTGTTTGGTATAGCTCACCCATAGCATTGGATGGTCTCACTGGCTCTGGCAGACTAGCTGTGCCAGTCAGAGGGTTGGGAGCGGGTGTCTGTAACCCAGGGTCCCAGTGTGTAACAATCCATCCTGCTGCAGCAGCACTGGCCAAGCCAACGCTGTCTGGCCACAAGCCCAGAAAAAGCTGGGGCAGAGATAAGGGCTGGCTGAATCCAGAAAGGAGCGGTGGAAGGCTCATCACACCAGCTCTGTCCTCAACGAGTGAGACATGGCAGCCTTGCAAATGTGTGTGGCAACCTGTTGAAGGGGACATCAACCGACATAAAATTAAAAGTTCGGTATCGTTTCTCCCACTGTTACCAGGAAAGGTTCCTGGCTCAGGCTCCCTGGACCCAACATCCCACAGGCAGGGATGATCAGCAGAGGAACATCATAGAGACAACCACAGCTGAGGTAGGACATTAGCTGGGGATGTAATGCAAGAAGGTGTCACAAAACAGGAGGAGACAGGCTGTGACAAGGAGGCTCCGCAAACTCAGTGGAGAGCAGCAGATACCATCAAAGAATGATTTAAAGCACTTTGGGGAGGTAATTAGCATCCCTTTGGCCACAGAGCAATCTACAGGTGACTATGCTTGTAATTTAACTGTCCCGGTTATCTGACGAAAGTTAGATAGCAGTAGCCTGCATTTCTGTTTGCAAACCTTCCTCCTCTCAAAGAAATTACCACAGCTGTTGGGACAACCTGTTTAGTTACTGCTGTAATGCTGCTCCTGCTGCTATTCCTGGACTATGGCCCTTCTCCCATTCAAGTGGAAAGATCCAAAGTTCACGCCTGTCAAGCCCTGGCTAAGGAATATTAACACAGCATCTGCCAGGCTGTTTTGAATAGCCACTAATATCTATGCTGCTTTAAGCTAAAAGAAAAGCCTTTTCAAGTGTTGCATACATTACCAGGAACAGTGGGGAAGGATGTTAATAATTCATTCATGCTCTCAGACTCCAGAGTGTGCTAGATCTTTCAACTTATAACAATAGACATCACCCTGCAGGCTGTCATGTCCTGCTTTTAACAAAGGGAAAGAAAAGAGAGGGGGTGAAAAGGAGGAAGATTTCCCGGGTGGAAAATCTGAAGCTTGATGAAGAATTAAAGCCTGTTAAATGTCTACTTGAGCCAGCCATTGAGCAATAAAATCTATTTGCAACCGGTTGTTAGAAGAAAGAGCTGCGTGTGTAGGAAAAAGCATTTGTTGAGAAGATGCTGGCATTGTTTTCTATCAGTTGTGGAATGTATCACCCCCCTAGGGCTTCTGTTCAGTGAGTTTTTCTTATTCAGGCCAGACCAGAGATAGAAGAGGAAGAAGTTACCCTGAGAAAACGTATGTGTAGAACTGTTTTCATGTGACTGGCCCATCTATTGAGTATCTGAATAGCCTTCAGCTATAGCCTACCCCATAGGATGTTCCCAGTGGGTGTGATAGAGTCCCATACACCTATTTCCAGCTCTACCAGAAATAAAGGGAACCAGAAATGAAAAGTGTTAAGAGGAATGGTTTGGGACATAGGGAAAAGCAGGCAGGAAAGCAGCCACTGCTGAAGGCACAGCCAGCATCTTTGGGCCGGTGACCATTGCTGAAGTGTGGCCACCCCCAGCAGCAGTCGTTGTGCCCATGACACAGGGGCAGGGAGAGAAGCCACCCATTTCTTTAGGAATCATCCTGGGTCTGTACTGCTGCCTTTCCCTCTTCCTTCTGCTTCCATGAGTGGAACAACCTGACCTATCCTTGCTCCATCGCTCCCAAGGTGGTAAAGTCCTACCTGTCATGTTGAGAAACCCCACAACGGTCCAAGAGTCAAGGAGTGTCCTTGTCTTGATAGAAAAACATTTTTAAAGAGAAAGATTTAGGTCCTTTATGTGGTGGGTACTAAACTACACCCCAAAATAACAAGAAGGTCCCTCCAGCAAAGAGTGGACCATCTGAATGAGCAAGAGAGGGAGACAGAACTGAAATGTTTCCTTCCTGGGTAGGTAGGAGATAAAGAAATAGATTTTAATCCTTCTGAGATCCAACCAACCTCGTTATTTCTGTAGCCATGTCAACAGTTTTGAGCCATTTACCAAATTCCTCATGCGACTCCCCTCATTCTCATTCAGAATTAACCCAGACTGGTTGACAAATGGAGAAGAGGGCTTAAGTCCTATCACCACTTCTAATGTCTTGATGAAAACCCTGGTTTTCATTGCATGTGCTGGCCCATTGAATACAGTATTTTATGCCCTGGAGTTCACTTGCTGCTGTTTCCCAAGGATGACTCCCCATGGACATTTTTCTGTACTTGAGAGAAGAAAAGCAGGGCTTTAATTCTTCCCTTGTACAAGTCTGCACATCAACCACAGAACAGTTTTCCTTCAGAAGGACAGGTTCCCTCCAAGGAGAACTGCAATTTGAGAACTGCTGCACATAAAAACAAATTGGAGATTTCAGGCTTGCTTTGCTCTGTTGTACTCCAAGTTCAATACAGGCAGATTCTGCTGGAATTTACAGCTGTGTGCAAAGATGCTGGGCTCCTCCGAACAGAGGAGTGGGAACACTGATGCCTTGGAAAGAAAGCCAAGGGGAAAGTGCTTCACAAGTCAGGGAGCGAGCATGATAAGTCGTGTCACGTAAATAGCTTAGGGAAGTGGAGAGAAACGTCCAACAAAATTTTGCCGATGCTTTTCTTTTTCATAGACATGAGTGGAAAATTCATCTGGATGGCTTGCACCTCATATGGATGTAATGTGAGTTCTCCCTATGGTTGGGATTGATTTCAATTTTTGCTATTCCCACCACTCTAAATGCTCTTTTATGTTTCCTGCTCAGACTGACACCCCCTTTAAGAGGTGGGGTGTGCTGAAGTTGTTTTTCACCCAGCATTTCATATCCGTGGGAAAACTTCTCTCTTACTTTGTTAGCCAATGAAGAGACCACAGAAGGTAGGGGTAAAGGCTGACAGAGTGAAGTAGCCTGTCCAAGATCATCCAGAAAGGGAATGGTAGTGCCAGGCTCACATCCATATCTGTATGTGCACTAAGGCTGTGGGAGGATAACCACAGGAATCATGCCCCCTGTTCCCGTCCCAGTTTTCCCTAGTTTTCATGCCTTTGTGCAGTGATGACATACAGGACATACGGTGACATACGAGAGACCATAGAGTTGGGAATTCAGATAAAGGGTTGTGATATAGGAGTTCCTGAAGGACTGTGACCATAAGGAAAAGATGGCAGCTCAAATGTGTCCTGTCTTTGCCCTGTCCCCTCTCCATCTGCTATATGCTTCCAAAAAGGTCTTTTGCAACCTGGCAACCTGTAGACAACTCCAGGTTCAAAATCAAATGAGCCCTCTAAGGACACAAAGCCTCTCAATGGGCATTGTTCTGCTGTATTCCATGGAAAAAGACTAATTTACACAATTTGCGTGCCTGTGGTACAATCATTTTTTGTTCATGCTACAAAGAAAAGCTCCACCAGAACAACACTACCAGCTGGGTTTATCTTGTAGCGAAGGCAGTCCATCAGCCGGCAGTTGCTACTGAAATTTTTCCAAGAGACGCTGCTCACAGGGCTGGTTTACAGCCAGCGGTGAACTGTGTTAGGAGTCCTACTATACATCAGAGCAGTTAATGTTTTGCTCAGTCTTCTCTGATGAGGTGAAGGAAGGGGATTTTTACATGGATGGGGTTGCACGACATACAAATAAAGTCTAATTTAAGGACATTGCGACCTCTAAGCTAAGGCTTCTGCCACACTGGACTGTGACAAACATCACTGTGAAAGGTGTGCGGCTAATGATTCCTCCAGTTTCTTCATCCACAAGTGTGTGAGACCGCCTTGCATCCAGAGATGCACCAAGGAAGCGATGGGGGGTCCCTAAAGCTGCTGTATATGGTAGCAGAGCTTTCAGGACACATGACAGGGCACGGCGCACAGGCAGAAGGCAGAAGCTGGGCCTCCTTCTGTTGTCCCTCAGACCAGGTTCGTTTACCCCGTGTGCAAGCCAATAACACACAGAGGCGAGGTATTTTCAAATTAATTTCATTGATGCGCATGAATGGGTGCCTGTCTCAAGACAGCACACCCTTGTCTCAAAAATTCCCACATTTATATATTTAAGTAATACATATTCATTATTATTTCCCTTAATGATTGGTTCTTTCTCCTTTGCCTCTCATGTTAATTAGTGCACAGAATGCCTTCTTCCTTCATTGTCTTCTTTTGAGTAGGTGGTATCATTTGAGTAGGTGGTCGATGAGTCGGTGGTCGCGATCTCTCCCTGTAGAAATTACCTTTTACCCACTTCTTACTCTACCTTGGCAGTTCGAAGCGGTTCTTCAAGGTTTGTTGATCAGAACACAATCCAATACCTTTTCTGACATAAACATAAAGCCCCATTTTCTAATAGTTAGTTTCTAAACCCTAAATCATGTCTAGTTATTGTTTCCTTATTTTAAATATTAACTGATGGGAGCTGTACACAGGACTTCAGCGGTTCCCTGGTTATTTCAATCATATTATACATATTAATTGATAACACTTCTTCATGCAATGCAGTCCTTGCAACTACATGCTCCCTGGACTGCCACGTGAGGTGTCTGGTGGAGAGACAAAGCGAGAAGAGAAGCTGGGGACTGGAGGGCACCGGGGCTCAGGAGAGTGTAGGTGAGGTGACAGCCCCTTGCAGGAGCCCTCTAAAATGCTAGGCTTGGTCTTTCAGAGCTAAAACCATCTCAGGAAGGATATGTCAGTTGTGCTGGGACCTTAGTTTGGCCAGAGCCATCAGCTCTGCAATTATGTGTTGAAAACAGACTTCCCAGGGAACTTTAAATCAGCACTTGGGATTTGTCTGTTTGACCCCTTGTCAGCCAGCCCCCCAAACCCCCTAAAACCTCTTTCATGGGGCAGAGGTCTTCCGAGTTAGAGGCAATCCCTGGGTCATTCTGAGTCCCATGAGGTGTCACTTTGTCTTCTGGGGACATGCTAGGCACCAAGTGGTGGAGACAGCCTGAGGTGCTGGCCCACCCTGTCACACTCGTGTGCATGGGGGCCACACTTGAGGCTTTTCACAGTTCATCCTCACCCCCCAGCATGGACATGGAGACCTGGGAGAAGGAGATGGATAGGCACCGCCATGCCTTCCCTTGGTCCCTCCGTTCACCCGTCTCCTTCCTCTCACCCTTGGCGTCTCCTCTGCAGCGGTGCCAGTACGATGTGACAAGATTACAAATAGTCTTGGCACAAGAGTCCTGCTTTCTTTTTTCCTTCCCTCTGCAGGGACACGCAGCCAAGAAAGTGTCAACTGCATAACTCTGCCCCAGCAGAGCCCTGCAAACTCCCTCAGCCAAAGCAGCTGAATAGGAAATGTGATGGAGCTGGAAACTTGTCCTTGTCAGCTGGGTTCTCCATCCAACAACTCATAAAAAACCCGACATGAAAGCAGCCGGAACCTTTATAGCTTAGTCCTATCTGAAAAATGGCATTCAATTCCCTGGCTGTTTATTTAACTCTACACAACAGTTGTGTAACGTCATGCTGCGCTGTCGTGATCTAATTCCACAGAGCAGCTTTTTGGCTAAGGAAATTCATGGGTCAAAGTGCCAGATCTTGGTGTTTTGCAGAGCTCTGCCATGCAAGTGATTATTTAAAAAAAGAAAGACCTCTAACCCACGGCTTTGGAGACCTGCAAAAAAAAAAAAATGCAGGTTTAGTTTTATTTTCATTTTAGACACATTTGTGATGAAACACTTGCCTTGAGCCTCACCACGCAGGAACGAGCAGGAAAACGTAGGGCCCCAGATATAGTGGGGGTTTTACCAGTCATCCTTGTTAAGGGCATTTGGGGACTATTGAAACCTTGGACTGGGCTGTTCTTTTTCCCTGACTACACCTGTATGACTTGATTTCCTATTGAAATCACTCAGCTGAAGCCAAGGAGAGCAGCACAGCTGAGAACAAGATTTGGTCTCACGCTCCCGAAACAAGACCTTGAGAGCTAACGCTTCAAAACCTGTTCACTTTCCAAAGCCGAAACCATGCAGAAGGGAGCTGAGTTGAATAAAATAAATTCCCCATATGTTCATTAAACAAAAGGGAGAAGTTTGATTCTCTACAAAGGGTGAAGAGATTTGTTTTGCATACTGTACTGCAACATTTTGTGTGTTTGTGTGTTTATCCTCATTTTCCAGTTTTGTCAGAATGTAAGCAAGGAAAATTTAGACCTAGGAAATTTGCTTGCATTGAGTTACAAGTACATCAGTACGGAAACCTTCACTTATTACCTGGAAAGTTTGTAGTGATTTTATTCTGCTGTGCTCCAATATCTTTTTGCTTAGATTGTTTTTTGTGTAGTAACACATTAATTTTTAACAAGAAACGCAAGAACCACAGATGTGGGTTTGATAAAAGCAACTTGCATAGCCACTGAGAATGACATTTAAATGTAATAACTAATGTGATGAAGAAATGCAGAAAGTGATCACATAGCACAGATTAAATAAGGTCTAAAATGTGTACAGGAGGTGAGGTTTGGCATTTTCACCGGCATAGTGTTTTTGGACGTCATGTTATTTTCTTACTGCCAAGCAGTGCTAAGACAAATATGCCAAGTGATCACCATCAAAAAGCTAACCCTACACCTTGATTTGTGCTTAAGTAAGAATGTAACTTTGTGCAATAATTCTCACAGTCAGAAATGAACACACGAAACATTCAGTTTTCATTTAATTCTGTTGCAAACAAAATTATAGACAAATCTCTGGGAACAAAGTTGAGGGTCAGTGATCCTCTAAACTCTCTGCTGCCCCAAGGGAGGATGAACTTCTTTTAAGCGGTTCCTGAAAATATGAATTTAAGGTGTTTTCAAAAAAACACCTCTAGTGGTGGAGAGCCCAAGATTTCCTTGGGCAGGTGATTTCTTTGCTCTATCAGTCTGCTGATGGAAATTGCTACCCATTCCCCCAGCGTTCCATGCAGGGAGCGAGCCACAACACAGCTTTGTCTGGCCAACTCGAAGGCTGCCGGCGCTGGCTCCGAACCGATCCGCCTTGTGACTGTTCTCGCAGAGTGCGATCAAGGAACAGCCTTCCACCCACAGCCCTTTTCCCCACCGCACACATGGAGCAACAAATGGTATCTAAATATATGACAAGCGATGGATACAACAAGCAGATGGTGGGAGAACAAGGGCCCAGATCCATTAGCGGAAATCTGGATCAACTCGCGGATGATTCACCAACTCAAATCAGGGGTAAATACATAACAGGCACTCCACGCCAGCCATTCCCCCAGGAGCTGAAAGCCTTGAGTGACAAATCCAGGGCTCGCGTCCTTCCATGTGTCTTTTTGCAGTTGTACACAGGAGGGCAGCAAACATTTACTCAGCGTTTGGCACCGCATCTTTTCCTAACCTCTGCCATAAATAGATGCTGTTGGGATAGCGTAAACTGTCCGTCATCACGAGCGGACGCCTGCTAAATAGCCCCATAAAAAACCCCAAAGTGACTGTAATTAGACGGAGTGCACATTTCTCTGTTATGACTAAGGCAAAGGTTGTCTTGGATTTTTGCCTGCTGTTGGGCTAAATTCACCCCCTACCAAATTATCTCTGGATATTCCTTTCTTCTCTCGAGTTCGGTTTTATAGAGTGTTTGCTATCACTTGTGTAAGTTTTTGCAGCGGTTTTCATTCTCCTGGGAAATTACACTTTTTTCCTTCACACTGAGATGCTGACACAGGCATTTCAAACGTGTCCGCTCCCCTTGATTCCCGATGAACAATGTACTGGGGATGGGGGAAGAGGAGAGTGTGTTAGAAATTTTCTCTAATTCCAGCTAATGAAGCTTGTCAATGAATATGAAAATCATTATTTAGGTTTTGAAAATAAAGGCCTGCAAGGGAGTGTTTCTCAGCAACGATTCTAATTTTTTTAAGTGGGTATAATTAAACCAATTGTCTTTAGCCTGCAAAAATACCCACTGCCTCCTTCCTGCTTTCAGCCTCGCTCTATTCATTGCTTTGACTTTGGCTTCTTGGTAACTTTATCCATTATCCAGCACAAGCAATTCTGCACATTTATGTTGATGCCGATTCAGATTGAAGCCTTTTGGGTGGAGCAGTGTATTTTGGCTATGAATTTGCTCTGGCTGATCCTAATTAAAGTATTAATTGCCATGTGGTTGGATTATCTTCAGCTGTCTAAAAGGAGACCAGGATGGGTGTCTAAGGTGAGACGAGCTACCCTCCGCAGCCTTATTGACTACAAGCGGAGCCAACGGTGGCTACCTACTCTCAAACGTGCCATATCAGACTTCTAAAATTAGGTAGGATGAATTCTGACACAAAGGCCCATTTTCTTTCTATGTAACTTTGTGTACCAGAGTGAGGGTGCACATCTGGGGTCCAAAGCACCTCTACAGACCAAGGAGACAGTGAGCTCTTGGGTAGTTTGCACTGCCCTCTGAAAATAGCTGGTTTTTTCAGCAGTAGAGAAGGATCTTCGGAAATCACACCCTCAGGTAGGTGCTTAAAATTAGACAGGGAGATCTGTGCCCAAAAGACAAATTTTGCGTGATTTCTGAACGCTAAAATTAATGGGGTTTAGGAACCTAAGTGCTTGGATAAAACCCAGCGTTGATTCATCTGCCCCCAACAATCATGTCGGTAAATGTGTGATAGGAATTGAACACAGATCTGTGTCCTGGTCTAATCCACTAAGAATAATCATTCACCCCGTGAGATTCAACAGCCTCACACACACAAAGCAAGCACAACACAAACAACATGTGTCAAAAATCACTGTGGGAAAATGACTGAAAGTATATGAAATAGTAATGGTGCCTGTTGCTGTAATCTTTAATATGATAATGCCATTGGGGACTGGGATTATGAGAGATGCTGTGTGGAATGAGCCTGTCTTGTATCACAGGAGTCCACTAAGACAAAACATACAATAAGAAAAAGCCTGACCAAGCAAAACCCAGACATCGTCCAGCTGTGATTTTATGGCAACAAACATGATTGGGGATTTTGCTTATCTAAAAGTTTTATCCTGCCTTTTGTCACAGAATTACAGGCCAAACCATGAATTCTGATTTGGAGAGTTCACCTCCTGAAACAGAGATGCAGGGTCTGGGGGTGCCAGGAATACAGGAACCGTCTCAGTATGTTAAAATAAAATCCCTGGCATCGTTTACTCTAGCAGTTGTATTGGGAATATAATGTTAATTGCTGGACTAGGCTTTGGGCAGCTAATGAGTAAAGAATCCTCAATGGATTGGGGTCTTAATTACCTGATTTCCTTTAACCTGATTTCCTCTAACCTACCAGGTCAGTGGGACTAATCCCAGAACAAGACACTATGCTACATGAGATCTTCAAGCAGGTCCAAGGATTTCCAAAGATGAAAAAGCAAGTGGGAAAATGTGCTAATCTAAGTGGAAATTAGGCACCTCTGCCTAATACAATGTTCTAGAAATAATTCTTTGCTAACCACTTAGCAGCCTGAAAACCCAAAGACACATCAGATCTCACTCCTGCCCCCCTCCCCCCCCAATACTTTGGTACATAGATTTCTGCTCCTGCCTCCTGTCAAGCTAAGCAAGCACTGTGGGAGGCATCTTACCTGACTTTAGAGACCTTCAGTGTCAGCACAGCTCACCTCCCCTTCCCCAAACTTCTCTCTGTGATGTTCAACAAGTCCTACAATTTCCTGTATCTCTCTGTTGGAAACAAAAATATGTTGTAAATTAAGAACTCTCCATCAACACACAGAAGGAAGGCATGTGTCTGAATCAGTAGACTTGTGGTAAGTCAGGCTTGGTAAGACCAGCACTTGACTGCATGAGCTCCAAAGCCTTATCACTTTCTTCTACCTGATGTTTGTCATTCTTTACACCTTAGGTAGCACCGGTCCCAGAAAGTGAAGTTTGCCCCGGATGCAACTTCTTTGAAGTGATTTGCATAACTCTGCTCGTTTTTTCCCATGAGACTCTAGGCCTCATTTTGGTTACACGCTGCACCAGGTTTATCCAGGCAAGTATCTGGTCTTGCTCTTCACTTATCCTTTAAGGAGTAGAATTGGGTGACACTCAGTGGTGAAAATCAGGTTAGAATGAGGTCTCTGAGCCAGTGGACAAAGTCCTTGCTGGGCTCTGTGGTGAGGATGATAAACTCTGCCACCATCTCAGGAGGACACGTCTCTTCTCACGCTGTGTTATTACCACAGCAGGATGGTCAAAGGAATGTCCACTTGTCGCTCATTATCAGAACCTGCAGCTACATAGAGATGGCTCCAATTAAATGAACTCTCTATCTGAAATAGCCCTGTTTCCGAGTTAAGGGTCTTTTATAGTTCTTTTTATTTGTTTGTTTGGGCTTTAGCTTGTATTCTGTGCTCCTCATTTGATGTCTTCAGCTCTTGTTTCATTAAGAGATAAGATAAAAAGGAAAATAAATAAGAGAATCAGCAGATTAGCCATGAAAACTTTGAAGTAAAAATTAATTGGAAATGCTCACCAATTTGTAGGCTAAGTTTCAGATTCATCTCACTTTCTTTAGTGGTCTAAGATTTAAGTTTTTAGTCTAGACTACCTCTATCTTTAGTAGATGTAGACAGAGGAAAAACACAGACTTCTCCAGAGACTGCTACCTGAGATGATTTATCATTAATTGAATGGTCTCACTGGGCCATAAACTGAGCACGTCTTGTGCTTGAAGTGACACATATGCTTAAATGAGTGATTAGGAACTCCAATTATTAGCAGTAGAAGTTGGGTTCTTGGGTTGTAATGACACGCAAAGCCTTTTTATGCTAGAGAATCTGAGTCAAGATTTACTGTAGAAATCTGTACCTACATATTTACAGTAGAAACAAGGTCTCTTCTTAAACTGCTCTTGAAAGCTGTTTACCTTACCTATTCTTAAAATCTCCAGTAATGGAGAATCCATCACTCATGTGGGTGACTTAATGCCATGCCTACCATAAGTTTGTACTAAGCTACTTTTCTGAATGGAGTATCTCAGTACCTTCCTCTTTTAGCAGAATTTCTCACTGTTTTTAACTGATGCAGATAATTATTTGCCATCTTTAAAGCCCAGAGTGAACATTTTGATCACCTTGTTTGATCTCCTGGCAATAGGTGTCCACAGAATTACATGTCTCTATTCCTGAATTTAGCATTCAAATATAATGCATACATTTCATAAAGGACAACCAACCCTGAATAAGGCTGAAAAAGTGAAATCCAATCAAGCTCCTGACATACGTGCTGATTGCTTTTTTTTACAAATACAGAAAATTTGAGGAAAAGTGAATTTAAAATTAAGAAGTGCACCTTTTTTTCCCCCCAGAATAATGTAAACAAGATTGTTCAACTCTGTTGCTTCTCAGCTACTGATCTGCTGCTCTGACCTTGTAATCAGAGAAGACTGTGAGCCCTGCAGTTGTCTTTGAAGACTGCTAATAATTAAATCCTATTGTTTCATTGAAACAGAACATGACTCTCACAATTTGTAACCAGAAGCAGTATAGCTGCAAAGAACAATGTTGGATAAACATGCCCTTCAAAGATCAAAGGATGGAGGGCTTTGTCAATTAAAAAAAAAAAAAATCAGCATAGCTAAACTGCTGTTTCTCAGCAACTTAGTGCGGGTTCAGATCTGAGGCTGCCTAGATTGCTTTGCTTTCATTTCACAGTCTCAAGGGCATCCTTATTCCCCAAAAGTGCATGGGGAAGCTGGCACACCCAGATGTGAGTTGTGAGACTGCAGGCAGAGGGAGAGAGTACCCCCCCTCATCACTAATTAAACATTTGAAGGATTCATGCTCTTTCCAAGCAGCACATCTTTGTGACATTAAATAAAAATTGGCCTCAAAGAGAAAACACGTACACAGTATGTTCAACAAGGCAATGGGCAAGAGGATAACAGGAGGATTTGGCTTTGTAGTGACGCTGTTTGCTTTCATTTCTTCCCTGTGAGAGCCCTTCCCTTCTCCACGGATTTTCATCAGAGAGTTTGTCCTCCTTACCACAATCAGAAACTCACCTCTGATGCCACTTTGGCCACGCAACTCCAAGAGGAGGTAGGAGAAGCCACAGCTGCCCAAGGAGTTCACCTCTTCCCATGAATGGCCACGCGGCTTATGGCCAGCAAAGCCTTCTCAAATTAACGTGACTCTCACTCGCTGTTTCCTGGTGGCTGAGAAAGGAGGCAAATTTGCAGCAAATGAGTCACAGCTAAACCTTGGCATGTCTGTTCACTAATTCGCAGCTTTTTCTCTCCCTGTTGAACAATTTCCTTGGACACGAAGACTCCCTTGCTGAAATGTCTCTACTTGTGGAAGGACAGGTCGCTGCTGAGAAGGGCCGATTGCGTTCTCCATGGCCTGACCCTTCTGGTGGGGGTTGTGGGGTACAGCCCATCTCTCTGTCCATCTCATAAACTTCTGAAGTGTCTCTTGTCCCAGTGCATGTGTGTGTGTGTGGACACGCTCCCAGCACATATAGGTCATTGGCTAATGGGTTGAGACAACCCCTCTGGCAGCGGTGCAGACCCAGGATCTTTCTCTTCTTCATCCAGAGGTCCGAGTGGATCACCTAGCTATGGCACGTGGGTCCCAAGGCAAAAGAGAGGTTGTGTTGCAGAGAGAGCCTTGCTGATGGTCAGGATGAGGCAGGAGCAGATTGTACGAGTCACGGACTCCACGGGTGGAACTGAGCAGGTCACAGATCGTCAGTGAGAGCCTCATCCACTCAATCTTATACCAGCACATTCTGAAAGAGAATGAGAATTTGGAGGGCACTTAGCACCGCTTTCTCTCATCCATCCAAACAGTGATCGAATAGACGCAGCCCTTTTGGAGGGGGCTCAGCATGGCGCAGAGTGAAAGCTGCTTTCGTGGGGTTTTCACACAAGTAGTCCATGTATGGGTGTCCTTTCTGTGTCACTTGTCTTTGCAGAATCAGCTGCCACAGGTGTCAGTCATGGTCCTTCACGCTCCTTTGCTGTGATGAGTTTTCCCTGCAGCTCTCTCCCAGCACTAAGCCAAATTTCTGAAGCAGGCAGAGACGGAAGAGATGAGAAGAGATCTATTAAAGCTTTAAGGCATTAAGGCCCACCCAGATGATCTTATCCAGAGCAGAATCTTTCTCTGCTGTATTGTTCTTCTCTGAACTCCCTGAGTAGTCCTGGTCTTGCTCAGGTAATAAGGTTAAAGATATGTCTTAATGCAAAAATGAATTTGACCTGATTTAATTTTAGAGAAGGGGAAATTGAGGAAGAAGTAAAACAGAATGAATAAAATCGTGCTGAAATCTTGCAGCAGATCTGTCTCATGCATAGCTCTGTGCTTTCTGCTGTAGATCATGGTACCTCAGCTTGAGAGGGAATGAATGAGCTTCAGCTCTAGTTCTTTTAATTGAGGAATCACAGTTTATTAGCAGGCTACTGCAATACAAATGCAGCATAGAGAAAAAATGACTGACTTTTCCAGTGGTTAGGAAAAAAGGAAATCTTGGCAACTCAAACACTCTCCTTTTCCCTGTCATTAAGTTCTAGGGTGGATATTCAGCTCACATCAAACTATGGTGCTTCAATCTTCATGGCACTGGGTTTGCAATGGACATGCAACTGGATCTACCGAGGGCTACATCTGTGAGTGGGCTACATCTTCAAATGCTCCCTTTCCATTGCAGATGGGGAGCAGACGTCTGGTGGAGAGTGGAGATGGTCTCTTTTTTGAACTTAGATATGGCCATAAAGCTGTCATCTGAAGTAGGGGAGGCAAAAGCTGTTTTATTCTGAGAATGAGGAAAATATTTGTTTCCCTTACCTCTTGTCCTTCTGGACTCCAATGGTGCTATTATATATGTCTGTACTTAGATTTATGAATACAGTGAGAGGAATGTAAAGCATGTAATGTCGAACCTATGTGCAAGAGAGCTATCTAACCCAGAAGCCTGCTAAAGAACTACAGATATTTGTTGTTTGTTTGCTATACTTTCTGATAAAGCAGAGCTAGTCCATTCTGCTTCCTGTTTTTACTCCATTTTTATTTCCCAGTTCTTAGACATTATCATTCCACTTTGGAGAATGTTTTACAGTTTCCTTGATATAAATCTCTCTCTCCACCTTCCTGTCTACTAAAGACAAAATCTTATTTTAATGAGTTAAATACTAATATCAGTTAAACTGAGGAAAGAATCTGGCCCATAAAGTTTGACAAATGATGATAATTTTAAAAAATAAAATGTACACATTGTGCCTAAATACAATTGACCTCATTCCCCTCGGCTGTCCTGATGTTCAGCTGCTTGGAAAGTTTCCTTCAGGGAAAACCTTTATTAAATGATTTGTGCTTCTTTTACATTTTGTTCCAAATTATCTCACTCCCTCATTTTATTTCTTCTTCGGGCTGGCTGCTTGCTACAGCTAATTTGGTTGTCCTTGCTGGGACTACCATAAATACTCTTTCCCAGTAGTACTTTGTAAGCTGAATTAGTCAAGTGATCTTGGCTATAACATTCAAGAAAACAGTCGATAAGATTAAAGACTGGAAGAACTTTATGGTTGGAGACACCGTTTTAAAGTCACCCATAAAGGTGCATGAGCAAAAAGTGCTGACAAGGCCAAAACATTTCATAGATGCTAAAATTGTGACCTTCAGCATTGTATTAGACGGGATAATTGTTCACTCACTTCTCTCCCTACAATGACTGTATTAAAGCATGACAGTCTCTTTGGAACTCTTAACAAGGACCCTTCCACACAAATAGATGAAATATCAGATTAAAAACGAGGAGGTAAAGCCTGACCTACAAATTGAAAGACAGAGGATTGAAGCCTGCATGAGCCTCCAGGTACACTGGGTCCCTGTCCTTCTGACTGTGAAGTAGAGAGGGTGACATCCCACCTGGGCTAAGTGGTACCAGAGTCACCCAAAGCAATAGAAAAGCTGTTTCTTCATCTCTGTCTTTGCTCTCCAGGCTCTTCTTTTCCCTGGCAGTACCCAGAGCTTTAACTTGTGCAGGGCTGTGGCTCTTGGATGGAAGTCATAGTTGGGTAAGTCTGCTCTTGGCTTCAAGGTAGCACAGATTTACCATTCTGCCCAGAATTAGCAGGGATCACTATGGCACATGGTCCTGCACTGCTCCGGTCAGACTGGGTCTATGGTTGCCCTTAGAATGGTCTCAGGTCTTTCTCTCATGAGGCTGAAGCTCCTGTTTTTATTTTAAAGCTGTATGAACACTTCATTCACTGAAACTTAATTCTGGGGTGGTGGAGGTTGACAGTAGGGCTGGAATTATTTGTGACTGAGTGGAATTGATGAAGAGGTTTCTGTCAAAAATTCCCTTTTTTAATTTTTCAAG
Source organism: Haliaeetus albicilla (assembly GCF_947461875.1). NCBI lineage: Eukaryota > Metazoa > Chordata > Aves > Accipitriformes > Accipitridae > Haliaeetus > Haliaeetus albicilla. The sequence continues at coordinate 4,599,216 of NC_091496.1, forward strand.
CCAAGCACCAGTTGGAACACTTTGTTTCAGCATTTTCAAAAGCAAATGTTCCTCCTTTTCAGTTGTAAAATAATTGTTTTCAAGTCTGAAATTGCCAAAACTTCATTTAAAAGGGTTAGGAAAATCATTAAAAATGCCCCATCAGCCATACAAAATGTTTTGACTTGAAATACCTCTCTTTAATTAATTAAAAAAAAATTACTTCCCCCCCCAAGTTGACCAATATGCCTCTCCTCCCTTCACCTGCCCCCCCAAAAAAAGTTTGCAAAATCAGTTACTCCCACAGTTTGCTCAAACCTTTTGAGAGGTAGTGGACAGAGCCACTTTCATGTCAAGGTTAACTGTAAATAAATAGATTTTCTAATACTAAATTGAAAAGACTCAGACTTTATTCTAATAAAAAGGTGAACTATTTTCATTTTTATATCTAAATTACAATGAGAAAAGTATTAAAATATCAGTATTTCCTGTAGAATCAGAAGTCCATATTTGCTTGACTCCTGTGCCACACACAGGGTAGATAGGTCTTTATCCTTACAAGACCTTTCTTGCTGTTGAAAGGTGAGTCTATTCATGTTATAATAAACCTGGAAAATTCTAGGGTGCAAAAATGCATGGCATAGTGTAAACATGATCTGAGACGTTTTGGGTACAAGCAACAATTCCACTTTTCTTGTAACAGATGACACTGCTTGAGGTTAGAACAAGAAGTACCTGTTGCCTGTGCTGTAACATCTCCTGCAAACAGCTTCTTATTTGTGGCACTGATATAAAGGCTGTGTTTTATGGAGCTTACCCAACTAGTTTTTTATGTCAGGTTATCACAGATACATTTTTTTCCAATTCATTTTGAGACCAACTGCTGTTAAGAGGCTGTAACAAGGGATGTAACTTGCTCCTTTCACTTCCATTCAGAGAGTTTGAATAAACCCACATTTCAGCCTTTTATAGTTCCTCTTTCCATTATACTTATTTTATTTTATTTTTCTCCATGGGGATTGAGCCACTTTATTCAGGTCATTTTCTGCAATATCATGTTAACCCATTAAAATGTCAAGTAATTTATTATCCGTTCAGTCCACCCGCCTGTCCTTTTCGCCTAAAAAGCACAGTTATTTCTGTAAGCTCTCCGTTCCCCTGCATGTTCAAAGGGCCTCGTGGATCTCCTCACCTTCTCATTAAATCTCGCTGAAGAACAGTTGCCTTGGAAACCAGGGAGCCGATCCAGCAAAGGGGCTGAGCATCTTCACCTTGCCTTGACTTTGGTGGGAGGTGAAGCCATTCAGCGCTTCTGAAAGGACAGTTAGCACGTGGCCAGCACTAACATTAGGCACTAACTACTGTTTTGCTGGAGTTTCAGGATGATGGGAAATGGTGCTGGTCCCTACGCGCCCTCCTATCCTCCTCATGAAGAACAGAAGATAGAAAGAGGTTGAAACAGCTGATGTTTTTCTGGCACCTGTGAACTCATATGTAATTGCAGAGACTTTGGAAATGCGAGTGCTTTCTAAATATTATTCGAAAGAACAAACCTTTTCTGAAAGTTTAAGAGGACTCAACTTTCTTCCCAGGTTATTTATAATGCATCAGTGCATTCGTAAGGGAGCTACCAGGGTTGCTACAGACATGGAGTAAGAAAACAGCCTGGATTAAAAAGAAAAGAAAACCAAGCAAACAGCAAATCTTAGATGTTTTTTTGAGATAAGAGACAGCATCCTTCCAAGGAATCAGCCAATGTAAGCACCATATCTTAGCATTTCCAAGAAAAACACCCCAGGCTTTAGAAACTTGTCAGTGAAGAAATGAAGTCTAGATTGCAGTGATAATCACAGCAACAAATATCTTATGTAGATAAAGTATACCCTAAGAACAGAGCTGGCTCTGCTCAGGCCACCTTGGTCTATCAGGTTCATCATCCCAAGGCAGAGCCATGCAAATACAGCAAGTTTGCTTCCAGTGCCAGCTAAGCCCAGGATCATGTTATCTGCTTTCATGAGACCTTCAGACCTCCCCTCAAGTACTTCCCAGGCTGACCTGGCTCCATGCAGAGCCATTTCTTGGACCTGCACCTTGATACAGGTACCGGGAGCATTGTTCAAGGTCCAGAAGACCTTTGCAGCTGAAGCAGCGTTGCACAAGCTCATCAGAGAGACTTCAACCCACGGCATCTACATGCATTCCTGTGGGGCTGAGAGTGAGTCAAGCAACCCTTCCTAAATGGCAAGTCATGATCACGAGCATGATTACTGAAATATTGCCATCATCCAGAAGTGTGTAAGATGATAGAAAAGCAGATTTGAATGCCACAATGTGGGATGGACAAGACCTTGTAGAATGGTAATTATAGAGTTGTTGATGTGGGTTAACTTGTTCCTGTACAAGGAAACCCATGGAGATCAAAACGTCTGTGAGAGTGTAGAGTGGGAAGGGAATTGGGCATGGACAGGACAGTGCTGATGGGCAGGAGAACATGGCACTGAAGTCTTGGTTTGGGGACATGAGCTATGTTGAGCTACCTACATCAAAGGTATGCTCTTCAGAAAATCCAGCCAGGAGCAGTGGAAAAAAAGACTTCTTTCTCAAGCTAAAACACACTATTCCCTCCCTCACAGCATTAGTTGGTGCTAAATGTCTCTCTCCTCTGCCCTTTTCCCCATCATTTACATTACCAAGTGTTCTTTCAGAGACTGTTCCTTGGAAGAAAGCAAAGCAGCATATCTGCAGGGGCTGAAACGGTAGGTAGTGGAGAGTAGCTTTCTAATACTCACAGCAAGGACAGAATAAAGTCAGGGCAGTCTCACCCAGAAAGAAGAATTCACTGTTACTGTCCCAACACTGCAGCGTTGGCACCATACCTGTTCTTGACTCCACACAGTAACAGGGGACTTTCAGGACCATCCTAGCCCTTAGGGGTCATGGATCTGAATTCCTTGCTCTGCTGTATGCCAATTTTCACTCCAATCTTTGGCAAGCTCAGATTTGACCAAGGGCCTAGGCTCCCCTTGAAAATAAGGGTAAATGCATTTCTGAAGTGCAAAATGTTTGGACAAAAGTCTCTCGCTTATGGTAGATGGCACTGGGGAGGAGGCAGGTCAGGATCCCTGCATTGCAGGGATTTACACCTCCAAAAGAGGCTTTTTGTACTGGCAAATAATATGCTTCTAATTAAGGCGGCTGCTGTAAAATCTCTAATCTGATAACACATTGTGTGGGAAGCAAGGAGACATCTGTTCATATGAACACATCAATATTAAGGTAGATTCTGGATGCAAAATTCTCCCCACGCTTTTTAATAATGCCACTGGCAGAAGAGATCTCCCGCGTTAATATCTGGCAGCAAATGTTTTGCAACAGGAGCAAGTATTCCACTGAGGATTGTGTGAACATAAGATCTAATTTTCCCTGGCAAAGCATCCATCATGTGTGTGAACTTTTCACAGAAGATAATAATACCTCCCATCAATAAAATCAAGTTGGTGGGTGAAACAAGACTAGGTAGAGACACAAACACCCTCATCTCCACAATTACCAGCTGTGGCCTCTGTTTGGGACTTCCTAAATGGGAAGCATTTGGAGTTGGGTGAGACCATCTAAAATGGCATCTCTTTGGTGCTTGTGTCCCATCTCACAGAAGCCTCTGAGGGTTGCCCGAGTGCTGTTAGCCTCACGCCATCCTTAACTGATGAGGGAGGACCAGAAGCGGGGGCTGAGCAGCTGATGACCAGAAAAATTGCCCTGGACCTTGGGCAAGGGGAGGGTGTGGAATTGCATCAGGCAAAGGGACGTGTCCATAACACAAGACAAAGGCAGAAACAGTCACCTTGGGAGATTAGAGTCCCACCTCTTGCTGAAGGAGAGGTTTTTGGATGGAGGGCAGCTATGTGTTGGGGGGCAAGGTCCTAATGTGCTTGTAAGGAGAGATGCCAAGGTGTGGACCCATTGTGTGGCCTGATACACACTCTTGTGCAGCTCTGTCAGGAATGAGTGGAAGAGCATACCTTGGTTAAGATGTTGGTCCCTTCAGCACACAGGTACATTTTACCCCCAGGCCCTTTTGCACTATTTGAGGATCTCCAAGTTATTCCTGAAGGGAAGCAGGGTAATGCAAGACTGACTTTTCCAGAACAGCCCAAATGCTGTACTGACTCGGTGGTCTGTCCCCATCACTAGTCAAGCACAAATCCCTTGTAAGTATTTCAGAGACATAGCCTCCCCAAGTACTCTTTTTTTCCTCTAATAGCTTGTTGCTCAGAGTATTACAAGCCAGCATTAGTGTCTTTGTATTTAATTGCCCTCAATGCCTTTTTCTTCCATGAGTTTCTCCTGCTGCTTTCTTGAACCCATGTAAAGTTACGACACCCACATCCTCCCGTGACAAAGACTTGCACAACTTAGGTACAAACTGTGAGAAGAGCTACACGTTTCTGTTCTCCTAGGCTGCCACTGGCATCTGCTAGTTTAATTTGCTGAAAGCTTCAGCTTCGCAGAGGTTTGCTGGAAGCCAGGAACGCTGGCGATGCTCAGCAGCACCAGTGGGTGGCAATCTCTTACTGACACCGGTCCTGCGCTCTAGGCAGGTTCATTTTGGGTGTTCATTTTGGTTTGGCTCCAAAGTGCATTGCTACGGGTACAGAGTCATTAGCTTTCTGTCAGGCGTAATTTTCCATTAACTTGGTTTTCTTCTATGCAAATAGGAAAGCAGTTTCTGTTTTTGACACACAGATGTGTTGGTGTCGGTGCCCAGCCCCTAGAAATAGCTTTGTTGCTAACATCCAACACCAGACTTGCTGGTTTTACCAGGAATGGAAGAGGAAGTTTGATTAACCGCACATATGAGGTGATAAAAATAAACTCCCAACTTACACTGAAGCAGAGCAGCACTCAACAATTCAGGGTGATGCAGCTGACCTTGCATATGAAGGAGGAACAGTTGCTGATGTAAAAGGCTTTTTACTTCTCCAGTACATCTGCTCTTAAAACAAAGATTGGAATAAACTCAACCAGTGAGAGGGACTCAAAGAAGTGCAGAGGGAATGGTTTTATGGAGGTGGTTCTCCATAAAGGGCTGGTCTCCTCTGCAGGGCAATACAGATCTAAACGAATCTGCTGAAGGGCTCATGGTTTTTGACATACAGCAAACTTAGATGTCCTTTTGGGATCCCTTCATTATCTCTACTAGTTGTTTTTGTCAAAACTTACCACAGAAAGCCATCTGCTCAAGAAAGACCTTGCTAGAGATACCTAATTGTGTTGAAGCTCCCTTTATAACATATGTGGTTCCTTCTAGGAAGGGATTCTGTGGATTTAGATTAAATTTTGGCCATTGTTGGTGAATCTTTAGGGACGTGTGTGAAGAAAAAGCCTGATCTGTTTCCCTGTTGTAGGTTCAGGCAGCATTCAGCCTTGGTGCACAAGGAGAGAGTGTGTTAAAAGTGGGTTTTAGGGACTGCAGGCTGTGTGGAGGGAAACTTGCTCATCCCTGCTAACTGATATTGCTCTTTGTATCAGTGTAACACGGCAGTGGTGGGGCCCTGGCTGATTTGTGGAGTGGAGCTGAATACAAACCCACAGGGAAATACGCTACTAGAACAAGGATAGGGAATTCACTTTTTCACAGGACATTTAAGCAGACCTCCTGCACGCAGTATATCTCATTGTATGATGCCCTGTGGGGCTCCCTGTGTTTGCTCAGCCTCCCCAGTGGTCCTGATCTATGCAAGGAGAGCCAAGAAAGATGCAAGCAGTGAACAGATTGCTGCTGGTTCTCCTAAAGCCTCAAGAGATGGAGCAGAGGTTCCAAGGAGAGCCACAAAGACTACTGTGCCTGAAGCCAACTCTGTCCTCCAATGCTTAGAGTAAGGGAAGCTCAGCTCTCCTGAATTTCAGACCCCATCTTTGATACCAGGTCACCATATGACCTTGAGCCTCATGTATTTTCAATCTTTAATACATTAGCAGAATGACAAGAAGAGAGCTGGCAGCAGAAGAGGAGACAAGAGTGCAGTAACTCTGAATGATGCAGCAAGATGTGTCTTCAGAGTAAAAAAACCCCCATCTCTGAGGCTGTCTTAGAGCAGGAAAACCTGTTTCAGCATTAAATATTTGCACTTCTCAGGCATCAGTTACACTGGGGGCAAGTTGGTGGATAGATTATGCAAATAAGGATGAAAATACTTGCACATCTGCTTCAATCTTGTTTTCTCAGCCTTTTAAAAGAGTAACCATACCTATATATATTGCAGCTCAGATACCCAAAGAGTTTTGGGCACGTAGTTCCCATGTCACACTCCAAGAAAAAGATATCAGAGCGTGGGACTAACAAGGAGCAGAGTGCTTCACAGCAGTTGAAGGAAGAATGCAAATGTAATACAGCTGCATTCATTTAGAAAGAGGGTCCAAACCAAGGGTTCAGATCCATGTAGGACTCAGCATGGCTTGGGGAGCTCCCATACACTGGTTAATTTGTGGTTGCAGCCTACCTGTCTGCTCCGAGTCTGTGAAAAATATGTAGTAACTTGATCTAATACGTACTGCTACCATTAGGCAAAATATGTAGCATTGCCTCATGATTTTTGGTTCTTTAAGAGAGGGTTCACAGGCAATTGCCATAGCTAAGCTGCTCCGTAGCAGCTTGTTAAACTGGTAGCTTGCTTGCAGCTCTGATGAAAACGTGGTAGAACAAGAAAATGAGCTGAATGCACCGTGAGAAGGGACATGGTAATTAGAAGCAAGGAATTGAACCCTTAGGGCTGGGTTCTAGAAACACTTGTGAGCCACTTTACTCATTTGTCACTTCCCATCAGTATCACCAGCAGAGCAGCTCAGCTGGACCTTAAATTCCTCCCAGCCCTACCTGTGTCTATGGTCTTTTAAAAGGACACAAAAAGAGAGGCTCAACCGCAGATTTCAATATGTCAGCTGTTTTGTTATCAATGCTGGTGCTTGTTGGACCGAAACGGCCAACTGAGAAAAATGCTGAGTCAGGCTAAGAAAAATTAGGAGATTGACATAATAATGAAGTGAGTTTAAAGAGGAGGGAAATGTTTCAGACCACCTTTATTTGCCTTCTAGTTTCCCCCATGTCACATTTTACAGCTTTGCTTCGCAACTCTGAAACCAGATATATTTTTTTCACCTGAAATCCAAGAGTCTCATGATTTCAGTGCTACTTGAAAATCATCCCAGATCACTAGACTCCCGACATCACCATGAAATTTAGCTGTGTCAAGGCAAAGCACAGCTGTGTGGGATAATCAGCTGGGAAAAAATCAGCAGAAGTTGGTTTTTGAAAGAAAGGATGAGCTGTTTCCCTCATTAACAAAGTCATTGCTCTTGCTTGTGGATTGCTCCTCTCATTTTGCTTTTGAATTGTTTGCATCAACGTTTTGGCATGGGGATATGTCTTAGTACTGATATAGTCCTAACAGCTAATTGCTAGAACAATACCAAATACTTCTTAGGGTGTGTGATACTGTTGCTCATATACAAATGAAGAGATGGAGTTGTTGAAGGTGCATTTACACTGTCAGTTAAACACAGGTCTAAAATTGCTCTGAAGACCACGCCTGCCCATTGCCCCTACTCTAAAGCCTTTGGTCTTGCTAGAAGGCAGTTTCTGGCCATGCCCTATAGCTTTCTGGTGGGACAGAGACAAAGCGGACCTTCTTCTTGCCCATGTTGCCTGGAGAGGTTGGGTCAGTGTGTTACAGCCTCTCCATCCATCTGCCAGTCCCCCTGTCTCTGTGTTTGAGACAAAGCTATGGGAGGTCTAATGCGTTTGGCCTGCCTAAGCCCATTCTCAAAACTGTGTCCATCTTGCATTAAATATAATCGTAGACCTGAACTATCACATCCAAGGACATAAGGCATCAGATCCACAACTCACCGAGATCAGCAGGAGTCTTTGCGTTAGCACCACTGAGATTTGCAGGGCTAAGCCCAAGCAAAGAGAAGAGCAGAACTGGCTCTGGTCTTTCCCAAAACTAACAGAAATAGCCAGAAACATTTCCTTCTACAGTGACCCTTGCCAGCTTTGTTGTTTTCTTACTTTTTTTTTTTCCTGAATGAGACGAGAGTGGATGTTTTCCTATTAGCAAAAAGTTTCCCTGGAAAACAAGCTGCCCACTGTCACACCAAGAGCCCACGTGAGCACGACTGGGACCTCTAGCTGGCCACGTCACATGTAAAATTCATGCAGTTCTGTCTGCGTGCGAGGCACTTGTGCAGCCCGGCCGGGGCTGGGAATGGCACACGCACCTCGCAGACCAGCTCTCCTCCACGGCTTGCAAAATGTTTCCTTTGCTCCGAAGCCGGGCGAGGCAGACAAAATCCGTGCTCCCCCAAATGCACGTCTCAACGAAGAGATTTGCTCCTCAGAGCCAAGAACACTGAACTCCTTTACCTTTCATTTTGATGGTTTCCATGGAAACCATAAAATTAAGCTATGCAGTTACTTACTGCAACATTACATAATCCGCCAAACGCTCAGTTGCTTTTCAACAAACGTGTTTGTTCTGGGTTGCTTTTTTTTTTTTTTGCCAGTATGATCAGCCCGATCTGTGTTGATCTGATTAAACAAGGAGCAATGGTGTAAAATCAGATATTAAAATGCAACTTCTGTCAGTTCTCCTCTCCAGAGAATGACAGGCTGCCTGCTTCCACTGCCGGTTTATAGCTGCAGTTAAGGTATTACAGCATTGCTCATCGCCTGATCATATAGATGAGGTTGGATTGATGAGGGTCTGATCCCATTTCTGACCACAGGGACAATAAATACGTTCCAGTTCCACCCTGCTTCAGGTTATTTGCATCCACGCAAATAGTATGCAAAAAATTTGGTCATATGCAGCAATTTTTTGTTTAATTAGAGCAACAAGGCAAGGTAGAATTGACTGACTTCTGTTCAGTTTCCCACCTGGACCTGAGTGATCAGATCTCACCCAAAATTCTTTGGACAAGTGCTGTGGAATATCCTGCGATTTTTATTATGAAAGAAAAATCTCATTATAAAGCAATGCTAATATCCATTTTTCCATGTTCCTGGCGCTCGGCCATCCCCGTTGGAATTGGAACAGAAACAGCAGTGATGTTTGGGATGAAGAAAGCTGCTGTACAATCACTCTTTAACTTCTGTGGCCAGGCTCGTTATTTTAAATAGACCTCAGCAAAGCTGGATAGCTCTTCTTTGTTTTGTCCAGGTTACACAATCCTGCTACTGTTGAGAATAATGTCAAAACTTTCTCACCATTGGTGAGAATAAACTGTTCCTTTTGTAGCTGCAGAGGCAAGGCAAAGACCTCAACTGGACCTTGGGGCTTGCACAGAAAGTGCAAGGAAAAAAGGGAGGCCACAAACATGTGGGAATGTATAAGCAATATCTTAGAAGAAGGGTATGAAAAGGATTGCAAGTAGTGGCTCAGCATCCATTACTTACCCAGTGCTGTGTCTCTCAGGCTAAAAACTAAAAGGGGCCAGGAGATTACTCCGGCCAGACTGAGTGATTATTTGGATGCTCTAGTACTGTCTTGGTCCTGTGCCAAGTCTCACACAGTGATGGGGAGAGCGCAGATATGGGACGGAAGAGGCTAACTTGTCTGGGGTGCAGAAGAAGAGAGTTCGGGTGCCATGACATTTCCCTGAGGGCCAGAAATCGGCCCTGGCCCATTTTACTTGCTAGTAAGATAAGAAGTAGTTTCAAAGAAATGATCAAGTCCAACATGGGCAGTGTAAATTAAAGCTGCCAGAGATGCAGTCCCGTCTCTTGGCAGCATCCTTTCATATCTCTCCAATCATTTTATCCTTCAGCAAAAGGCATGTCTTCCTCAAGCACTGCTAAACCTTGGCATAGCATCTTAAAAATCCCTTTCTGGGGTGATGGCCTTTGTTTTTGAAAGGTTGCTGAGAAACCCAAAGAAAAGCTGGGATTTCTCCTCACACCACTGACTGTGTTTGCCATCAGGTGACACCACAAAACCACCATCCATATCTCTGGAAAATCTGTCTTTCATGGGTTAATCTCAATCTGCTCCAGCCTCTTATCCCTCACTGGCTTTGTGTGACACATGAGAAAATGATCTTAGTATGATATAAAGACATAAAATGCTAAGTAACTGAAGCAGCTGCTGGTTCATCATTTAAAGTGCACACATATCTAATAAAGCAGGTATTTACAATGTCTATAAATAGCTGGAAATAGCAGATAACTAATTATTTGAGTGCCAGAAAAACTCAGGCAAGCGCAGTCGACATAACAACACAGGTCATGGCTAGTAACTTCCAGCCTGAGAAGAGCTGAGGACAAAATTTGAAGGAACTAAAGGTTTCTTGGATTTGCCAGAATGGTCAGTCTGTTTTTCCCATTTCAGTGCTGAATATTGGAGATCTTTCTCTCATTGAATACTTCTACATTCCACTTTGAAGTCAAGAAGTTCCGCTGGAGTAAACTGGCATCCTTGAAAAGAAACTGCTTTACACTGGTGGAGAGTGTGATTCAGGAAGTCAACATAAGTATTTCTTGTACCTTCTGAATTGTAGGAAAAGATATATCCACTTAGACTGCATAATGAATCTCTGCAAAATAAAGACTGCATTTAACATCTCTACAGGGTCTAGTCTTTTGAATTTCCTGGTTTGTTGTTTCTCTGCTTTCTACATATTGCTTGATGTGTAGAGTTTCCTGGCTTTATATATTCATCTTCTACTACACCAAGCAGTATCAGTGCTAAATGAATAAACCATAGGATAGTAAAAAGTTCACCATAATAAAGAATCACCATAAATTATAAAGAAAAATATCAAACAATGCTAATATTGGTGGTTCTCTACTTTTTCCTGAACTGGGTTTCATTGAGCCTGCAGACAGACCTTCCTGTTAGCTTCTCTGTCCATGAACTTGCAGCATCTGGTTGAGAAACACACAGGCTTAATTATTTTTCAAATCTTTCTTCTGTAGTTTAATTCCTTTGTTTTTTAATAAGCTGTTCGAGATTACTAGCTGCAAAGATGAGATGCAATAGTTATGCCCTTGATTTTTTTTGTTTGTTTCTACAGATGATTGTTCAGAGCCATATCTCTGCTGCACCAGGGTAGTGTATTTACTATAGTTACTCCCCCTGTTTCCATCTTGAAGGATTATTCAAACCACTAGAACATGAAAACAGGTTGAACATATGACCCAACATATTCAGAAACCAGGAGAGGACATCACTGCTCTGGTATCAAACAGCAATTAAATAATCAGCAAGTGATTAGCAGAACTTGTCTTTGTAGTGTTTTAGGAAGGGTGAGACAAAAAAAAGTAAAAATCAGTGGATGAGAGTAGTGATATACTGGAACTGCTGGGTGGAAAAGAATGAAGTGGCACACAGCAGCCAGAGAGTCATCAAAACTGTGAGAAATACTGGTTTTAGAACATCCAGAATTATTAGTCCTAGAGCACTGAAGGGAATTCCAGAAGCCCGAGCAGAGTTATGATAATATCTGGTAGGAGCCACAGTAGGTGGCTCTCAAAAAGGAGGGAATAGGGTGAGGACAAGAAGCCCCTACCTTAATTAGTGGCAAGGATGAACTAGGGGACACACTATGAAAAACACTCTAGTAGCAAGCACTGGAACAAACTGGGAGGGAGTGGGATTTGTCACTACAGCTTTTAGTTTAGACAAACATACGTCAGGGATAGGTTTTGGTTTAGCTCATCCCTGAGCATGAGGTGAGACATCTTGCTCAGTAAGGCAAAGAGGGTGTGGAAATGGAGTAAATCTTGAGGTCCCTGCTGCTCTTCTGATGTGGGCTTCTACGGTCCTTGTGGTAAATTATCCATTTACTGCAAAAATTGAGATGTTAGACCAGTCCTGCAAGTGTGAGAAGGGAGTTGGGATAACCTTCTAGTTTGGGCAACAGTATCAAAAAAATCCTGGAGCCACAGGGGTCATCTGGGCTACCCAGGGTCTTACGTAGGCGTGTAACTACTGACCTTAGTGCTTCTGCTGTGGTGGTTTCATGGTGATTGGTACCTGAACTGGCTGGGTTAAGGCCTGTGTCGATATGTCTCCTCACATTGCAGGCAAACCACTGGACTGGCGCATCCACCCCTACAGGTTGGTGCACTTGGAGACCTTCCACAGCTTCAGGCTCTGCCAGAGGTCAAGCTGAAGCCCAGCGCCTTCAGTTCATCCAGTGAAACTGCTAATACAATCTCCTGTTTGGGCAGGGAAGTGATGTGTCAATCAGCAGCAACTGCAAAATAGTACAAATTCAATTCAGGACAGCTGACATTTTCCTTTCTCTGGCTACGTTGTGTTCTTAAAGTACAATGAATCAATGGAGCATCCCAAATTCCAGGGTTTGGCTGAGCAAACATATTCTGATCATGCTGAGATTAGCAGATACTAATACTGATCTCATCCTGGGGGTGAATTTATACTGAATTTATCCTTTGAATCAAGACAGTGAGGAACTTGACTGCTTGAGATCAAACAAAAGTTATCCACTTGGCCCATTTCTCTTGAGCTCCCATCTCAGTGTTTCTTGGAATATGCTTTGAGTTGGGCAAAAACATGGCAGCATGTAAATTCAACTTTGTAGGGAAAAAAATTCCTCCTTTTGTCTTTGACAGATTTTAAATCACTTGGTGACTTAGGCTGGACCTAGAGTTTGCTCTGTGTAACACAAACACGGGGTTTACCTGCTGTCAAAGCCCAGATAACTCTCTGAGGCTTGCAAGGCAGCTAAAGTCTTCCTCTTGCAGGAGCCATTCTCTTTAGCTCTGGCAGGAGAAGCTCAAATCTTTAGAGCTGGTGTTACTGTATTAATTCTGTGTTAATTAGCACAGCTGGGGAATTGTGGGAGGCACATGCTCAGTCTTAGCGTTAGTGGGTCCAGGTCACAAGGTGCTGAGATGTGGTACTCTTTCAACCTGGGCAGTGTGGCAGATGGGTGAGAAGGGTAGTATGGATTATGAAACGGATATCATTAAGTCAGGAGGGGAAAAAAAAGCATTTAAGCTCTTGTTTTGGATTGATGCAGCAGCTGAAGATTTCCTTGCTGAGGCCAAGTTAGCTTTGCTTGGCTGTGCTAGCTGATGACAACCTGAAAGGAAGAAAATCACTTAAATAATTAATTTCAATTCCCATGCTCTCTTGGGTGGGACATGGTCCTGGTGCCTACTGCTCTGCACCTTGAAACATGCAGCACAACACATAAGAGACATAAGCACCATGAAAGCCCTCTTGTAAATAAGGGATGTAAACACAGCCACAGTAATGTCCTCTCTCTGTGGCCTCTGTAGATATCTGCATTTCTACAAGGTCCTCTGCATTAACAGATGGATATGGAAGTCTTCAAAATGTGGCTATTTCTTGACTACTTCACAGACTGCTGCAGGTGTCTGAGGTCAAATGCCACCTGTAGCTCCCTGGCACTTCTTTTTTGCTGATACTATGAGGGAATTGCTCCTCAAGAACCTGGGCAGTGTGCATATGCTCCTGAGAAGGACCCATGAAATTGTCTTATCAAAAGCATATTAAATGCTCCAATTCAGACAACTTGCTCTGCCCCCACCATTAGCTCTGCTTGCCTTGGTGGGAGCCAACTCCATTTACTTCACTGTGCTCTAGATCACAGTGGATCTTTATGACCATTACAATTTGCTTCTTTCTTTCTTGCACATGAATATAGATCGGAGATTTTATGAAGTGGCCAGAAGTGAGCAGGTTTGATATTGTTAAACTCAGATAAAATTCAATCTGGGTCTATTGCCTAATTTGGGGAGATTTTATCCTTTTTTTTTTTTTTTTTATTTATAGACTCCTGAAATTTTCCTACTGGAAGAGCCCTGTCTAAACCAAATTCTGGCCATCTAACTGTAATACTGATTTTCCTAATCACGTTTCAGAGACCTTTTTATATTGTTGACACACCAGAATAAGCCCATGGAGCATAGAGTAAAATTCACTGATTAAAATGATAAAGCACAAACAGTTGTTTTAATACATCAAACCTGAGTACCCAAGGATAGTGAAATCATCACAGGTTTGGGTAATATTTTCTTGCGAGTTTTTGAATTTTTTAAAAAATTCAAATGCTTTCAGCTACTTTAAGATGCTTTCTTGCACTTCAGTCTCATAGAACAAATTTCTTAGGGCTTTTCTACATGAAAAAATTGACTGTTGTCACAGTAGTGGTGTAGTTCTGCCGCCTATGTATCAAATTCCTTGAGCTTGACTGGCTTTAACTTTAGAAATATATAAAAAAGGTGAAGTTTCATCTGTTTGAGCCAAAGTGAATTTGGCATGGTGACTAATGCCTTAGCTAAATCAGGTAGTGAAGCTGTGCTTTTGGATATGTATTTCAGAAGAGTTCTGGACCTTAATGCCCCTATAATGCAGCTACCATGGATGTCATGTCAGAAGAGTCTCGAGAGAAAGAAGCTTGTGTCAACAGAAGTTTTCAACCAGAAAGAAACTCTTTGGTGTTTTCTGACATAGTGACATCAGGTGGATATGCCAGATCTATAGTTAAGCTTGCAGAACCTTGTTGTGTCAGCCTCACCTTGGGGAGCGCTAGAAACTAGAAACTATTCTCTATTTTAGAGATAAACTTTCTAAAGGAAACAAATCTTATTAGCAATTCTTTTAGAAAAGTCTCCATACTGTGCAACTTTTGGAGGAGAGAATTGCATCAGGAGAGTATACCCTTCTCTATTGAATTCAACTTCAGACAGTTCTCTACAGGTATCAACTCAATACAATGTCATTTGTGCTAACAAGGTCTTTAATTGGGCTAGCTCAGAAATGACATGCTCAGCCAAGATCCAGTGAAATCTCCCTTGGTGTCAAAATCCTTTGGTTTTACACTCCAACGATCAAGAGTTTCCACCCCCTGGTGCTTCCAGTGGGAAGCTAGCTGGGTTGGCAAACTTTCCTACGCCATCAGAATATAAACCTAAAATCTGGGCAACTGCAAAAAGGGCTTGAATCTCTCCTCAGCCTCTCCCATGTAAAAAAAAAACCAAAACCAAACTCAGAGGAAATCAACAGCATTAAATTATGAAGCAGAGGAACCAAGCCCTAATTTCTACAAGATTGCTTACAAGTCATATATATGTATATATATGTATACATAGAAAGAGGGAGATATATCTATATCATACATATATATATGTTCCTACAAATCTAAAATAAAGGTGATTCAATGACCCTGTGTGACACATACATTCATGCATATATTACATATATCCGTGTAATTAGATAGACATATAACTAAATATACATATAAACAATTTTAAGGTGTGTGTCTGCATGGCTATGTATAATTTAAAGGTATAGAAACATTAGGCATTGATTTCTCCTGAGCTAACAGGATTTGTGATTGGATCCCTGCATCTCAGCAGGATGATTTAGAGCTAGGGAGGGACTTCTGTGCATGACAATTTCCCCCCTGTTGGGAGGCATTAGTTCTCAGTTTATAATGCCTTTTAAGATCGCCAGTGTGAAATGCGCCCTTCTGGGTAACGCTTGCTCTAGGTGCTGTAGGTCATACAACAAAATGAGTCCTTGGCTACCGCACACTGTGGACACTCACTCACGATAAGGAGAGGTAACAGGTAGGGTATATTAAAGTTACTGATTAAACATGAACTGAGCACTGCTCCCTGGGAAGGATTTCACACTCATACCAACAGTTTTGCACAGAGTTTGACCAGATCCATGACCAATATCTCCAATATAAGAGCATCCATAGATGGGTAGGTCAACCCGGTGCACTCTGAAGAATCATCACTGGGGAAATTTCACTGCTTTCCAACCTCTATTTACTACATCTCCAATATAAACATGGCAGAACTCAGCCCAAAATTTGAATGAGACTGCCAAGTGGCCAAAAATTATGTCAATGCTTTTTGGTACATAGAGTTGAACTGTTCTCCTAGGGACCCTCTTTATCTCTGCAGGATAGAGAGGATAAGAAAGAGCAGTTTGGTACCATCAGGAAGCTTGAACAAGTCAAGGCTTTATAGAAAAAAGACTCCCTGGTGAAATACATTGCAGAATACCTCGATCGTCCAGCTCTACCAGTCTCATGGTCTTTTGAGGGCTCATCTGAAGCTAAAGCCTGAGTGATGGAGACCTCCCAGTTCCTATCACACCTCAGGGTAAATCAGCTGGCAAAGTCCCCCAAGCCATAACTCAAAATGAGTCATTTCTTATGAAGTGGCCTGATCAGAATCACTAGACTGGAACAAGGTAGCAGCCCCTAAATGCCCACTGTGTTCGCTCTGGCCACTTCTTCTTAAGAGATCTTTCCAATAACATGGGATAGGAAAGGTTTTTTAAAAAAATCAGAACAGCCTTGTTGAAGATAATTTTAAGAATTTATAAGGTACAAGCTCACACCTGGCACTCTGCTTTTCTCAGGAAGCAGCACTGCTGTTTGCCCTCTACAAGTAGCACTGCTTACCAAAAGAGACACTTTTCAGTGTTATTTTTATGCTTCTCAGCCTGTGCATCTGTCTGAAGAGCAGATTGGACTCCTTGCCTCCCCTCCCATGCGGGCTCTTCATTTATGCATTGGAGACGCTTGTGGCGCCTGGGACGTAACAACCTCAAGGCTGGCTTTTAAGGCTTGCTTACTTCCAGGTTTATTGTCCTGGCTGCCACTCCAGGTACTCAGTGCCAGGTGCTCAGGTACTTAGCACTTGCTTTTGGTGGCCAACAATCAGATCCTGCAATAATGATCTCATGGTTTGAGTGAAACCTTTGATATAGCTGTGTCTCCTTTAATAGAACAGCACAAAATCCTTGTTTTTCTTTCCCTCTGTCTACATCCATCTCTCTTTTCCTCTGAACAGCCTGGAGAAGAAAACATGGAAGACTATTCAATGGACACCATAGACAGAATTTCACTAGGTTGCCTTTACACAGCCTGGCTCTAACTGATAACAAAGAGTTGATATTTACTATAACTTTTACAACTCCAATCAAGATGTAGGTCATACCTAGAGAAATGTCACCTCCCAACACCCAGCACATCATGTCAAAAGGTTAAAGTGAATAAAATCACTCAACTTCTCAGCGGTGATCAGGAGTAACTCCATTACAGTTAAGGTGTTACCTTGGCACAGAATTGATGTGAGGGAGGATCTATGCAGACTATCCCCCTACATTTTAAAACTTTTAAATGAGATACAGAGAATCTGAAGGAAGTCTAATTTTTCAGCCAAACTGTCTTTACTCAGACCAAAGCTGTGGACTTCAGGCAATGGGAGTCTGAGAAATTACCAGCTCAGGTCTTTCTCTGCTTGAATATTTATTTGCAAGTTTCATCTATTAGTTAAGATAGAGACCATCTGAGGTCTTTATCAAATGCTAAAGTTTTCCCTTAAGTGACTGTCATTATCACTGTTAAAGAACAGCCAGAGTCTAATGCCTCTACATGGGCTACCAAATAAAACACTTGAATTCTCATGGATTTGAAGAGGATCACAGTAATTTGTCTCGGGGAAAAAATCCTAACACAACACATGGCTCATAGACCTGGCCTGATTCATGAGAGCAGTTTTTAGGCTCTTAGGCTTATTCAGGCTCTGAAGATGACTCTTTTTGAAGACTTTATAGCACTTACCTCCCTTTCAAATTACTATTTTTGTTACTGCACCATGGAAACACCATTCCTGACCCAGAACTCACTGTACTGTCATTACCTCAGCATTCCTGTCCTGTTTCCCTGGCTGGGCATAGCAAAAGTGCTTCCACTTGCAAAAAGTGCTTCCACTTGCAACATACTCGCTACTAGGGCTGGGACCCATCTCACTTTGGACACCTAACCCATCTAACCTGGGCATCTACACGTGTGTAGTCACCCATTTTCCCTTTAGTTTAGGAGAGGAATAGTTTACTTCCAAAGCTTGAAGGCTTTCTTCTCTGAGAGGTGGAATGGGTGTCTTGCAGATGCAATGATGCCAACCCAAGTGTGGCAGTCAGTCTCTCACCCTGCTCCCTATGATAAAGACTCACATCTAGACAAAACCCCAGCTATTCAAGTAAAAAACTGGCCAAACGCTCCCAATGCTGAGAAATCGGCCCATTCTTCCTTACAAATCCAAAACTTGAGGGTAATTTGCCATGGACTGCCCTAACCTTGCAGTCCTCGCTGTGGTTTCCATGCTCTCCCACCTTGGCTGCATTACTAGGAGCAGGTGATACAACATCCCTGCACTAACTTATTTGTTTCTGGGTTGCTCAGATTAGGTGTCTTTCATACGTTGACCTAAAAGAAAACCAGTGAACTGCTGACCCTTGTTGGGTTTTGGCTATTTAAAATGTGTAATGTGGCTGCTTCTTTGCACCTCTTACTTGACCTCATGCAGAAACTCTGACAGTTTCTGTGCAATTTCAAAAGGACCTGGAAACCATTACTGTAATGTAGGTAGTTTCCCTTTCACCCATGCAAGTTTTATAACATTATGAGTATGAGAGTGACCTTTAAATCATGGAGAGATTTCTGTTTTAAACCATCTCTGTCTAAATTAGTATTTCCGTCTCAGCAACAGAATTAAATTTGTCTCCTTCTCCAAAAGTTCAAAAATTCTTCTCTTAGTAAACTCTTGCAAAAACTGAAGTTCTGCTAAGAAACCATGTAATGTTTAGACCTTTCATTGACTAGACATGTCCATAGCATATATTGTTCTCCTGGTGTTTTATGGCATGGGTCTTTGCTATTCCCACTACCTGGCCTAGGATTACTTTTTACAGCCTAGAGGAAGTGTTGCCCAAAATGAAAGACCAGCTCCTTCTTTTGTGCTGGAATTTGCACAGTGCCACCAGCTGTGTTCTAGATCAGGTCTATAATAGCAAATAAAATCATCTGGGAATCATTATCTGTGGGGAGGCAGCACAGAACGGTTCATGTCCACTGGTCTAAACTCTCTTTTTTCCTAACACATGCCTCATCCAAATTGTGTCCCAGGGGTTTATGGCCCTGGGCCATAAAAAACCCAAAAAACTTCTTCTTCCCTGAGAAGCTGAAACCATGTGAAATATGTTAACAAATAAAAAGCATAGAAGATCAGAAGACAGATCCCATTTAACTGCAAGTATAGATAAAATGTGTGTGCTTACAGGAGCAGAAGTATCAACCTAGGGGAGGGGACAGGACTAGGAATGGGAAAGCCATGCCATCCTACCACCCTGTCAGCTTCAGCATGGATTTATACCAGACTAGGATGACTATATGACAACTTCATGCTCCAAAAATAAGGCCCTTTTTTTTGTGACATTAGATTTACTCCTGGACTAGTACACTCACACAGAGGAGCAAAGGGGTCTGGTGAACTCTGGGGCTAGCATGGAAGGAATGGGTGGGAATGGGCAGCTGGAGGAGGGAAGAGAGGGAGAATGACTACAACCATCAGTGATTAGACTGGGTTAGGCTGGTGTGAAACTACAACCTCAGGGCACAATGGTTTGGTGAGTCTGGTGGGCTCCTTTTGAGTAGGTTCATAGTCAAGCCCCTGACATAAGTATGTCCATGTATAAAGCGCTTGCCTTACTCAAGATCTCATTAACCATCCTGATCCAGATAGCTGACTGCTAGCTCTAACTCATTTATTTCCCCTTCTCCTCCCAACATTACCCACTCAGAAGTGTTTCTGGTTAATACTTTCCCTTTAAGACTACTGCTTCATTTTCTCTCCTGTCAACATACTTATCTTCGGTGAAAAGGTGCTGAAGAAGATATATTTTCCCTGCAAACTCAGCAATATGAGCTCTCATCAAGCAGTGGTGCCACCCTTGGGGGTCTGGATTAGGATCTGATCCCTTCTTGATGCAGGAGGCCACCAGGAAGATTTGTCTACATATCTGTGCAGATAGGAAGGGTCAGAGCCTTCAGTTGGGGCTCAGTCATCTAAAAGTCATATTTTTTACTTAACTCTTATTTTTACCTCTGACAAAAAAATCCTTTCAAATCAGTACCTTCTCACTGATTGCCAGTGTCTTTGGATGGGGTCCTGGATGAGGTGGATGTATTATCCGTGCCAGTGTCTTCCAGACCTCTGAGCAACTACAGATCTCTGTCAACTCTAAAATTCCCCATGGTTCATACACATTAGAACTGACAAGTCTGCAAACTCCTGTGCTTAATTTGATTTTCCATAAAAGCTTCAGACTATAAAGGATGGTCTCATGGACCACAGTTTGGACTGAATTAATGACTTCAAGTGGAAGGCCTTCTGGAAAGCAACTGTCTCTATTCCATCTACAAGTCAAAATGCTGGATTCTGCACCTGGGACGGAGTAATGCTGGGCACAGGTAAAAACTGGGATAGGAGTGGCTGGAAAGCAGCCCTGCAGAAAGGGATTTGGGGGTGCTGGTTGACAGCAGGTTCAATGAGTCATCAGTGAGGGCAAACCGCATCCAGGGGTGCATGAAACACAGCTTCCTGATGAGGGGACGTGGAAAGGAAGGTGCTGAACTCCTCTCCCTGGGATCCAGGGTCAGGATACCTGGGAATGGTTTAAAGCTGCACCAGGGGAGGTTTAGACTGGACATTAGGAAGCATTTCTTTACCAAGAGGGTGGTCAAACACTAGAACAGGCTTCCTAGAGAGGTGGTCAATGCCCCAAGCCTGTCAGTGTTTAAGAGACATTTGGACAATACCCTTAACAACGTGCTTTAACTTTTGGTCACCCCTGAAGTGGTCAGGCAGTTGGACCAGATGATTGTTGTAGGTCCCTTCCAACTGAAATAGTCTAGTCTAGTCTGCGTTTTTCAGTGTGTCATTTAGAAAACAATATTTTCATCTGTGCAAAAAGCAGGCCTAAAATTGCCAATGTCCTAACTTCTTCACCGGTGTAAGACAGGCTAGGTAGCATCTTTGCTCAGTACAACCTGCATCTCATGCTGTCATTATTCTCTAAGTGCCTCATTGCACAATGAAAAGAAACAAATAAGAATCAAGATTTATTTTAAGATTTTCTGTCAATTAGAAATTCCAGGTAAAAAGAAAAAAAGAAACTAAATCCTCTGTCTCAGATGAGGGAGATAAAGGATATTGTTATTTTTATATCACTCAATCAATCATGAGTTGAGCTATAAAAAGTCCTAAATTCCTCACAGTCCCATATTGAGATGGAAGTTAATACTTCATTAGCAGTAAAAGCTTCAGGTTATGTTACTGGGTAACCTTTTGTTCAAACATGATGTCTGGCATTTGTATAAGTGCTCGGGTATGTCTGTCTCTGAGCTATTGAGATGATGTGACTCACCAAGATCTTGTAAACAGGGGTTTTTTTTTCCTACCTCCTCTCGACACCATACATCCTCGCAGTTTGTTTTCTCAGAAACACAGCTGCCTGGTAGGGCAATGACATTCTTAGGCTTCATTTGCCCTTTTGCTACCATATCAAAATTGTCTCTATCATGTACCTGGCAGCTGGTCCTGGAGATGAGAGAGCCTAAGACATCAATGCCTAACCCAGCTGAGCACCTGGGTTAAGTGGGATGTAGTTTTAACAGGCAGTCCTGCAGAAACAGCAAGGCAGAGACGAAATTACTTTCTCATGGTGTCCCAAAAGATCTTTGCACTGACCCTGATTTCATGCAGTGGGAAGGTCACCTAACAGATCCTTTCTATATCCTCCTTCTGTAATTACTTATTTGAGCTTACATGCAAAATTAACAGCAGGACTTATTTAGCCTCAAGCCACCTGTGAGCTCTATGCAGGAACAGGCTCACCTCCATGGTGCAATGGGAAGACTGAGGTGTCTCTTTGCAGTGATGCCTAGTTCTGCACCAGGACGTGAGGCTGGCTAGGACATGTTGGGCCTAAGAAATAATAGTAGGAAGATACAGCAGGAAAATATATCTCAGAAATTATAATCCTTCCATAAAAGTATCCAGTAACTGAAGACTGCTCTGAAATGTCACTGTTTGAATAGGTAGGAACCATCCTTTAATTGCCAGACAAAACATACCCATGGCTCCATTTCTGCTGCAACTTGATTTGCAGTTTTCCATTCAGACTACTATCCTCTAAATTGGGTTGTCTTCTTCCTTGCCCAAAATGAGAAACTCAATTATTTTCAAAGACCCAGATGACTCAAGCTGGGCTGCTCTGGACAAGGTATTTTCAAACTTGCTTAAACCCCACAATTTGGTAAGTAGAAGTCATTGACGGTCCATGTGCTGTAGTATAGCCTGAGTTAGGCTGGTAGCAGCATTATCTCACTATAGTAGGTTGGTTGCAAGGCTGGAGTAATGCTAAAGCTTCACAGGGTTATATTTGCACTACTGTTGCCATCACCTTCAGCAGGGCTTGTCCTAAGTCCATTTAAAAATTTGTCTTGGAGGCGAGCATAACCCTGGGGGATATTGTTTTTGTTTTAAAATAATCCTGGAAGGTAAGTTTTTTGGGTCTGTGACTTATATTTAAAATTAGACCAGTGAGCTTCACTGTCTTTAGAAAACACCAGAGGGGCTGGAGTAGAAACAAATCTTCCCTATTAACAAACCACCTCAGAATTAGGGATAAGGAAGTATGTCTTTCTCCCTCCGGGACCTTCCATTATTTAATTTTCTGTTATGGCTTTTTGGTCTCTGTTCAGTGTCTCGATTTCAAAAGCCAGGGAATTATAATTTGATAATGATAGAGGTGAATTTCAGAATGGGCAAATCTAGCTCTACTCAGATTTTTGTTTGGTTGGTTGGTTGGTTGGTTGTTTTTTCTTATCTCTGTTCTTCATATAAAATTTGCCCAACGGAGGGAAGATCATTCCTCACAGAGGGAAAAAAAAAGTATGTTTGGCACTTGGAAACTTGAAGACTGCTGCTTTCTGCAAATGATGTTCCAGACAAGTGTTTGGGAACTACAGAAAAGGCTTTCACTGATTCTAATATTGCATTACACAGTGATTTATTTTATGTCCGTGCTCCTGAGCATGATCATTTTCTTTATTTCACATCCCTTACAATATTCTGTGCATCGAAATCAGGATAAATCAGTTTCTAGCACATCCTCCAGGAACCTTCATTCCTTGTGGAGTTCTTGTGGCCCTTGAATATAATAATGGCTGTAATGCAGTGGTCACTCTAAATTCCCTCCAGTGTTGTCTAAGTAACTACATAACGTTACCTCCATGCGTATTTAGCTGCCTTTCCTCTTCACGGCAATTCTACCCACAGGAGCCTGCACTGGCAGAGACAAGAATACCGTAAGGGTGACTGCTGTGCACAGAAAGATATTTGGGCCACAGTCGCAAGACCACACAAGTGAATAAACCTTCATCCTATTGGTAGCGGAAGGTCTTCGGAGCTGGGTACTTGCAGTCAACTTTTGAGGACTGGGTGGATTTGCAGCTCGGAAGATGTATGGACCTAAAGAGACGAATGCATAAGCAGCCACCAGCCTGGCAGGATGAGTCGGTAGTCTCCTGTGCGGTGTGGCATGGATTCAGACAGACTTTTTCAGCTCTTTAGCTGAACTAAAGAGCCTTCGAGGCACAAGGTATGTTCTTCAGGACTGCCAGCCCTGGCTCCCTGTGCGGTCAATAGGGAGGTATCTCCAGTGGGACATAACTACATCTCTGTTTGGGCCAAGGGGTCGTCTACCTAGAAAAAGGTCACTGGATGCAGCTTTTAATTAGCTATTAAATAAAAACAATCCATACATAGAAAACAAGTTTCTGTGTTTATTTCTGCCTATTAGCAAGCATTCCCAGTCATTTTCTGGAAAATAGGCAGGCATCTAGCTCAGGCATCCTATTAAAATGCTGTCAGCTGTGAGCTCTTTAATATTTTCTCTTCAGGGATCCATAAATATTCAATGTTCTTGTCCTGAAGGGCAGTTATTTTAGACTTAAGGATATCTTCAAGTCCACCAAAAGTACCAGTAAACATAGTTTCTTCCAGACCTGTATGGAGAAAGGCAGATCTTAAAGGTGCAAGTCCCCATTGCAGCAAACTGGTTTCCAGACTTAGCAGTGCAAGCAACAAAGTAAAAGCAGGAACAAAGAAATGCATTTCATGGTCACATTTGGGGTGTGATTACAGGAACATCTGAGCTGCCATGAAAAGGCAGGATCTTTCACACACTTTCTTCTCATTTTCTCTTTCTTGCTGCCAGTTCTTCTGTCCTTCTCTCCTCTTACTCTGCCTCTCCTTTGCATCAGTGCTGTTGCTCATCAGACTGCTCTGGTCCTGCTTAGCTTGCTGAACCAATGGAAAACGGTCCATTATATCTTTTGGGGAAGGAAGGATGGAAGGGAAGGTTCATTTTCTGCCAGGTTAGGGAGTTGTGCTGGCTCTTGGCATCATCCGATGAGTTGGTAAAATGTGACATCATCGTGTGACCAGAGATGGGAAAAGAGAAAAATCTGAGTGTGTGAAATGGAAGCTTCCCTTTCTGACAGTGGCGAGCCATTAGATCAGTTTACTTTGTCCTGTGCAACTTTATCTTCTGATGTTGTGGACTTCTTCCTTGAAAGTGTATTTACCTTTGTGGGGTTTCCTTGATTCACACACGGTGGAGCCTTGAACAAAAGGTGAAATCTGCCTTTGCCATCTACAGGATCTGTTAAGAAAAGGCAGTTGCCCTCAGAGCTGTAATTGGAACAAATCTCCGTGGAGAAGGTAGCAGACCCCCCAGCAGAAGGGCAGTAATTAGTCTCTGACCTTCCTTTGCTTTAGGATGAGGTCAGTAACAAGCACCAATGAAGGTATGGAGAATACCATCCTTCTGTGGAAAAAAGACATATCCTGGCTTGATGTTTCATACCAACCCCAAGAGATACACCTTTTTTTTTGTTTTGTTTTGGTGGGGGATTTTTGTTTGTGTTTTTTTTTGTTTGGTTTGGTTTGGTTTTTGTTTTCTTTGCTTTTGTTTTTTTTGTCACTGCATCATCAGTTGTTATAGAGTTAGGACTTCGGTCTGCAAGAAGGATGTGGCATTTGGATCTGAAAGGAAGCCAGAATCCATTAAGTTCCTCTCAGAGAGCTGACCCAGGCATTTCCCATACCTCTAAGCACCACCCTTTTTAAAGCAAACTGTAAAAGCTGATTTCTTCCACACTCTTTAGCCTCATGTTTTTCTGTTTCCTTGCACAACATTGAGGAGCCACTCGTCCTACACTGCTTCATGGAGTTATGTGCAGGATGCCCATCCTGGTAAACCACGGAGACAAAGCTTTTACTCACCAAAGTTCATGTGAAAGGAGAATTGTCTAGTTTCTCTGGAGAATGTGTCTGCTTCCAAGCTCTCTCTTGATTTATATGTGCTGTAGCCGGACAATCCCTCCTGGAGAATGGGAATTAAATTCAAATCAGCCTGATATGCCCTCCTTCCTCCCAGATTGGATACCCAGCCCAATGGGGGGAAAAGAACTGGCTTTAAAATTCAGCAGGTTGTTTCTCCTTTTAAATTGGTGATTTGGATTCTGGTTTAGAGCATAAGGAAGCATAAATTATAACACAAATGAGAATGTGGGAGACAGTGTAGGAAAATTCTGTATAAAAAAAAAAGCAGAGAGGGAACAACATTTGGGGAATAAAAAGTAGGGCAGATTTTGAAATATTCTCAAAACCATTTAACACCATCTGTCAGGGGCTTGTGTTGCTAGGGATTTATCATCTCCTATCTACAAAATCCTCTGGCTAGTGAAAACAAATTTGGGAAAAGATGATTAAACTTCTCCTACCCTTCGACTCCCACCCCCGCACTCCCACCAACCAACTCATCTTCCCAACTACGCTGAGAGGAGGAATCAGATAAATCCATGCGCAATGCTATGGAATGACCAGAAATTTTAAAAAACCCTAATTAATAGTTGTAATATCATCCTTTTTAGCTTGCCACAGTGTAGCCTTGATTTTGCAGTGCTTAGACAACAAACGTGAAACACAGATTCACAACCCAAGGGCCAGCCAGGCTCTAAATGATAATGTCCCTGAGGCAGAAGATTGATTTGCAGAGGGAAACAAACACAGAAACCCAAAAGCATTGGATTCAGAAACCTCCCAAGCAACTCCCAGGGGTTTGTTACTGCACGTCCTGGAAGCCTTTTGACCAAAATCTACTTTGCATGTTTTTAAATCCTATTGATCACACTTGGTCTAGAGACTGCCTTTACAAAAGGCTAATTAATAGTCTGTAGTGCTTTTATAGTTGTATAACAATGATGTTATGAGCAAGTTACAGATACTAGAGATGGTTGTAAAGTGCTGAAATAACCTTGGCTAGAAATGGTTAAACATTTGCATGAAAATTTCAATACCATTTTTATTTCAAATAAGCAATAGAGTCAGTTCCTAATTGCTGTAACACTGCCTTTGGGGGTGAACTAGAACATTATTTTCTCCCACTCAGTAGGCTTCCTTCATTTCTTATATGCCTCAGGATACAACATGAGGTCTCCTTACAGAAGAGCAGAGAGGGAACAGCATTTGGGGACTAAAAAGTATTCCCCAGAATCCTGATCATAACAAGCTGCAGGACATGTAACCCCCCCATAGGTCTTCTTTATCCCCAGAGGAAAATGTAAAAAGAGACAGCTACACTAAATATCCCATAGGGCATTTCTGCAACAAAACCCAAACCAAACCCCACTTTGTTTTTTTGCACACTCCAATGCAATGGAAAATAACTTTTTAAAAATTAACTGGGGATTACCTTTGTGAAAAGCTTACTTGAATAATCCATTTTTAGGAAAAAGTATTTCTATGTTTTTTTACAGCATCTACCATTTAAGTTTTTCTAATAAACAAGTTATTTCAACTCCTGTTAAGTACCTAGTAGCCTGCTATGAATGTCTTAGAAGTGTGCCCTTAGGTTGAACGTTGTTCTTGATGTCTTTCTTCCTTTCTGAAAGCAAGTTATAGACTCCATGCAAATGAAATAAAATAATCAGAGAAGATTTTTAAATAAAAGTGTATTTGCTGAGACAATTGAATTGTAATTGTCTAATAATAGAGCATCTGGAATAACAACTGAATGCCGGAAAGTACAATGAAGAGCAATACTGCTATGGATTATTCCATATACTGAGGAGATGGACCACAGATTGCAAAAGGGTATAGGCTGGTTTTATTTGTGTGAAGAAACAAAGTCTATGTGAGCAATAATCCCCACTCAGAGCTCTCTGTGGAGCAGCAGGTACTGAGGTGAAGGCAAGATTTGCTGAATTATCAAGGGTGGCAGCTGTTTATTTCACTTCCTTTGGCTGAGGGTTTTTTTTTTCATCCTGGCAATTTGATTTTCAGTCCTGCGGGACTTCAAAGAGAGGGTCAGTGAGAGAACAGAGGATGCCAGCTCTCTGTAACAGAGCTCTGCATTCGGCTCTAATTGAGCTGCTGTCACCAATCAGCACCTGCAGGACTGGAGACACCTTCAGAGAAGACGAATAGGAGGCTCCTGTTGCTACAGCTTGTAGGTGCGCATCTTTGTAGGTGGGCACGCCTGCGCTGACATGCTCAAACAATTTAAGATATAAGGAACCTATTCCATGCATTTGTGCCATCCCTGTCCGTTACTTCACTACGGGCCAGCTGCTCTACTGTAACTGCCCGTATGATGCTGCTCTTACACCACGGTGTGTGTGAGGGATCCGTGCCTTACACAGCCGTGAAAGGAGGATTAGTGTTTGTATGAACAGTTCCCATGGAGCATCTGACATGTGGTAAGAGGTCCTTGTGTGAAGGAGGGCAGCTCCGTGCTCTACTCATGCTCTCTGATGACGCCAGTCCTTCCACGGCATTTGTTTTTAGGGAAAATAAGACTAAATGGTTGGGACAAGGAGAGCTAGTAGGGAGAAGGGGTCCTGATTTGAGGAAGCAGTGAGGATGGAAGTAGGAGACCACAGAAAGTAAGAGAGCAGCACATGGTAGGGGAGGGCTGGTTTAGGAAGAGGTGGATGTGGGGGTGGGTTTCCATTTCTAGATGAATTAAAGACCCTGGCTCTAAACTCTGTTGGGGTTGTCCCCAACTACTTTGGGTAAGACTTGTCCTCAAGACACGTGTGTGCATGAGTGTACATGGGTATTTTTGGAGAAACTGACACCTTGGAGTCCTATCTTGCAGTATGACCAACAGTTGTTTTCTGTCACTTGGAGTATGAATGTGTCATTCTTGGCTCAGCTGAGGTGCCATTTTGACACCAGTCCAAAGGATGAAGTGGTGTGTGTTTGCTTGCCACAAGCCAGACACTCAATGACTTATCTTCATTCATTCCGTCTCCAAAGGAAAGCTGTGTGTGTATCTGCCAGACCTTCTCACTTGGATATTCCTGACAAATGACAGTTTTGATGCAGAAGAAAGCAATTTGGTCTTCCGTCATAGACAGATCCACAGGTATGAGACATCTCCTCATGATACTGTTCTGGAGTCAACTCAAGGCAAAAAGAAAAGGACTCCAGCACATTGCTGACTCAGGTGTGCAATTTTTTGAGAGTATGGTCTGCATGGGAATGTGAAAGACCATAGCCCTGGACTGGAGGAATATTTGTCAGCTGTGTGCAGATGAAATGTAACCAACACTTATCTAAAGTCCAAACAGTGAAGGAGGACTTTTTCATTGATTTCAGTGGCCTTATGATGAAATCCTTATTCGTTATGCTTTCTTGGGTTAAATGTCAACCAAAGAAGCCAAACATTCCCTGGTATTTTCAAGTTGCAAAGTCAACAGCAGACAGCATACACCTGGATTGCTGCAACCACCCAAAATACACCCATCCCTTTCTCTTCATTCTGCAAAATGGTCTGAGTGACATGGCAAAGAAAAAAGATTTCTCAGGTAGGTTACACTGGAACTGTCTGTTCTGTGTGACCAGCCTGCAAAGTCAACAAGAGCCACCTCTACATACCTTCTAGCAGAATTTGTCCAAAAAGTGAAGGTGAACAGAACAGCTTGTCCATCCTGCTGTATGGAACACTAATTCCCAGAATCTATGAATCCACTGAATTATTACTAAGTGCTGAGCTGTGGGAAGCTGTGTAAACTCACAGGAAAATCACTAAGAATGTTGGTTTAGTCCTATTGACGCTGATGGCTCAGCCCTATTATCTCTATTGGGGTTAGAATTTAGCCTTGAGTTAAAAAACCTGAAAGAGTACTAAACAGATGGATAATGAAAGGGTAGATAGATAAGTGCGAAAATGGATATAAGTTGTTCTTTCACTTCAAAATGGGCTTTATGAGGAACATCCATCTTAGCAACTCTTTGCTCCCAGAAAGGGAAGGTTTTGAATGCTGGCTTTTAATAATTCATGCTGTGATTCTTGCTGGATGCCATGTGGATGTGAATTTGCTTTTCTTCCTTACAAAGCTTACATTCAATTGGGCGAAAAGAGCTAATATTTAAATGTGTGAGGATTAACTGATGATGGTATTTGTGAGGTGAGAAATCTTATTACTGTAGAATGTGTTTATGAAATGCGCTTGAGTTGAGGATTTCACGTTTCCCACAGCTAAGGGAACACTACGCTAGTCAGACGAATCCTATTCTCTGTGTCTGCAAAGTAAGTCTGATTCATATTTGAGTCCATAATTGTGCTTGGAATATGTTCTTTAAATGGGTCTTTCTTTCAAGTCACTCTGCTCACCTTATTGAAATCCTCACTGAAGATGGACACACTTCAGTATTCCTCTAACCCAGCTGTGTCTGTGACAAACCAGTTTCCACAGTCAACACCAACTCTCAGTATTGGGCCACTTGTAGACAGACCAGCTGGCATGGCTGTAATTCAGAGGTAATGACATTTGCCCAATGAAAACGGGATCATATCCTAAATCCTTTTCACTAAACATCAGGGAATTTCAGTTACTACCAAGCTAGGCAGGAGCTGCTGACTCCAACAGCACAACATTAAACACAGAGGCAAAAATGCTCCCCATAATTCTGTCTTTTACCCTACACATGAATTCTGCCTTCAAACTTGGGTAAATAAAATCGTGAAGAGAAAGAGACTGATTGCAGTGAAAAACTTTTGAAGTTTCCTTTTCATGTGAAACCGACCTTTCGTTTTCCTCTCTATTGAGGGATGTGCTGTAGAAGAAATAGCAACAACTGCTCATATGAAGATATGTAAAATGCAGAAAAATGGACTTTCCCTTACATGGGTTTTTCATGATGGAGAATTTTTTGACAACTTTGATAATTGATGAATGGAAAAGTTTTGTGGAGAGGTCTCACATGAGTCAAAACAATCAATGAAAAATTATCAAAACATTTCATCTCAAGACTCTCAAAGTGCTGTTTTTGCTAAAGCTTGGCTATATTGTTCTGACTACAATAGAAAAATTTTGTCACTTGAATCCAAAATGGGTTTCTTTTAGCCTCAGCAAAGTAAAGCCATTTGATAAGGAATCCTGAAAACATTTTGGATATTCTGAGTTTTGGCCTGTTTCAGTAACTATTCTGTGCAGTGGTTACAGTAGTGTCTCCCATTATCCTACTGCCTGGCCACTTTGTGCTTTCTAACACATCTTTTTTTTGCATGTCAGCTCTGCAATTTACATAAATGTTGGCCATTCATTTTAAAATTGGAAATGTGTCTTCCAAAGTCTGAAACTCTGCTCAACAAAGACATCCAGGTCTTTAATGGCAAGACAGATACATCCCCACATGCAATCCCTGTTGTTTTCTACAGGAGCTGGATGATGAATATGTCTGAGAACGTGAGACTACGTGAGTTTCCTGGGGCTTGCAACTCATCTGTAGCCAAGCAGGGATTTGAAAATGGCTATTCCAATACCAAGCTATCATGATAATCCCTGGATTTGCCTTCCTCCTACCCAACTGCATCATCTATGGCAGCAGCAGAACATCCTCACTGCACTGGGGGAGATCGGACCAACCCGCAAATTAACCCATTTGCCCTTAAAATCCTGATCTTTGCTGCTGCTAATGCAAATTTACCTTAAAATTAGCACAGAAACCAAGCCTAGCTGTGACTCATTTTGCAGTGAGGACCTTTTGAATCATTCCTCCCCACACACATGTACACTTAATGCCTGCACACAGCAGAAGAGCTCAGAAGCCTGGCTTCTTTCTGTGAACAGCGAGAGTTTCAGTCTGAATTGAGGCTTTTGATGCTAGGAAGGTTTTGCAGAGGACCTGAGAGCTTCTGTGTCTACGTATTCCTTAACCACTAAACCCTCACCCCAGGGCTGTGAGCACAAAAGTCAGTGAAGACACAGGAGATGGGTATGTCCCCAGCCTGCCAGATAACAGTCCTCTGTGTTGGGACCTTGAAGTATCTCCAGTCATTGAGTAAGATGGACACAATCATGTGTGCGTTGCATGCTACATGGCAGATGGAGCCTGTATGGCAGAGATCTTATTTCTTGCTAGTGCGTATGCATCCTCCTGGAAATAACTCTTCCCAGCAAGTCCACCCATGTGGGAATTCTCATCACTTGAACACTGATTTTTCGCATGATCTGATGCAGCATCACGTCTCTTGTCCTTAATCTGCTTGTGCTTCTCGTCTATGTAGGTGGTGAGCTGATGTAAGCCAAAATGTGCACCTACACAGCCAGCATAAGAGACTGATGTTAGCTGAGAGCTGTAGGTAATCATGGGACAACCTGTACTTAATTAGAATGTATTTGTGTATTCAATTACTCATGTTCAGAAGTTTTTGTAAGATCAAGGCTTAGTATTGTACTCATGGCCTGTATATTCACTGCATGGGTAGGAACAAAAAGACAATACTCTTTGTCCAAGTTACAAGGTTTCTGCCAATATTTGTCATCTGGGATACATTCCCTATCTTTGCCCTCGCCTTTCTGTCTGAAGTAGCATCATCTGAACGGCAAGACACATTGCAGTCACACATGCTTAGTGTTTGTTACTTGGCTTATATTCAGACTCCGTGGAGAAACACTCATAAAAATTGTCCCGATCAAAGGACAATAGCAACAAAACTTTGCAGATGTGTTAATAAGATATCTGGGGCTGGACAAACAGTTAAAGTCATGCTGTTTGAAGGCAGAGTCTTTAATGGATCCGTTCTGTGTGGATGGTGGCTGGGATGAATCTGTTTCCAAGAACAGAACTTTAAAACTTCAAATGATTCATCTTCTCCTAGTGAAGCACTGTGGGATTATGTCTACGCAGTTGTGTCAAACCTCATAAGAGAGTTTCTTAGGTTGAAGCTCTCTGCTTGGCATCATTAACTGTCCTGCAGTTCCTGACAATACTCCTACAGCTTCATGGACACAAGGAATTTAAGACAGTCTGAAAAATATTTTGATGTTCTTAGAGCTCAACATTTATACCTCTGTAAAAATCAGGTTGATTTCTTTTCCTCCTTTCTTCCTATCTGGCAAGGTCCTTCCTCCATTGGAACAGGAGCAGGTACAAAGGGGACACACACCACAGCCCATTGCTTTTTCCAGCACTAAGGATGCATTGCCATCCTGCATAAGTGCAGAGCAACACAAGGGACATGGTCAAGAAGAATCAGGTTCTCCTGGTCCAGGACATCAGCACTGCAGGTGCTACTTAAACCTTGCATTGAACCCTCAGCAGTGATTGATGCGATTTGGAGTCAACCTGTACTGTATAAAAGTTTTCCACAGCAAATCACAACTGGAATCATAATAAAGTCAGATTTTAAATTTTTTTTTTAATGACACTGAAATGTCTCATTCCAATGACAATTGTTTTGAATTTTATAGCACAGTTACCCAAAAAGTATTTTTTTTTAGGGAAATGTTAGGTTGAAAAAAATGTAAAAAAATATTTTTTAAAAAAACCTCATCAGATATCTGTTCGTTTTCAGTCCCCCCTGCCAAATAAAATCCTGTGGAAACTGGCAGCTTCCTCTGGTTCATGTACATACTATTTGTGACAAGACAAAGGAGTACCTTTAAAAACTTTCACCCATGTGAAGTGTCCAACCAGGCAGCTGCATGGCCCATAGGGAAGCAGCATTGCCCTTTGAAGTGCTCTGGTTTGACACGGTTGTTACAGCTGGCAATCAGACCCACTGAGAGACAGACACACAGATCCTGTGTCTGTCCTCTAATCCTTCTTATTTTTCTCTTTTATGTTAAAGACTCCTCTCTAGCTTGCAAATCCTTCCTGACTACCGCTTATGAATCCTACACTCAGAAATTAAGTGGAAACCACTATGAACCCCTTAAAAGGTTAATTGCTTGAATTTGGGTGTTATTTTCAGGGGTGTGGAGGTTGAGTGTGGAAAGAGCTGATCCCTATGCAGTCACCATTCATTCTACCTTTTATGTGGGCAGAAGAGAAGGTAGAAAATAATATCTCCAGCCAACCAGTCCCCATCCACACTAGGTACTCTGCATCTTTTCAAAAGCCATCTCATAGCAACTGATGGTCTTCTTGCTAGCCTCGAGCAGCATTTCAGGAGCGATTAAAATGGTTGGGGATGTGTCTGGGGGAGAAGATATTCGTCTGGCCTCTATTTAAATGAAGCTGCTATTCATTCACTAACGTTTCTAATTACCAGCACTATAATTGAAATACTGAAGTAATCTATTTGAAGGAGGGGGGGGGCAGAGTGATTTTATTAAAACCTGGGCTGGCAAGCTTGGTGCCAATGTCAGCTGAGCAAATGTAATTCAGCTCGGAGGGATGCAGGCAAAAATGAAGAGGAGACAAAGGAGTAGTGCAGGCATAGCCATGAAGTAGATGGAGATTTGACACAGTGCTCTTTATACCGCAGCAGACATTCTGGGGGTGATCTTAGCCCATGAAGCCTCGGTGACGTTGGTTCCTTCACAGGGGTGTATGTAACCCAGTTTGGCTTGATGGAAGATACTATTTCCCAAGAATGAGAGACAACAGAAGAGGCTCTGGATGCTATCGGGTATCATGATCCTGTTGGCAGTGAGGTTTTAGGAGCAATGGGTAAAGGGAAGCCCCTTATTTTCTCTCTCCCCTGTTCTGTTCTCCAGGTCCTAGATGATCTGGTCTCTCTAGGATCTATGATCAGTTCCTAAAGCTTTTCTCATGAGAGAAAAAACAGCACAGGCCATGTTGGAGGTTTAGGTATACTCCTTTCCTCCTCCTCCCAGGTTGAGGCTCCTCACACCCTGCACAGTCTTCTTCCATGTCTCTGCTCATCCCCAGGCCAGAGATCCTCCCACACGAACACACGGACCTGTGGGTCTGCAGGAGGATGCTGCTGGTGGGGTGTTGGGAAGGAGACAACAGCCTGTGGCTGGTCCTGCCTCTCTTGCAAACAGCATCACCCCTGCTCTGGAGAGGCACAGAGCAGAGTCAACGGAGGTGTTGGGGGCCTGGGAGTAGGCAGCAGACATGACAACTGGTCTTACTGGTTTTTTCCCAAGCCTTTTGCCTTATATGCCCTTCCTGGGGGGTGTCTCTCTGACTCCTGTTGGAATTGAGATTCCCCATGGCAGATGCTGGCTTTTGTTACTGCAGAGCCTTTTTCTGGGTTATGTGAATATCCTCCCACAGCACAAGCCAGCACGGATCTGCTGCAGAAGTTTAGGATGAAATTAAGCTCACAGGTTCAGACACCAAACTTGAGAGGATGTCATGGGTGAGGCAGAGTAAATGACAGCCTGCAGTGAGTTGGGATGCTGGGGTTTACTGAAGAACCAATAAGACTAGAACTTTTACCCTACCTGATTATCTCACACACTCCCTCCCTCCCTCCCACCGGCACAACCTTCACAAGGTCTTGACTTCCCTTCCCAGCGGGCAAAAAGTCGTGTCAGTTCCCATGTCTTTCTGTTAACTGGAGGATCCAGGACATGTCACTCCATGAACAAGGTACATAGCATTGCAAATGATATCAAGCACATCTGTATGGGCAACTTGAAACTTTACTGTCTGCCAGGATCAGAGCTCAAATATGTCTCACTGTACACATCCACTGTTCCCCTCTGCACCTCTTACCTGGGTCTTAGCCTTGAGAGAAGTTCTGTCTTCTCCGTTCACTGAGGCTGAAACATGTGGCTGGAAAGATTTAGTTCTGAGAAAGATTTCGGGTGAGTGTTGCCTATGCCTATTGCAGTAGGTGGTGTAAAAACAGACTGACATATGGATTCCCTTTCTCAAAAAGCTTAAAATCTTAATGGAAACACAGCAGGACAAGGGGCTACAGACAGAGAAAAGAGTGCAATGGATTACAGACCTGTTGAAAAGTCTTACAGGAATGCATTTTGACAGCTGATCTTGCTCATCCTTCCCCTGAGATGTGTCGAATTGGTTAGATGAGAGGTTCTCAGGTGGATAGTATATGTGGCACGGGTGAGACAGGAATCACCTCACAGCAGCATGGCCTGAGGCCATATCCTGACTGTGCACACTGACAGATTCTTCTCTAAACAGCCAGAAATATTTTCCACATCATCAGTGATACCTAGAAAACCATTAACTGTGTCCAGGTCCTAACCTTGACAGCAATAAATGTGTCTATGTGTCCATCCCCACAGTCTACCTCCAGGCCTGGCATTAGTATGGAATATGAGTATTTTTGTTCCTCATCATATTTTCAACTGCACTGTTTTTCCCCTTTCCCTGTGGCAAATCAGCTATGCAGTTGTAAGCTATGTTGGGACAGTCTCTCCTTTTTTGTACATGATCAAACTCATACTTGTGTCCAGCTCTAAAGCTTAATATTGCCTTAATGGTAAATGGCCATGAGAATAGCCAGGCCCCTCCTTTAGATAAGAGCCAGCTGTGAAGCCTGGATGTTGCTCCAAATTTCCCCATAGTTTGGGACTGTGCCAAACTGGAGATGTGGTATGAGCTAATCACTCACAGAAATTAGAGGCTGCTCTGAAAGGCAAGTGGTTGTTGTGCTGAATGCACAATATTAAGATCTTATCTTGCTTTACAAGCAGACTAAACCCAGAATGAATCAATTATGAGATTAGAATTAATCCAATAATCCTCTGTTCTTCTGTGCCTCGAATCAGATGGTGCATCTGTAAAGATAGTGTTAGTTACGGCAAATGAGATCACCGTTTGTCCCATTTTATTAAAAGCCTTTCCCATGTGTTAACAGCTCGGGTGAGAGGTTGAAATGAAATTAAATTGAAATCTCTCCTCTTTGACTGATTGCCATCATGCACACATCCTTGGCCTCAGCTGCCCAGAGGGGATGGCCAACACAGGAAAGATGCCCTGTGACTGTAGCAATGGGATGCGGAGAAGTTCTGCTGAGGGATTTCCACCCCTAGACGTGGCTGCCAGTGTAGCTGGGCTTGTGGAAGCCAGAAAGCATTACTGACCTCCTTAAATTCCTTTTTGCAAACTCCTCTTCTAACGCTGCAGCTTGGGGTCAGGGCAAAAAGCTGAAACGTGCCTCCCTGCCCACCAGTAGCACCTCTCACCAGCCAGGTCGTGCAGTACTTGTCCTTCTCTTCCCTCTTCTACATGCTTTTTACAGTCCCACTTGTCCTGGCCTAAATCTGGATACTTGCTCTCCTGTTTTAACTTTTGCATATGAGACCAGACACGGGCAAGCACAATTTTGTCATTTGCCTGGTTTTCCTGTTTTAACATTTGTGCCTTCAAACATGGTGCTTCAAAACCAGACTTCTACTTAGTGTTCGCTACGCTTCTCGCTCTCCTTTTCTTTAAAGAAAAGGAAAACCAGACAAAACCCAAGCCCAAAGTAATACTGCTACATGCAGCTATAACCACGCCTTATTCGGGCCATCAGGGCTTGAAACTGAGATTTTTCATGCTCAAATAGCTCTGCCACTGGGTCCAAAACATGGGAACTGTTGAGCAGCACCGTTATCTCTCTGCACGCTCTCAAGGGATGCACACAGATGCTGCTCACCTCAGAGCTCTTTGGAAAGCTCAGCCATGCCATGGAGCCTGAGAAAGGTGGGAATCAGACATCCAGAGGTGGTCTTGGCTATGGAGAAGGAACGGGACCTAATGACTAGAGCAGAAATTACTTAGCATCACTTTTTTTTCCCCAGGGGTTTGCAGAGTTGTTATTCATAGCGAAGTTGCCCATTTGACTGACACTGGAGCCAAACAAGTAGACGTGGCATTTTGCAAGACAAGGATAAGTTTGAGGTTATTATTGAAAAGGCCTCGCACAGCCTTTCTGCTCTGTAGTTACCCCATCTGCAAAAGGAAGCAGTAACAGCATTACCAGATCCTTATCAGTGAGAATTGTCATGAAAAGCATAACACTATCATCCAGGGGAAGAGATGGGACTGGAACAAGGGAGGAAAAAGATGACTGTTTTCACTGTGGTCCTGTCTGTGTGTCCTTCAGGAAGCTAGCTTTGGTCCAGGGCCCATGTATTGAAGACGACATTCAAACTTTGAAGCCTGCTGCTAAGACAAGTGCTCCAGGGCTCTCCCTCTATCCCTTTTCAGTTCCTCTTTCCAACCAAAACCACTTGGAAAAATTAAGAATTAATTTTCTTATCTTTCTGCTGAAGAAAACCTGGGGAATTTTGTTTAGGCTTTTCAAATTAAGTCTGAAGCAGAGGAGATACCTGGATAATCCCAGCTTTCACAGTCAAAATTGTCAAATTTAGGTACAACTGAAAACAGAAGTTCAAAAAAAAGCATTTTTCCATGTCTTTAACATTAGTGCCCTGCTGACAGAGTGCTGTTTGAAAACTTTAAGAGCTGCTATGACATTAAACTGGAAACATGAGCAGAGCTGTGAAAGGATCAAGACTTAGCATTTGACTTTGGTATTTAGTTTCACTTTTCTGAATTGCTTACTCTGCAGAAGTCATCTAGCAGTTTAAGAACGCTGAACTCCTGGTTCTGTATGCTTCTAACTAGGCAGGAAATATTGCCAAAGCACACCCTTCACCCAGATATAGGCACTCAAGAAATGAAAAATACTGAGTAAAATAGATGAACTGGACACTTTTCATGACCCCAGAAAAACTCAACCCTTTCCTGGAGAGTGACTTGAGTGTGAGCTGGAAGGTGAGGAGAGTTGTACTGTGTCCTAGAGGTCATAAACAACCAGGCTTGGTAGAATTAAACCACAGTGATGCTCCTAAAGACCGACATAGGAGTCCAAAGCAAAATTCCTCCATCCTGGCACTGAGATTAACAGGTCCCTCCCTGACCTGTGACTGCCTTGACAGGTGGCTGCACTGATGAACAAGAAAAGATATGTTTAGAGCAACTGATTAGTGGAAAAACTTAACATTTACAAATACAAAGAGGTTTTTTTCAAGAACAGCTTTGATGGGAGCTGTGGCTCCTCTTCTCAACAATTCAGTCCTGCCTTTTGAT
The DNA here is from genome assembly GCF_947461875.1 of Haliaeetus albicilla. Lineage (NCBI taxonomy): Eukaryota > Metazoa > Chordata > Aves > Accipitriformes > Accipitridae > Haliaeetus > Haliaeetus albicilla. The sequence continues at coordinate 4,637,440 of NC_091496.1, forward strand.
CTCCCAGTCATCCCTTAAACAACCGTGCCCTTCAGTTAGGAGCAACAAGATTTCATCCATTCCTAGTCATTGTTTTAAGCACAGGCTGGTCCAAGAAGCCTCTTCAGAGGTGCCATATCATGTTCAGTGTCACCTCAGCTGCACAATTCATCTTGTATCCATGTGAGCGTTGGAGATGGTCAAGTGCATCTTTGGCAGAAGAACAGAGCTCTGCAATGGAACAAAAATGCAGTCTCCCTACCTTTTTGCTGCTCTTGTCCTTCTAAGGGAAACGTTAGCTCTATATGACAAGGGAACAAGCAGGTAAGTGAGAAATAAAGAGCAAGTAAGAAAATTATTGTGCAGCCTCATACTTCGGTTGCTAAGCTGTTTCAGACCTTTCAGAATCTACGTAGCAGATTTTCTGAAATCAGCTGCATCCTGAGGGAATTTTTTTCATCTATATTTAGACCCCAGCCTCCTAAACTTTTGGATTCTTGCTCCAACCCACCTCTTCTTTTTGAACGGGTGCTGAATACTTCTAAGTAAACAGCCAAACTTCCAGAAGCCCCCAGCTATTCAAGACAAGCTTCCAGAAGTGTTTAAGGGATCAGTGTTCTACAAGAACTGGTTGCATGTCAAACTTTTTCTTTTGAGTGTTTCATGGGAGATGAGCCCAAGCATGGCAGGAACCAAGATGGAGCAAGTTCATGCAGATCTCCTCCTATGTCTGAAATCAGAGATGTGTTTTGCCATGCAGCAGGAGGTCTTGTGGCAAGCATGAATGTGTCCTACTACAAACTCAGGATGGAAGAGGAAGGGGATGTATCCTACTCTTAGTTGGAGAATTGGTTATCAAAACTTCCTATTTTTGATACTTTCTAAGGGAAAAGAAAGATAAAATTAATGCAGGAAGACTTTTTTTGCTGCTTGATTGTGACTAAAATGACAACTTTACAGCTCTAAACCTTGAAGAAATGACAGGAACTACTTCAGAAGAAGCCCAGCTCATGGTGACTGATGTCTTCTCAGTATGCCTGAGAGCACAAAAAGTGAGTTGGACTGGGTGCATCAGGCTGTCCTGGTACACTGCACCCTCGTATGCACCAGTATGTCCACCTCAAAGACGTGGCTTTCCTGGGGTGGTACATGCAGCTGTTAAATGGTTTGTCACACTATTAAATACCAGAAGTCAAATGGGAACAGGAAGGTTAGGATGAATTCTTCCATATATTGAGTTAAGTAAGCAGGTTTACACCAACAGAGGATTTGGTGCCCTGTAATCAACAGAAACTGAAGATCACATTTCCAGCTAGTGTGCATTTTAAGCTGATCTAAAGCCTTTCTCTAACACCATAGCTGGAAAAACAAATTGCAGTCCCCAACAGCAAGGTATAAGCAACAGTTCCATGAATATGTAAAGACCTTTCAGATGGTATTTTAAAACAGCGTTCAGTAACCATTATGCCACAGTTAACTGACTTCACCAGGCTTAAAAACAGGAGTCTTTAATTACAGTCGTTTATATTTCCAAAGATAGACTATAACATATTTATAAACAATCTGTGCACTTGGTGAGTAAATGACACACGGCATGAATCATTCGCTAACAGTTCTTATATAATATTCAAAGTGGGCATGAATGTTTCATGAAGGCATTTCCACTGCTGAACTTGGTAGGGAACCAAGCTTTCTTCCTTTCCCATATACACTTTCTAGGCAGCTTCCTCCATCCATTTTTTGTCTGTGAAAGCCCTGAAAGACTCAGAATTCCTGGCAGAAGGAAACACCTTTGGATTTGCTGGGCTATCTCCAGTGCTGGACCACTGCAAGTAAGATTTACAGCACCTGTGCTAGGAGTGTAGCAAGACATGCTTTGTCCCAAGGGTTATTACCTCTAAAATAGCAAACTTCTCATGTCTCATGAATGTGGCACCAGTCCCTCACACGCCACAAGGAGATACTGCCTTACGCATCTGAGATGTTCAATGTGGTATCTCAGAGGTGAGAAAGGCCAAGGATGGGAGATTGGATTTGCAGCTACTCAAAAGGTTTAAGGGTTTTTCCTGGGCAGGGGAGCACTGAGGTCATGTCCTTGGTGCAAAATCACTGAGATTTAGCAGTTCCTTGAATGGTGAGAAAGGATTGGACCAAGCTCCGTCAATGCCAGACATGGACAAGCGTCCATGCAAACCCTAGCTCAGTGCTAACCATGGAGCCCTATGGCCCTGCTGACCGGTTGGCCAAGAGCATGGTGATATCCTAAGACCTAACTTGTGGTGCAGCACTATGCACATCTGGGCATCTCTCTGTTTGTCCTCCTCTTCGACCATGTGTTGTGTTTGGTTAAAGGTGTTTGCATAGCACCGCACACAATGGGGAACACACAACTGTCAAAAAGACATCAGGCACATTTCTGGAGGATAGACCCTAGAGAGCAAGTCCTGTGAGGAGCGGCTGAGGGAACTGGGGTTGTTTAGCCTGGAGAAAAGGAGGCTGAGGGGAGACCTGATTGCTCTCTGCAACTACCTGAAAGGAGGTTGTAGCCAGGTGGGGGTCGGTCTCTTCTCCCAAGTAACAAGTGATAGGAGAGTCAAAATGGCCTCAAGTTGCCCCAGGGGAGGTTTAGATTGGATATTAGGAAAAAATTTTTTACCAGAAGGGTTATCAAGCACTGGAACAGTCTGCCCAAGGAAGTGGTGGAGTCACCATCCCTGGAGGTATTTAGAAGATGTATAAATGTGGTGCTTAGGGACATGGTTTAGTGGTGGAACTGGCAGTGCTAGCTTAACAGTTGCACTTGATGATTTTAAAGGTCTTTTCCAGCCTATATGATTCTATGGTTCTATGAATAATCATAAAAATGGCCTAGATGCTTCCCTAAGCTAAAGGCATCCCTAAACTGTTAGTTGCCAGAAGCTGGGTAACTATATCAGGGAAGAATAAATTTCTGTGGGTATTTCCAACTGCATTTCTTGTGTCTCACATTCTTTTCCAAGGTCCCTGCTCTTGGCCAGTGTCAGAGCAGAGGTGTATGTTAGGATTGATCCGTATAGCTATTTTTTCCTTTCAGCCCATGGCTTCCTTAAACCCAAAGCAAGAAGTCAGCATATTAAAGGACTGCAGAAGAGGAGAAACCCAAGCTAGCTGCCATCCTGTGCGAGAAGGGAGTTGGGGGTATGAAACTCCTGAATTTTGGCAGGACACATTTAGGTGTCCCAGTGGTAAAACAGGGTGTGTGTGAGGCTGTGCGTGCATATGTGTGTGCCAGAAAGAAAGAAAGATCCCTTTTAGCCACCCCATGTGATGGTGCTGCAGTTCTAAGCAAATGCACGCTGTGATGGCAGGAGAGCATCTCACCTGGGGAAGAGGCAGGCAATAAACGGCTTTTTTGTTGTTGCAACACTTTGATGTCTTCACTCAGCTTTTATGAGGCTTATCTGAACCTTAGACGGCCACAGTGACTGTTTAACAACAGAGGAGTGAAATTCTGGTGTTCAGGGGAGATCCCACTTTTGAGTCTGATTTTCTTATTTGTTGGCAAGACTGACATGATGTGATTTGGTAAGTGGCAGTAATGCCAGCATTGCATTTTATCATTCCTTGCTACATTTGTGCAATTTTTAATTCCATTTATTGGATAGGTCTTCAGTGAAGTGATGGAGAGCAAGATTGTATTCACATGCGTTGCTCAAATCCATCTCCCTGTTAAATCAGTTGTTGGCACACCTGCCCACAGCCAGTGTCTTGGCATAAGCAGGGATTTATGTCCCTTTTCTGAACTTCGTTAGGTGCAGCAGTGTGTAAAGCGTAAATAGGAATGCATCAGTGAGGGAATGCAAAGCTTTTGAACCTGCATTTTGGCAATCTGCTGACAAAAGTAGATGCTTTCTTTTGCTTTTGGTAAGTAAAATGAAATGAGTTTGCTGGTTTTGAGGCAACTCTTGTCAATTTTGAAAGAAACACACGGAGATACATGGAGGTTCTGACTACCCTTCACCTCTGTGATCCTCATGCCAGATTAAGGCAAAAGCAGGACTGGTAACAAAATCTGAAAAGTAAAAACTGAAGTAAATATCCAAATAAGAAAAATTGAATTCCATTTCTGAGGTGATTCCCCATTATTTCTAGCTGTTATTAGAGACTTAAGTGATCATGTTGTACATCCTTCCTCTTACTGTCCACCCAGTGCCACCAATATCTCTGCTTTCCTACCAGCAATTTCCAACCACATTTGATAAAGGGGTATTTAAATTCCTGCATTTTTTTTTTTTCTGTAAAAGTCAGCAGAGTACAAAATACCCAAGTAAGGACTGTAGCTGTGGGCTACCACAGTGCTGATGATTTTGCTTGTCTGAAATCACCTTCCGGGAATGAACTGTAGGGCAAAATAGGTGGGGAATAATGGAGACAATAGGAGAACAGGAGGTGTGTGGGGGGGTACGGTGGGGACTAGGGGACACGGCAGAGAACTGGAGGCACTCATGTCATAGAGAACAGAGGCGGGGAGCTGGGCTTAATGGGGTGAAGAGGAGTAAAGACATAGGACACGGGAAATTAGGCGCCATCATTTCCACTCCTTATGGAAGAGTCTGATTCTCCTTCACCTGACAAATCATATTTTCTTATAAAAAAATACTAGCTTGGGTTATACAAAACAGCAAAATGAGTTCGTGCTTTTAGTGACAATCCTAGGGAAAAGCTGATGAAACACCCCAGGGAAACATCATGAAAAAGACTACTCCGATTCACTGATTTTTTATTGAAAAGCTAACTCTTTTTTGAAAGAAAGGAGCTCTTTTATTTGCAGTGGGGGGAAATAAAAAGCACCAGTGCCGGTACTGGGTGGCGAGCTGGCTGGCAGGGGCACAGAGCAGGGTGCTGCCCAGCGGGATGGTAGGTCCTGTGCTGTGCAAGTTGCATGGGGCCATTTTTTGGCAGCTCAGCACCTCCCCAAAACTTCTGTAAAGAAGTAACAGGCAGCTGCAACAGCTCGGTCACAGGTCTGAGGCAAGGACCGTTTTTACTCTTTTTGGGCTTGTACAGCACCTAGCACACAGGGAGCCTAGCTGTAATGAGGGCTTTGATGTGAGATGATGATATAATAAATGCATAATCATACTTCTAGAAACTTTCTGCTTTTGTCTATCAGACTTCAAATTCCCTTGACTCTGATAGATGTTCACCTCACTGAACTTTCCAGCCAGGTAGGATAATGTTTCTTTACGTGGACAGCAGTGAATATTTATGTGAACAATCCTTTGTTAGGTGAGTGGCTTTATTGATACATGACAGCTTGGACGGCAGGGGTTATTTGAGTCATCCTGTTCTGCTTTTGCCATTTTAATTTCCCTACAAGCCCCAAGGGCCAAATGAAAGTGTGAATGAATAAGTAAGAGGATGCCTATTTGCAATATGTCCACAATTGTCTTCCTCAGAGCCTTCCCTATCTATAGCCAAGTGTCCCAAAATTACACCAGGCAAATACCACAGACATCTATTCTTTCTTCACTTTCATTAAAACATGCTGTTCATAGCAGCAATAAAGCGTATCGGTTTTAAATGGACCTAGATTTGTATTTTATATAGGCTGCTCGGTTGTTGTTGTTATAATAATAAATGACATGGAGACAATTTCAGATTGTTCTGACAAAAATCAGGACTCCTAAGGGGAGCCTGCCTCATGCACATGAAGTTGTAGCTCTGAGCAACCAGCTAGGAAGATGCAATTAATTTTCCCCTCGTGAGTAAAGCCATTATATAAAATACCACAGTTGCCTTGAGGGCCAAATTGAAGGCACTGAATTATGTATTATCAAAACTGACTTTACAATGATGTCTTCATGGGCACTTCTGCGGCTTGTGAATGGAAAGGGAACGGCAGTCAGCTGCAAGGATCTTATTTGCCTCTCGCTGTAAACAATGCACTGCTAATGTGAAGACCTTAACGAGATGGAGTGACAATGCTCTTTCTCTTGAGGTAGCAGTACAGAAAGGAGAGGAAATCCTGGGAACTCTGCTTAGTTATATTGTGTATTTTAATAAGGCAGCCCAAGTCCACTGGTCTTTGCTCAAGACCCAGAGGTGTAGAGGTTTTCCAACACGTTTCTCTCCTGTTTGAACATGACTCCTGCAAGACCTAAGCTGTGCTGCTACTTCCAACCTGCTGGAGCCATTTTATGTCTGGGATGAAGGTCTGAAGCCTCAGCATCCACTTTGGGTACCTTCTGCTCCGGGACGTAAAGCACCACAGACGGAAAGCCTCCCCGGTGAAAACTGTGTGGAATTTCATCAAAGGACTCAGCATCTCTCTTCCATAGCCAGTGCAGTGGCAAGTGATGCTGAGGTTTTCCTTGTATCCCATTGGGAAAGGGAGGGAGGAGCAGGGGCATTAAGATCATAGCGATGCACTTGTCAGCCAGCAAAGAGCGTATCTGATGAGCCAGATAGCAGGTGTGAAGTCCAGCAGGTCAGACCAGAGGAAAAGAGAGTTATTACAGAGTATTTTCAGTTGGGCATTCACAAGATACATTTCTACATAGAAAAATCCTTTACATTTCACAATTCGAAGCCAGTGAACCAACACCCTGTATGTGCTATTTATCCTCAGCAAGCAGACACGAGGTAAGAAACAAAAAATTGCAATGCCTGGAGCAAAATTGGACGGTTGCTCAGTGATAAGGAGGAAGTGGGTTTCATTTTTCATGAGTGTTTTCCCCTCTTGCTGGCTTCTGATGTCAGTCATCACACTGATGCTATGAGGCAGGTATTCACATTAAAAGCAGCAACTGCTTAATTAAACTTTAGGTACTCTGACCTATTCAAACACACATAAAAAAAGGAAAAAGTACACTTTTCTTTTGGTAAATGATTTTCACACACTCTCTTGTGGCCCAGGATTCATCAGCAGTCCAGCGAGACAGGACACGTTTTGCTCATCTTCCAAAAGATAAAAAATAAATCAAGATTTCTTCTTTCCCTTCGGTCTCAAATTGTGGCAAACTCAAAGCCTCCAGACAGCAGGAAAGGGAGAGAATGTCCACCCCAGAAGATGAAACATCCCAAAGGACAGTCTGCTTCAGTGGCAGAATTGAAGCTTTCCTGGTCTGACTCTGAATAAGCATGAGACCTTTCCAAGCTGGAAGTCGCCCTGAGAATCTCCCCCTAGAAAGCCTATGATTATTTAAAACATGCAGAACTACCTGCTAAAAGCAGTAATTATTCCTTAACAGAGGAAAAAAATTTAAAACTTTTCAGAGAAATAATTCCTGACTAGGGAGATAGGGGATACTGAGGACCAACCAAACAGTTCATGGAAGCTGATTCCCCCCTGCCTCGCCCCTCTTGCATATGGAGCAGTGCAAATATAGAAAAAAATCTAAATATTCAACTCTCCCTGAGGGATTGCCACTTTATTTTCTTATCCACATTGCCCGGGCCATTTGCCAACTTTCCCTCTGTGCTGCGAAGGCAAACCCAGAGCTTACTGTCCTTTCTTCTGGTCCTGAGATGTTCCTGGGAGCTCATGAAATCCCAGGTGGCAAAGCAACCTCACAGAGAGCAGGATGAGTGCGTATGTTGTGCACGTGTGTGCTGGAGAGAGGTAGGACCGAGTGGGTTCCCTGAACCCCACGGGGCACCTCCACATTGCAAGCAAGAGCGTGACTATCTGGGTTAGAAAGAAATGTTCCTGCTCCTCCTTCATTAACCAGGCTGGGAAAATATAGACCCTTACCAAAAAAAACCCTTTTAAATTCATCAGAACAACAGATGAGCAACGCAAAGCAATAAATACTTTAAATGGTTTTATCTAAGTCTTTTGGATGAAATGTCAGCTGGCAATTTCTATCTAGGACCAAAAGGATTTATCAGAGCCTCAGAGATGGGCTGTCCTGACTGTGATTGAGCTAAAACAGACATCACTGGTCCCCAAAACACCTTTTCCGAGCTCAGCCCTCTGCTTAGTGCCCACTGTGATCTGCTCACACAATCGTTGGACTACTCTCTCTCTATCCTTTGTCTACTGAAATAGCACAAGTTTGCTTTTACTCTTTAAATAAGAGATTTTGTTCCTAACCTTGGGCAAAAGGTAACAGTCACAGAAATGTTGGTTGGAAGGAAGCTCCGGAAGACTCTAGTCCCATCTCCTTCCCGAAGCAGGACTATCACCAACACTAGCAGGCGACCTGTGCCTTTGTCAAGCCAACAAAAATCCTCCTTGGATGGAGACTCCACCACCTCTCTGGATGTCCTGCTTGGCAGCACCAGGTTAAGAAGTGTTTACTCACATAGTCATGTTGGCAGATTCAAGCTTAGCAATAACTTAGGGCAATGGGAAAAGGAGGTTATTCCACTCCTTAAATCTTATGTCTACACTTAACTAGTCCTGCTGAAACCAGGATAAGCTCTTACGAGAGCAACAGCCTCTGTCTGAGGTCTGCACAGTGCCTTACCCTGGAGCATTTCAGGTCCCTTTAGGCAGTGATATTAAAAGAGTTGTCTGTCGTGACAGCCTGTTCTCAGCCCAGGATCCATTCACAGGCAGTTCAACTCCTCCTCTTTTGAGGAGAAGAGAAGGGGAAAAGCCAACATCCTTCATTTGTTTTTGACAAGGTAAAAGGCAAACACGTAACACATGTCTGGGTGAAGTGGCTGCCTATCTACCAAACCAAAGAACTGAAAGGGTAACCAGCTATTTCTCCATGTTCTAGGAGTGTCCTTCAGCCAAATTGGAGGATTTAATGAAACTCAAGTTACTGGTTTGTTTTCATATCCAGTAGCCAACATGCTCTTTTGAACAGTGGGCAATCGGAGCATAATGCAAATTAAACTCCTTACTGTAGGATGGATCTTGTTCCTTAACACAAGAACACGGTGGTCTGAAACACAGGAATCTCCTCTTCATTTTTTTCTGAAAATACAGAGTAATTTAAAACCTGAATAGACCTTTGAAGCATTTCTGTGATCCACACACTAGACAGAAAATTTTCATACCGTACAAGAAGTTTCCCTGAAATCACAGCCTTTTGTTTGAGCACATCTATCTCCAGCAGGTTGTGATTTGATTCTGCGGGATGCTGGGCAGGACTGAGAAGGTGGCTGGTACCCCATGGGGTTGGCTTAGTGTGTAGATTATCACTGGGCAGCAGCTGGGTCAGAACTGATGGAAAGATATCAGATCCCAATATTTACAACTGCTTTCTTGACATATTCTGAAGGCTTACAGAAACCTTGCAGTTCTTAAACCCAGTCTTGCTGAAACCAGGACACATGTAAAGGCAGCAGCAGCATTAAACCAAGCCTTTTGAGTCAAAGGTCTACGAAACAAAACTACCTATGTTTTTGTACTCTAGATGTGAGCTTCATCTCACTTAAAGCTGTCTAAAAGCTGGATATCACTACCCTCACGACTCATGACTCCCTTTGTAGTCATCTATAGGGTGTGAGTCATCTCATCCTAACGTAGATGTTTAGATAGATTGCATGAATCACATTTGTAGAAGTATTTTCCTGTCTCCGTTGACAACGTAGCTTAGACAACTAGCTCAGATGGGGCTGTCAACATTGTGACTGCCTAAAGACAAATCCCACACTTTTGTTCCCTCCTTCGGCTCACAAAATGCAGGAGTGTGGTCTGCAGGTAGAATTTGAATGCTGAAAAGCAGCTTTGATTGACTTCACTGAAAAGTCACTGTAGCACCATCTGAAACTTTAGCCCTACTAGTTTGAAAGATCTGTATCAGTCATCTTAAACTGCTGGGCTCACCAAAACTAGATTCACATGTCCGGTGTAAAAACGTCAATAACTAAAACAGCACCAAAAGTTAGACCTACTAGTTGTTGAGGTTTCCTGTTTATTAACCATTCTTATTGCATTTTATGCTGGTAATATATGAAACTACAGGGGGAAAAATGTGGATTTAGGATGCATAAAGGTTGTTAGCGTGATACATTTCTCTCTGGATGACTGTTCATCAATCTTAACCTTCTCAGATTCGCCTTAGTTCATCTTAGCATCTTTCCTCTTAAACAAAAGGCCATATTCTGATTTCCTTTCTCGCTTTTCATGTCCCTTTACTCCTAAATCATCCTGTTGATTTCAGTAAGATTACCCTAAAAGTTGTGTACTATGGGAGGGGAGGAGGGAGTCTGCCCAGAGTGACTAATTTGGATTTTTAGCTCCTTTCCTGAAGCTTCATTTTCATCTCTTCTGTTTATTCCATTATTCATGTCTCAGTCTGTAGCTACTCCAAAGACTGCATTGTAGTTCCTGTCACAGAGATGTATCTTTTGAACGCAATGGGGTCCTTTCCGGGAGATGCTGAACTGCCCTTTAGAGTTTCGCTATTCTTTGGTGATTTGCTGAATACAACCTCCTTTTGTTCTTCTTTTCTTCCAGCATGTGATCACTTCACAGCTGCGTATTTTCTGAATGTGTTAGCCTTTCCTGCACACATCCTGCTCCACAGATATGGTGTCCTTGCGTTTTCAGAAGCCGCTGCGGGTACATGGGCTGACTCGCTCTTTTGTTCTGGTTAGAAATTGCCTCAGTGGGCACTCGGAGTAGCCCGTTTTGCAAACACTGTCAGAGGGTGCTGTATTATCACCGCTTCCTTATCTGACAACCAGTTGAATTCCTGAGACGTAAAATGATGGTCCTTTTCTCTTCACAGGTAAGGGTACTCAGCCTTTTGGGAAGTCCATCCTCCAGTTCCATAATGGTCCCTTTGTGATCAGTAATACATCTATTTATTCAGTCCAAACAAGAGTTTGCCATTCCTTTTTAGGCTTATCCAGACCACTGTTATCAGAGTAACGTCCATTGGTTCTTATGATCCAAACTGACTAACTTTTGAAGGGTATTTTGTTCTGGTGAGCTGGATGGACAAAGCCTATAACAAGTGGGTGGGGAAAAAAAAAAAAAAGCATCACAGTGAAATAAGAGCTTCAGGAGGGAAAACCAGCTCTCAAGACACCAGAACAGCTTAGGTGTGTCGAGCTGTTGATGACTACTAGTTATGCTTTCTGAGGTTTTATTTAGCTTGCAGAGAGGGACATGGCTCAACCAGATGGGTCTGGAGAAGAGACTGGGCTTATCCAGAGACACTGGCATTTTCTTAAATATTCGGTGTTGGTTCCCTGGAAATCCCATCCCTGATGTTTGCATAAAGCAGTGTTTTACAGTGGTGTTGTCCAGGTCCTCTACACTGTGCTGTAAAAGGCAGGGAAGAGATAATGGTCCTGATTAGAAAGGCAAGGCAATTGTTCCAGGAAAAAAAAAAATAAATCAAATTGTATTTTAATTATTAGAGTTTGCAGCTAATGATTTCTAGTCTGACTGTGACCGGATCTGATCCATGTCATTTCTTTAGACTTTATTGGTTTTGTCTTATTTACCCAGTGCACCATCTGTTGTTTTACAGTTCTCTGGTTCCTTCTTTTTTGCCTGGGGTGCAGTTACTTGAATTTTGTAAACATCAGAAAGCAGTACACTTGGAGGAGATGTCAAGAGGCCACCAAGTCCATGCAGTTTTCTAAAGGCAGCATTGACTGCACCTAGGTCATACGGTTGTATGACACGTTTCGTTCTGCTGGAAGATGGTTCCTCACTTTCTTTACAAAATAAATTTTATCCTGACAAATACAAACTATTCTGTCTGGATTGGAAAGATATTGGTCTCAGTTCAAGGCAAGAAGCTGGAAAATGGCAACACTGAAAGAGATCTCTGAAAGAGATACTATGAGACAGCAAAGCAGACTGTGAACTGATAAAGCAACAAGTCAGTCATTGTCATTTTCAGCTGTAATCTGAAGTGTCCCAGTAATAAGATTATTATTGGTCATTTTAGTTGGAGAGTTGGAAACCTGGCCACTTACTCAATGGATACAAAAATACAACTGAGATAAGGGCATAAACAGCAAATTTGAACATCTAGGTTTGACAAATTTGAGCTTGATGAATGAAATTATGCCAATACTCAGCTGATATAAACAACCTCAGTCCAACGAACTTCAAAAGAGATTACTGGTTGATAGCAGCTCAAGATTTGTCCCAGCATTTTTCATTTAGGCAATTGCCTGGCACCCACTGCTAATTATGTCGGATAAGGAACAAGCCAATCTATTACCAGAAAACACTCGGCTTGCTGTCTGTACAGGTATTCCCAGGAGGATATGGGAACACATGGGAAATGAGGACATCATCTGACAAAGTAGAGTGAAGGAGGAGAGAGGAAAAAGTCAAAGGAAACTGAAATAAGAAGTAGAGCAGTTAGTGCCCTGTAAGTGGCACATTCCCTCTTGGTTCAGTCAATGACGGCATCGATCAAAGTCAAAGCCAAAAAGCGACAGACAGATGCAGACATAGAAAATAGGAGAAAGCGAAAATGGAGCAGCCAGATCAATGTGCAGGATCTCATCACCAACAACCTCCCCACTTTTCCATTCCACTGAGGAAGCTTGAAAAAAATAATTTAAAAAAATCAACGACAACAATAAAATCACCTAACTATTTCCATTTAGAGCTGTAAATTCTTGGTATAGTTGCAAACCTAACTAATGTGTAATTAAAATTTTCTTGTGGGCTCTCCTGCGTGTTTCCAAGGCAATGATCTCTCATTGCAACAGCAGAATTTACCACAGATGTTGGTCTTGACTTTGACATCACTGACTATGGATCTTAAAACTCCTATTGATTTCAATTAATCAACATCAAATTTGTTATGTCATTCAAGTTAAATACCTGTTAAGGAATTTGCTGGCTCACAGAGTCACAGGGCTGGAGAGACGTTCAGAGGGCTTCTGGTCCATCCTCTACCCCAAGTTGGGATGAGCTTTATCTACTTCCTTCCTGACGTATGACTGTCTAATCTATTTGCAAGGACTGATATGAGGAGAGTAGAAAAGGGAAAGGGGAAAATATGACTTTGAAGGAGATGAAAAAGGATTTAAACCAACCTGTATCACTTTCAGCCAAGTCTTTCTTTGGTTTGTTCATCAACAGACAGTCCCTACCAGTGTGTATCGCTGTGCCTCTGCCAGATAGTAAGATAGAAGTGGTGGGGTCTTATCACTTTGAACTCCCCTCTATGTCTTTCACCTCAGATTTCAAAATCTGTGAGGACGCATCGTGGTCTTTTTTTGACAACTCAGCAACTGTTAAAGTCTTCACAAAACAGCCTGAAAACAGGCACTCTTGCCTTTGACAGCAACGTGGAATAATAGTAACACCCTTTCCTGAGCCTGCAGCTAACGCAGAAGCTCTTTGAAAGCCAGTAAACATGCATTTTGCTCTAACCCTTGTCATCTCCTTCCCTCACAGCCTCTGGCTGGAGGCCTCCTCCCTCCTGTATCTGTCTGACACGCATTTTGCACAGGGAGAAGAAGGTGATGGTTTAGCTACAGAACAGAGAAGAAATAACAGCCGTTCTTTCTTTAGCGTGCAGAAAACTGCTGATTGAATTGTCCTCTATGTGGTATCACTTCAGCAGATGGGACTGAAAACCTTGTATCCAGGGAAACTGTTTTCCCTTCCTAAGATTTCATAATCTGGTGTGAGCCGTTCCAACACTTGGGATTCATTGCAAAATTACACACCTCTGGAATGAGCTGCTTCAGTTCTGTGGCTTGGTAAAGCTTCCTCTCAATCATGGTTGCACGAGGAGAAAGGAACTGGGTTTGCCAGTCAGAAGGTTTGCTGGAAGATGTAACATCAGTGGAAGTAATCTGTTATGTGAAATGATTCGCCTTTATAAAGAAAATGCGAGGGTTTTTTCAATAGTTTGATAAGGCAGTAACATCTGGCAGCTGTTCATTTGTTGGACCCGAATGCCTTTGTCACGTGGGATGGATATCTGAACATTACATGATGAGTATGCTTTGAGAAGATGTTAATGGACTGTGACTCTTCTGTCTCTCTGGTTTTGTATGGTCCTCGGGGAAGGCGTGTAAATGTAAATGAGTTAATTTTTAAACACAGGATTGAGGGAGGTTTATATGCACCCTGGGGTGCACGTGCATTGTAGGGTATATGAGCAACAGAAAATGTTGATGCAGTCAAACTCAGCCTGTTCTTTAGCCCCAACTCCACTGCTTACAAGACAGAACAGCTGAATTTCAGTGTATAATACTGGGAAAAATACCTATGCTTTCATAAATCCTACTTTTCCCATTTTCAAAATGTGAGCAAGGTTAACAAACAGCCTATGATTAAATGAACAGTAGATCAGGTGAAATATGGTACTTAAGGAAATGATCAAGAGCAACTTCTGATGAGATGATAATTCTCAACGTTTGCTGGTCATCTTGTTCGGTCATGCCAAGGGGGTTATGGGTTTGAAAGGAGCAATGAATTGCTAGTGGAGTTGGGCTCTGCAAGAACCTGTCTTTGATTCTCAGATAAGAGCATACTCATGTGGCCTTTTGACCACAGGATGAAGCCAGCCTGTGGTTTTCTGTCTTTATTTTAGCTTGACGGGTCAGAGAAAAACCCACGAAAAAACTCACCCTCTCAACTGGTGAGACTTATTTGATCTCGACCTCCCCAGATGGTCATCACTCTTAAAAAAAAAATGTATCCCTGAGATTGCCAATTATTATTCATTTCACATTTCTTGGTAGGACCGGAATCATAAGAGCTCCTTGGCAAGAGCTGGGAGCAGAGGCAACATTAGGGATTTAATACCTTTTGGAGAACTCTTCTCAGATGAAACATCATCCAAAATGGCCTTGGTGATATCTAGTCTCTGGTGATATCGAGGAAAGAACATTGGTATTTTTTGTTGGGCAAGCATTCAAAAATATTTTAAAAGCTTTCAGGTTAACATGTGGTTTTTTTATTTATTTATTATATTTATTATTTTTTATTACAAAAATGATTCATGGTTTAGCATATAAAATAGTCTGGGAAGATGTCCAGACGCTGTAGAAATTGTTGCTGCTGCTGCTGCTGCTGTGGACAAGGAACACTGCTGAAAATATTTTTTAAAAAATTAATAAGATGCAGATGCTACGGCCTGTTCATAAATGCAATGTAAATGCTATCGAGGCATTAATTGTATTCTTTTAATTTATCACAAAGGATTTTGCACGGGATGAAAATTTTATGTAAAAACCCAAAATATTTGCCCTGTTTTTTTGAGATGCAGTTTGCAGATCTAATGGTATTAACAATGAGGAGGACATTCCCAGGGGAAAGTGAAGTCCTGAACTCTCCCTGTGTTAGCAGCTTCTTCAAGCAACTTTATCCACACATCTGACAACTTCAGTATCCAGAAAATTCATCTTTATATAAAATGATCTTGAATAAACCAACCACCTGTTGCTGTCAGCTCTTCCTTTTCTTTTTTTTTTCTTTTTTTTTCTTTTTTGCCAATTCCTCAGCATCACCATGGAGCATCTCTCCATGCTAAAGGAGCTCCTGAGCTGCTGACAGCTTGGGCAGAGGAGCGGCATCACCGAGCCATGCCGGGGTGGGAGTGGAGAGACCCTGAAGAGCGACGAAGGTGTCAATCCATTGTGCCTGGCAGGTCTCTGACATTTTATAGCATCAGGTTGTGGGACCGAGGATGAGGATTCTTGCTGCTTGGTTTTGAACCTAAACCCCTTGCTGAGGCTGCACAGCAGACTGTTATTATACTTCTGTTTTGGCTAATAGCTTAAAAGTTGCATATTTGTGAGAATATCTCTAAAAACAGTGGGCTGGGTCACAGACCAGATAGTGAATAATTACTAATTAATCAACCATCAGACTAATAATGGGCCTTCAGTTTTGCCAACAAACCCCACTACTAAATCGGTCCCTCATTACCAATAACTACCAATTTAGAGGCTGTGTTATTGCACTAGTTTTATTAATGTCACATTCAGAAGGATACTGTGGCAATAAACTGGCATAAGGCTGTAAAAAGAGGGTTGCTGTACATATTAATAATGTATTTTATAGTGCAGTTTAATATTCTGAATCCAAGCTGCCTTGCTTTATAATCAGAGGAGGAAAAAAGCAAGCCAATCAATCATCCTTACCTATTCTTACAGTGGCTAGCTAACCAGTCATGGAGATATATGTGGGGATAATATCTTGTTACAAAAATCTTGTTATTAAGCAACACTATTAGTTCTAATTTGTTATAATGCCTTATAATAAGCTTAGTAATATGTTTTTAAATGATTTATAGGGTTTCCTTTTTTAAGCAGGAGACGTCTGCAGTCACTCCAGGAGATGTGCTTCATGGCTGATGAGGAGCTGGGAGGGAAATGGGACTCTCTGAGCAAGAGGATAGCACTCTCGTTACGTGGGCTTAGTTTAAGGATGGGCACAATCCTTCCTCCAGGCCTTCTCCATGTAGGAAAAACAGCATCCCAGATGCTAACACTATAGGGACCCATGATGAACGGCAGAGCAGCCAGGAAACTATAGTTGGATTTCCCTTTCCTGGCTTTGCCATAGAAGACTCTTACATTCACCTTAGATGAGATAGTTGAGTTCCAATCTGCAAACATGTAGAAATCTGTACAATTTATGGGTTTAAGCATCTCTATGGGTTCAGGCCTTTGTCCTCAGCCTGTAAAACAGGCATATTTTATAGCATTTCCCTAAAACTACAGGGTGGTGAAGGAAGATGAATTAACAGTTGCAATATACTCAGATAATTTGCTGAGAGAGCCCAAACTCTTAGGAGGAAGAGACTTTGCCTTTTCTCCATAAATCCATTGCTTTCCTTGCCTCCATACTGACCACCAGTGGTCTTAGTTAAGCTTCTATTAAATATACACACCTGGCTTTGTGTCCTCTGGGAAGATGGCATAAAGAGCTCCTTCAGTTGCAAAGAGGCTTGGACAGATTAGATGGATGGTACAACATGGTCAGCTTGCTCTGACCGTCCTTATTGCAGAACTGCTTGGGAGCTGTGACAAGGACACCAAGGAATTAAGACATGTCTCCTGACCAAGCATGGTCAATCCAATGGTGTAAGGTAAGCAGCCGCGTCCTCAGGGTCATCCATTTGTTCTACACTGAACACCTTGTCATGATGGGATCAGATGGATGAACCAGTCCTGCTAAAAGCTGGTTGTGGAAGATCATGTACATGACTCTGCTCTCTCCCTGCTGGTCTTTCTGGCTTGGAAAAGGAAGACTTCTGGTTCTACTGTTGGTCACAGCTGCAACATCTGTTTTGCATGTAATAAACTGTAGATCATTGACCTGCCAGAGGGCAATTGGCCCAGGCAGATGGACCACCCAAACCACGGTGAGGAAGAAAATTATCAGCCTTGGGGGATGTGCATGACTCCCCTCACTGCTGGCAGCTTAGCTTCAGCTGGGGGATCACAGAGGTGCGGACGGGAGGAGGTGGCACAACCAAGCGCGCTGAAGGGATAAGCATGGATTTGCACTTAAAACCTTGACACCAAGCCAAGGGCTCTATTTTCCCCATCACAAGATGATTGTTCCATGTAAACGACGGGCTTTTAACTATAGCTGCAGCCGTTATTTTAACACAAAGACAGTGTTTCAGCTCCTTTCCAGTGGAACATATTGTTTGAGTCTAATCACTCTGATTATGGTCCCCAATTGCTGGTGATGGACAGGGCTCTTCCCCTTCCAGCAAGCTCAGGAACAAGGCCAGAAAGAGTCAAGGTGTATAACTGTGATTTTATAATTACTGTGAAAGTTTGTAACCTGGACTAGGTCTTCAAGTAAGTTGGCTTCTAATTAGAGATAGACAGGAGTAAAACACACCTGAAGTCAAGTCCATGAACGGAACTCTCTCTTGGTGCAAATTGATGTGCTGTAACTTCCACTTGATGGTATTTACAGTGCTCTATCCTGGTTAAGGACTGCTGACTCCCATATTTGACTAAGATGAAGTACAGCCCAACTAACACTTACAGTCCTTGCCAAGTTTCTTACTGACCTGAAGTGTTTGTGGAAAGCCTACAGACATCCTATTAGAGTTAATATTCTTTGTTATTATAGTGAAAGGGGTTGTTTACTGTCCTGTTGCAATGGTACTTAGCAGAAGTTGGATGAAAAGATCACAAAAACATCACGCTGGGGAAAGTACCACATAATCACCCTGTTAAACATGTGTTTTGCATCATAGTTTAGCTACTTTACACATTAATTTTCTAAGCATCTCTTAGCTGCATTGGATAATTCATTAAAATAACATTCTTAGTGGCTGCATAGATCACTTCTGTCAGGTTTACCACACTATATCACTTTGCTGTTGACTGAAAGCAATTCCCATTCAACTGGCTTATTTTAACTGAGTGGTTGAGGTTTATCTTCTCTATGCTCACATTTCACTGAAGCCCAGATTTCAGCAGGGACAACAGGAATGTCCTCCAAAGCTGTTGAAGATCCTCTGGAGGTATGTTTTGGTGGGAAGGGATGAGGAAAAGGAATATGAACAGAAAGTCATTGCTTTTATGGAAATGCCTGATCCTACCCACTCTGTACAGGTAACTTTGCAGCTTCCCTATCTGCCCCCCAACATTTGCAGTTTACTTGGGGCTGTTGGCTTTGCAGCTTTATTTGCTCAATGAGCTGCTAAATCAGGGCATAGCTGAGTGCTGTAAGGTGACTCTCCCATGGGAGACAGCTCTGTTCCTGTAGGGACAGATCCTGGCTCCTTCATGCCACCAGAAGAAAGTGAACCTGGATCAAAATCTAATTTAAAAAGGAAAAAGATGAAGGCTGTGCTGTTATTAAAGGCAAATCCCCACAGAAGTCTGAGGATATAGCTGTTGTCTAATGGAAGCAGCTAATAAACCGAAAAAGCCGCGTAAAGGGAAACAATCCATTATTTATATGACAGGTAAACTGCATAAAGACTCCTAATCAAGTTAACATTCTGGGCCAGATACTTGCTCTTCTAATCTTCAAAAAGTCTAATAAATAGTCAGACAGAGGTTTGGTTTTTATTCACTATTTCTATTAGCTAGGTGAGCACTTGCCATTTCCCAAAGAGTTGTGCTCTGCATAATTTACACTACCACTGGATTGTTTGGCAATATTCCTTCTCAAAGAGGCTACTGACAATAAATTAGTGCTTTTCAGTGATTTAGACATATATGTTTCTAATCTTCCCCCCCCACACACCTTTTCATTGTCAACAAATTCAATATTTGTTACCGTGTCAAGGTTCTGGTGCTTTTTTTTCTTTACTGTTGTATATTCTGTGTTTTACTGGAGTGCTCAGTTGCTCCTCGTGTGACACACTAATAATAGCTTTCTGTTAGATACAGCATTTCTCTGAAGATCTTAAAATATTTTGTAAACTTTAATTAACTCCCTAATTGCACATGCTGTAATGTCAAGCTAGATCCTTAAGGCATTTTTCCAAGTGCTGGTGAGACATCTGCACTCAGATTGATGAATTTGGGGAAAAAACCTCATCTACCCAGTTAAGTATTTGTGAACTCAGGCCTTTGTGGGTAAGTGGTCTTGTTAAGAAGGTACAAAATAGGATAGGAAAAGACCTTAATAGGTCATTTAGTCCATTCCCAACTAAATCCACTGAATACAAACCAATCCTGGCAGACATTGCTCTAATCTGTTTTAAATTCTCTAGAAGCAGGGATTGTTCCCCAGGCGCAGTACGTTCCAGTGTTTTAGGGTTTTCTAAAGTCCTTCTGCATTTAAACCAATGGTTTCTTATTATACCTGTAATAGTCAAAAGAATAATTTATTCTACTCTTTTAAGTATTTAAAGATTGTCATAGAGTTTCCCCTTCAGTTGTCTCTTCTGTAGATCAGCCAACATTATTTTCCTTCTCTCCTTGAAAGCTACACTTCCTAGATCTTTCTTCCAGAGAAGACCATGCTTCTCCTTTCAGGTTGGTTTAGACCATTAGTGTGAAGCCTAAAATGAACATAGAACTCCAACGGAGGCCTGAGAGGCATTGAATGAGGCAAAAAGAGGCGTAATCACCTCCATTACTCTGTTCCCCATCTTAAGAACAGGTCCAGTTCTCCTGTGGGTTTCTAGCTTAGGGTGAAGGATCAGGCGGTTAAAGGCTGTCTCTTGTCTCTTCTTTGTATACTGTCTACAGTAAGGAAACCGTAATTGGTTGAAGTTGCTAAGTATTACAGATATACAACTAAAATGACACTAGGACTACAGAATTCCTTTTGTGACGTTGAGTCCTTTCTCCACAGTTACTCCAGACCTTCATTGTTCCAATGCTTGGAAACCTTCGCTTAACTGTACTCCTAAATTTACTCATGGTCAGCGTATAGGCAATCGTTTTTCTGCCAACTTTATCCATTAGCTTGAGTAGTTCTCAGACAGCTTTGTAAGAGCATAGGCCAATGTCACTCCAGATTTCTCCATTAGCTTCTACAACTTTTTATCAGATAGAACTACCTAAAGCGAATTAGGTTTTGGCCCCTAGACTGAACACCTCTGAAGGGAAAATGCCATTGTTTCCTTAGATTGTAATGACTAAACCTAAAGGATATCAAGCATTCTTCCAAGATTCAGAGCTCCCAATAGCCAGTGAAGTCAGCAACAGTTGAGGGTGGTCAAAAGAGCATATAAAAATGGGATCCTTGAAGTTGTCAGATGTTTTTAGATGATGTTCTAGATGTGTTGGATGTTCTTAGAAGTTGTGACTATCCTCAATTTTTACAAATTTTATGTAGAGAACCTATTTATTATTCTATGGTAAAAGACTGGTTTATGGTATAACTCCTCTTTGTATGGGACCAGCATACCTGTCAGGGCTCCCCAGTAAGGTCTAAGGAGAGAATATAGGTGTTCTGATGCCCAGGCCCATCTTCTCAACACAGGACTCCTGCTTTGTTTTCTGGATTTTAAAAAAAGAAGCACTCACACCTTCAGTCTTAGAAATGGATTTACGAAAAAAAGTAGCACTCTCTAGAGGAAATCATAGATATTTTAGGTGGGATTTTTGCTTTGATGATATTTCAATGGTTTTGAAAAGTCTGTCATAGAAGAATAAAAAGTACAAGTGCACACAAACACACATGTATCTTACACAACTGCACACACAAACACCCACCTCCACACTTACCTCCACAAGCAGCAGACTTCAGTTAAAGAACTTTATTGAAATTTCTAGGTGAAGCACTCAAAGGTTGGAAGATTTCTTCACACCTCTTCTTAAGGATCCTTAAGCACTCTTCATGCAGTCCTTTGTGAATTTACTTTTTAATTACAGCCATATGAATACTTTTTTATTATTCAGTGAACAAATAAAATAAGAACTACTATATGTTGAACATAACTGAACTGAACTGAAAGAGCTGAGGTTTGTCACATAGGATTAAAAGCTTGAGAAATTTACCATTTCAGATATTTTAACTTCTCCTTAAGAGGTTTTCTGGAATTGATCTGAATGGGGTAAGATCTGATTTTTGGTTATTCACTCATGGGGCTTTTACCTTGCAAGTTGTCTCCTTGGATCTCAAAATGTTCATATCCTTCCCTCCATTAAACAGAGAAGCAGACCAATGCACAGCACAAGGCAAGAGGCTTGTACGAGATCACAGAGCAGACCCACGACAAAAGCAGGTGTTGAACTGACCTCTGCTGACAACTGTTTGCTGGAGTTCAGCAAATGTTTGAAATTTCATCTCTGAACTAGTAAAAAGTGCCGTGTTCTTTCTGCACTACAAGCATGAAGCGGTTCTCCATGGGATGCACTCTCTGCTGGGAGATTGCAGGATGTCTTTGCAGGAACAACATCCCTGATGCTCTCATAACTCTTTTCTGTCTACAAAACCCCTTTGAGCGTACAGTCTTATCATCCAAGAATACCTCCATGTGTGTCAATACTCCATACAGGGCAGGGGGGAAGAGGCAGATGTGTTTTATATTTGCAGTTGATCTAAAACATATTGGTAAATCTCGGTGTTTTACATGGGAAAGTTTGATCTATAATGTAAGAACGTGTGTCTGTATTTCAGCTGGGGCATGAAAAACATAGGCATCTGGTGGAGTTGTAAATGCCCTCTGAATGCTGTTCTGGAAGGGTGTAGGTCCCCCATATGTCCTCTCTCAGCTCCGGCCTCGTGTGGGTCCCTTGTACAGCTCAAGGCATCTCATATGCCCCTAGATACTTCGCTTAGGCAACAGGATTGAACCCCAGGAGAAAGCAGCAGCAATGCCACTGTGCCTCACAGGAGGTTTTCTGCTGGCTTTCAGGGTCAGGATTTTGTGCAGAGTAACTGTGAGTGGACCTCGGATTTAATGCTAAAAAATGGGAAGTGATTTGCTGTGGGCTGCTTTACTTCTTCTCTGTACACAAAGGCTGGCACGTCCCTGACCTTGTTAGCTGTACCCAGGCGGTGTCAGTAGGAGTTTGGCTTGTATCCTTGGAGGATGAGGAGCCTGAGGCTGCAGTGGTTGGGAGGGACCATCCCCAGCAATGGCCACGGTCCTCCCACCTTCAGTCCTTTGCCCAGTGCAGCAGTCAGACTCTGGCATTCCATCCCAGGCAGGGGGCTGATGGCCGCTCCGCTGTCCTGGCACCTATCCGTCATGCAGGTCTGGTACGAGCCACAAGGACAACAGCAGAAATGGTTAGGGTGATGAGAGCACAACCAGAAACGGGGCTGGAGAACTTCACTGCGTATCAAAGGGCACCTTTGAGTCTGTTGCCCGAATTACCTGTTAGCGACAAATCATTGCATTCGCATGAGACAGTCAGAGGCAGTGCATGTCAGCGTGCTGAACTCTATAGCATGTTTCAGAGAGCAGATTATTTGTAATCCATGGCCCAGAAACTCTGGTTGTCATTTCCTGAGATGATGTTGCAATTCTCAAGAGATAGTAGGGTGACTCTGATGGTGATATAAGGGTAATTTGGTCTTCGAGCTCAGGTCCCCTGGAGACGTCTGATCATGTGAGAGACCTGGGTTACTTTTTATAACAGACAAGTTTATAGCTGGAGAAAAGAAGTGAAAGAGCATGAGCATTAGGAGCAAAAAGCAGAGGGTAAATAAAAATAAAATAATACTTAAAATGGAAAAATAACATAACTTTTAAGCTACTAATGTAACTTAGGATCTCAGGACTTCCGAATACATTAAGAATAACAAATTCTCTTCTCTAATAGCAAAAATATTTTCTCCCTGACAAATATCCATGGCTTAAAGCACAGATTTATTTGTAGAGTGGTTTCATAGTAGCTCCAAAATATAAGGTTTTTCTTCTTAAGTCTATAAGCTCTGTGTGATTTAGTGCTGGAGGAAGAGATCACAGTTTAATTAATTTTTTAAATAAGAAAATGCTAAATTCATAGAGACAAAAAAATTCATCATTCAAAGCTCTTTAAGAATGAGTTGTCATTTCCACTAAAACTAAAGCAGAGGTATAAATGGCTTGGATTTTGGGTCCACAGCTAATTTAATCCTCTATATTTAGTTTAGGAAAAAAAAAGCACTAACAGCTTGATTTACATATAATTCCTCCTGCTGTAATGTAAATGAATCGCTGCCAACAGACCAATACTCATCAACAAGATGACGACAATTAACCAGTCTGCCCCATGCAAAGCACAGGACCTGAAAATGCCTCCAACAAGTGCCCAGATCTTCAGGTGCTCTGAACCAATTCAATGTGGACCTACCAGCTTTCTATTTCTTCTAGAAACTGCAGATCTTTCCTTATGAATTGTCTAACCTCTGTCAGAGACTCAACAAAAATAAGCCTGTTCACCACCCAGTACCTGTAACTCTAGAATATGTTCCAAGAATAATAATCAGCAAGTAGCAATTTTCATACCCATGTTGTTCAGAAATTAAGCAAGAATGTGTATGCAGGGGAGGAAGGGGAAAGTGTGTATGTGTGTCTGTATATTTAAGTAATTGAAACTGTAATTACATTACAACAGGGCTATGAATTTGCTTATTTTACTCTCATGTCATTGTCATGATTTCAACAGGGTTATCCCAGATTTATACCATCATAAATGAGAGCAGAAATCTGGCCCTGCCTGTGCACGTGTGTGTGTATATACACCATCACTTTCTCCATCTCTCTCTCTGTCTTCTCTCTCTGTCTCTCACACACACACATTTTCTAGGTCTGTTTTGTATTTTCCTATGCAGCAAGGCTGGCTGTGCTTGTATTGCACCAGTTCTACTATGACGATGAAAAACAAGAATATAGACATCAGACTACTATATATAAACATGGAATAAAAAGGTATATTTACAGACATCCTGTGCTCAGGATGCAAACATAACTATCACTTCATGCAGCCATATGACGAAAACACAACATATGGCAACTTAATCATAACAGTAAATAAAAGTAATTTTCTGTGTCAGTAGAAAGAGAGGAGCTACCAAACATAGTCCGTATTTGTCTCATGCCATAAAGGCTAAAGGAGACAGAGAAAGCTGCAATGGACTGCGATGGACTAAGAGGCTCCAAAGACAAATTTTCTTCTTCCATTTAAGACACAGAAGAAGGGTGGAGAGCTTTTCTGATCCTTTCTCTCTGACCAGAGTCTTTCTGTGGCTGCGGATGAGACACATTCCCGAGTTCCCCAGGGGAGCCAAGGAAGAGGATTTCTGAAGGCAGAGCAGGGGCACGTGGTGGAAATTGTCCCCTGCACCCCACCACTCCACATGGGGCTGCATAAGAGGGCAAGAGCGCTGAGAAAAAACCAGTAGTGCCTCTTCCACCAATCCATGATGGTCCATCCCTTCTTCAGAAGCTCCAGAAGCCATACCTGGTCTTCACTTATGGCCCCATCCTACACGTCAGTGCCCATCAGGCAGAGATTGGTTTGACCCCAGGAGCAAAAGGCTTTCCACCCTTCAGCTATTTTGCAGCTGCGAACCATGGGCCTTTTTTCTTCCAGTAGACACAGGCTGTTTTGATGTCTGGTCCACTCCACTGAGATTTACAGAAATAGGTGCCTGATACTAGACTCTTTAAATCCATGCTATGTGTGATAGATATGTGACTGCCCTGATTTTTGAAAGCAGATTGCTGCTAGTTCTCACCGACACTCAATCCATTTTGATAGGGGTCAGTAATTATGAAAGCTTTACAATGGGATTTTAGGAGTTTATTTTCAGAAACCCAGCCTGAGCCTGGTTCTGCTTCCAGGGAGCTCCATGGATCGTCATTTTAACAGGAGCAGCTTTGGGGTCTAAGTAAAATCCAGTCATCAAGGCCAGTAGATACCCACAACAAATCCGAGCTGACAGCTGTTTTCTCCAGGGCTAAATTTGTACCAAAGAGTTTAGGAAACATAAGCAACTAATCATCTCATCCTGAGAGAAATTAGTTAAGTATGAAAAGATTAAAGGAACCCAGAAAACTGAGAGAAAAAGTAAAGAAGCTTTTCATAAAACATCTTTTTTGATGCTCAGTAGAGTTTTCTTCAGCAGGAAATGTTGTTCACTCTTATTAAAGTCACTATCTGTTCCAACAGCAGCACACCTCCTCTGTAAAGAAGGGTAAATCTCAGATGCTGCTCTGGAACAAATGCAAATTTGGAAGGATTCATACAACTTTCCTTCACCTAGCCAGGTCAGTGCTGAGATTTTAATTGGTAGTCTTCCTCAGTGCAAGATGAGACACAAAAATACCCTCAAAGAGCAGAGTCTGAATTGTCATCCTTTTTATGCTATTTCTTTTGCAAAGAGAAAGATCTTCTTTCTCAATTAGGTAACCTCTGCAAAAATGGCATACCAGTGCTGGGACACATCAAAGAATAATATCTCACTTCTCCATGCATGGAGCTAAATTTAGGACAATCTGCATTATTGTATTACCCTCAGGTCCATGGGATGGTAAGGTATGGAGACTGAGAGGTCTACAACACTCTTCCTAGAATAAAGGTCTAACTAAAGATAGCATTTCATAGATCACAAGGGCCAAATTTGTTGGTCTTACACAATAGTCATGACTACTTGCAACAAGGTGTTAACCAGAGCGGCTCCACTGGCTCCAGTAGGGCTGCGGCAGTGGATATCAGGTTGGCATCCGCACTCACAAATAAGCTTATAATTAAGACTAGTCAAAAACTAGAATTTCCAGGTCATGGTCTTCCAAGACAAACTGTATCTTCCAAGATATAGTTCATCTGGCAGTGTGGCAAACAGTAGATAATGGGAGGAAAGACACAGAAGAGAAGACCAGACCAAAAGCAGAGGTCCAGGATTGTTGGTGTTTGTGCAGCTTAACAGTGATGTGACCCACAATGAATTATTTCATTTTGCTTTTCCATGGACTTATGTGGAATCGAAGCAAAACTGGTAACTATTCAGATATTGCAAAAGGAACATTTCTTGTCCAATACGTACAATCTCAGCCCGTTTTACGACATAATTGTGCATAAAGCTAAAGCAGCAGATCCAGTGCCAACAAGACAGGAGTAGCATGGCAAGCAAACTCCTTCTGGTGATGTGAAGGAGGTAATGGGAAGAGGATATGAGGTTTTGTCTCCTTTACATGTAATTACCCTTCTTGAGTGTAGGATCTATGCTCACCCCTGTTGCACACCCATGTGCTCCAAGTGCCTGCACAAACACTCCCACCTGATAAGGCCTGTTTTCTGCCCTCAGTCTGTCCAGCATGAGATGTGGCTTTACATTGGACAAAAGGTTTTCAGAACTGACGTTGGAGCAAGCTGAAATCAGTCTAGGTTCAATGTCACCACACGTTGAGATGTCAGCCCTATGATACAATGGGGCAGCCTCCGAGTGCACTGCTGAGATTCAGTAAATATAGAGGCTGTAAAGCATTTTGGCATGTCATGGCAGCTTATGCCACACATGACGATCAGGCTGAGCATTGTGCATGCTGCACAAGCTGTGGAAGAGGCTTTTAACTCCAAGTCTTTAGTGCTGAGCTCTTTTCAGACTCAGATTGAAGTCAGAACGATATTTGCCCGGAGTACTTTCTGCTGATTCTTCATCCACATGCTTTCCTAACTTTTAAGTGCCTGGCTTTGCAACCTGAATAATATTATTGCTTTGGCTATATTTTTTTAGAGGGCTGAATAATATATATTAGGTATCTGAGAACATCTTATGCATATAGACATTGATGCACTAACAAGTCCAGAAGGAAACCCTGGATCCACAGACCATTGACTGTATTTTCCAGCCTGATCATCTCCTTGAAAGACAGAGGAGTCATGGACAAAAATATTTTTAGCATACAGATAATTTTTTTTAAATCTTGGCCAACCTCTGTGACAACATTACAGTATATTTTGTGTGCTACAGTAGAGGATCAGGGGGTGTTCCCAGTGTGACTTGCCTACATCCACTGCTCCTCCTGTCTAGAGCAGGGTGGGAGATAGTGCTGAAGGGTGGGTGAGAAATAACAGCAGGCTTTTCTGGTCTTTTTGCAGAGAAGGTCTCCACATAGCTCAGCTTTCAGGAGAATGAAAAGGTTGAAGACCGTCGGGAAGAGATGTTGGACTAGAAGGGTGTGAAGAGCATCTAGTTCTATGGCTGGGATATTTTTTTATTTAAGACTATAAATCTCATTAGAGGAGTACAGACTCTCTCATTCACCTTTGTAGGGCATAAGCCAACTTCTGGCAGCCTGCAGTCAGAAAGAAGCTTTCTCTACCATTTGTCTCCTGCTACTTTTTCATGGATCTCTCTGCATGTGGCCATTGCTGGGGCAGGAGTAGATGGACCCCATGGTGCAGAGCAGTGGGGCAGTTCCTCAGACACCTGCACCTTTCCTTCTCTTTCTGTATTTTCCCTTCTTTTCCCTCCATCCTGTTGCTTTCTCTCAAACCTTTTCTCTAACTGTGCTAGCAAATCCTCATACCTATCTATAGATGGCAGCAACTTTCCAAATCAGTTGCAGATGCTGATAAATCGGGATGGTCTCTGGCTTCCTAGGGAGAAAAGTGTTTCACTGCATGAAATAGGTAGCAAACTGTACGTGGATTTAATGGTATGTACAAAGAAGTTCATTCACTCTAAGGAGGGGAGGATTTTTTCCTGTTCTTCTGAAAAGGTTTGGACTGACAGCAGAGACATGCATGGGGGTGGAGGAGGCAGTTGGGGAAAGCAGGTGGGTTTCTTTTATGCTGCTATTAGCTGCCAGCTTAGAAATATTTAAAAAAAATAATAAAAATGTACTCCCTGACCATGATTGTTGCTGGCTCTTAACATATGTCAGGCTCTTATCATTTCATAGCAGCTGGCAGGTTCATGCAGAACCACCAGGCGGCCCAACGTGGCCAGTAATCAGTTAAGTACAGATGTCCAAATAGATGTAACTTCCATTAAACTTTAAATAAAGATAATTTATGCTGAGTAAACAGACGAGTGAGCACATTTGCCCAAATACAGATGGCACTACCTGATAGCAGTGCATTAGAAGGGCCATTAAACAGGGAGGTTCAATAACATAGTACTCAAAGATGGTCTTCTGCAAGGAAAAATAGCTGAGATCAGGGGTATAAAGTCTACCTCTGCATATTTTTTTTTTCTGCTTCCTTTTGAATAGCTTGGCAGGTTTGGAGTCTTAATGGGGCATAAAGAGAAACACACTTTCTCCTGGAGGGACACACTTGCACCTGTCCATGCCAAAAATAAATTTTATAAAGGAATCGTAATCTGTCTCACTTGGAAACCAGGATAAGTGTGCTCACTTAGAGGCAAGGAGGAGACGTTTCTGAGGCTGACGGCCTTTATCCAAAGCCTGATGACGTTAGGGAGGGACTTCCACTGCAAGGGACTTTGCATTTGCCCTGCATCCCCCAGGGAAGGTATGCACCTTTGTCACACCCACAGTGACACATTTTACCCTGGAACGGGTTTATGTGCACGCACGCAGTCATTCCTTCCTCCCTCTGACTGCACAGTGGGGATGCAGAGTTTTGCTGAGGGCTTCAGTGTTAGCTCTTCGGTAAGGAGAGGGAATTAAGCTGAGGCACCAGATGTTGGGGTTTAGGCACCAGCTGCTGGGGTTTTGGCCTTCCTGGGGTATTGGGAAGCTTGGTGAGGAGTGAAAATGTCAGATCATCTTTAGTGTACTTTGTATGGAGCTGCCTGGTCACCCCACACCTGCTCATAGCAGAGACATTGAAATCATGGTCTGTACCAGCATCCTGGACATCAGGAAAGGATCCCTTCTTGTGAGTATCTCAGATGAACATCCAACTGGTCTACACACTTGAATTCAGTGGCCAAGCACTGCAAAGACACAACAGGACTGACTTCAGCTTGAGACAGCTACTGCCATCATCACCTATCTCCTGACCTTCTCTATTTGCATGGTCCACCACGAAGCCCAGGGCATGGCTAGAATAGTGACAGCAAGGCACGAGTGAGGGTTTTGATGTCCTCAGCACGCTCCCTGGTGACCTCAACTATGGAGATGAGGACAGGTCTTGTCAATGCAGTGGCATTTAACTGACCCACTGAAGGAAGTATCAGCACCCAGTAAAGTATCTACATTCATAGGTGACCAATGCCAGTTCCTAGCTGAACTGTGACTTTATACTAGCAGTCACCTTTCTGACTTCCACCTATTTTTGTAATAACTCTACATGTCTCCTTGCCTGTGATCAACAATAGCCACCTTTTTTTGGCTTTGGTCAGATCATGCAGTGGAACAATATTGCCCATGACCTTTTTTAATCACAGAAAAAAACAAGGATGGGATTTTTCTTGATTGATTCCTTCCAGTTAACAGGTGGGTATCCATGTTAAGCTTGTCATCTGCGTTCCTTCTGCAGCTGGTGGAGCTTCCAGGGGCAATTCATGCCCTGTGAAGAGCTGTGATGAATCACCTCTGAAACTGCTTCTCTCTACTGACTATTGAGAGAATCCAGATGTCTGCACTAGGCCAGATGCCTCATTTTCAGATGGCTAACGTCAGATAAAAGAAATCCAACTCAAAAGGGAGTGTCAGCCTGTCTTTATTATTTTTACTTACTACATTCTTCTCTCTGCCTCAATTTTGTCCTTGTGGAATAAGGATAACAATATGTTAATGCTAATGGGATGTCCCGCTGTCTCAAACCTTCTCTCATCTGTGGTAAAAGGTTGTCCCAGGGAAGGGAGGGCTGGGGTTTTTATTAGGTTCCAGTATAACCTACAAGGGAGGGAAAGATGGCAACACTTTGGGGAAGGTGTAGTGGGGACGGTGGAGATGGGAAAATCTCAAACCAGGATGGAAATACAAAAACCACTAAGGTATTCTCTCATGCAGAAGTGGCATGGGTCTCTGCTCTGCTGCCCACTGGGGGTCCCCCCTCCGTTTCTCTCTGGTGATGACGAAAAGACGCCGTTAGCAGCTGTGTGCCACAGACCCTCACATGCCGCTCCATCACATATTTCCACTTCAGCCTTTCCCTCTCTCCTTGCAGACAGAATGCTTAGGCAAAGAGCAACCAGCCTTCCCACCTGGCTGTCAGGAAAGTACCTGGGCTCAGCCCTCAGCCTCCAGAAGCCTTCCTGGGACACCTTCAGTGGGACAACTGGGGGATGTTGTTATTTGGGTATTCCTGATGCACTTTTAGAAATTAAGCCCAAAGCTCCTGATATTTCAGTCTTGCTCTTATGAACTTGCCTCACTTTCATTTATTGAGAAATAATTCATTTTCAAGTATCTGTAAGGTCAAAAATCCCCTGTCCCCATATTATAAGATACTGTCTTTCGTTTGGCCATCTCCCTGTCCTCCCCCCAGTGACTCTCATTTTAATCCAGGGCCCTTTTCTAAAAACTCTTGGTCTGGCTTGATCCCATTCATGACATTGACCTACACAAATCCTTTCACCTCCTCTCAATTTTCCTTCCCCACTATTTTGAAATCATGGCTGTTAAAAATATCATTTCTCATGTGTCACATCAGATCCCATAGCTATTGGCATTGATGACGAGATTCTCTAGCAAGAACATGTATTCATGCTGCTGCAGGCACTGATGAAATGTTTTTGCCCTAAATTGTCTCGATAATATTTAAATTAGTGGCAAATGGCTGGGATGAGGCACTGGCCAACAGAATTTGATGCTGTATTGATCATCATGTCACACATCCAGCATCTTGTGTTATTCAAAACATTTCCTTCTTCAGGGTGATTACTTCATTTTATATTTCCTGGCCTCATGCTCATGTCACACCCCAGTTCCTGTAGCTGTCAGATTAAACACTGCTTTATCAGAAGAAATGCCACTGAATTATGAAATTTCTTTGGCCATTTAACACCTTTATCTCTGTCTTAACTCTACCAGGATTACTGACACAGATTTGTCCTGTCCTTACTCTCCCAGAAAACTCCTAAAATGTATGTAACGGAGGACTTCCTAGACAGTTCTTTTAACACGTCTATAGCACGTACACAAAAGCCATGTTTCGGTCATGGAAAACTGTGTGCAGGTCTAAATGAGCTTTTCATCTGTGAAATATGATTTTTAAAATAAAAATTTCTCATGGATATGTTAAGCTTTCTGAATCTTGCTCGCTTCTTCTCCATTAATCACAAGTGGCTTGAGACCCTTGCTCACCTAAACCCATTTCCAGCACCTGAAATCTGCCCCTTGGAGCTGATACCCCCTTGCTGGAAGCAGGTATAAAAGCATTAATCTCAACGGAGGTGTCACTCTAGGACAGAACAAGCTGGGACCAGCTAAAGGGGAACTAATGTCCATCTGAACGGGCCAGACCATTCAGAGCATCTCTCTCCCTCATCCAGGGGATTTTTTTCTGTTCACACACATGCACAGAGTCACTCTCCATCGCAGAGCCAAGGGACCCCACCGATGCCATGGGGTCACTGCGCAGGGTCACGGTGACATGTAGGGTCATTTCAGCCTTGGACGGCCCCAGCCTGAGAAGGGTGACGGAAGGTGACACGCTCTGCTGTGAGGCAGGCTGTGCCAAATCAGTGCACAGCTTCTGGCCAGCTCGGAGCATGTCCACCGCAACTGAAATCTGCTTAGAAAAGCATCGTCCTGTGAAATACCCTGCGGCGGTACCCTGAGATACGGCAGAAGGGTGAGCAGGGGGATTGCACTGACTTGGGCTTGGCTTTGCTGTTCTGTAGCGTTAAGTGACTCCCTTAACCTCCCCATCCATATGAAAAGTGATGGGTGGAGGGTTTATCTCCTCGAAGAAAGGGATATCCCTGACTCCAGGTGAGGCTGGATTAGGTTTTAAATTCTAGTGCCAGCACTGAGGGGTCATCATAGGTAGCAGCCATCACCGCATCCATCCTGGTTCCTCACACCCGGCTGGTACCATCCCAAACCTCTTGGACATTGCAGTGGCTCCCAACACCCTGACACTGGAGCTGCTGTTTAATTTGCCTCTATGATGCGACACTGGTTTCTGACGAACTGCGTACGCTCCTGTTTGGATGTCTGCACTTTCACGCCAGTGTTTGATGTGTAGTTGTAACAGTTTGATCCGAGGGGAGGGAGCAGTACCCATACTCAGACTTTGGCTGATCCAACTATAATACTGAGTGAAAGGATTTCAGGTGCTTGGTTCTCCTATGACCCAGTCCAGCAATCATATAAGACTCACAGATATTACAATCACTTCATCTGACCTTTTGAAGAAGAGGCCAGAGAATCACATACATGGTGAGATGTAGACTGAGCTCCAGCCATCAAGTCTGAGTCAGCACCAGCCTTCACCCCAAGGCTAATGAGTTTTCAAACCTCCAGATTCCTTTCTGAGCCCTTCTTCAAGCTGTGAAGTCTGGCTCTAGCTTTAGGCTTTCATCAGATATAGCAATTATTATCCCTGACAGGTATTATGGTCTTTTTGTCTATCATCAGCAGTAATTTTTTCTACTTCAGTGTCTCCTTAGGGCCCATTTGTGCTAGACTTCATCAAAATATTTCCTCGTTCCTCAAAAAAAAAAAAAAAAGATCATGAGATAGCACTTTCTTAGCCAAGATGAGATGTGTCCATGTTCTGCAGCCAGCACTCTCAGTCCAAGCCATTCCCATCAAGTGATCCACCTGCCAAACGTGATGCCTTCTTCTGACTGCCATGACCATTCTCCTTCCAAGAACAACTGCTGAACAGACAACTGACTCATTGCCCGCTCTTAGAAAGGTACTAGACAGATACACGTGGAAGAGAAAATTAGTGAGTTGTTCACAAACTGCTTCTAGTATTTGAAATCATAACTAATTGCCCTGACCTGGCATAGTGGCCACCACCTCAGCTCTCTGAAGTATGTGATGGTGGCTTGTGGAGAAGACCCTCAGGGAGAGACTGGTGAATTGCTCCTCCATTTGCTGCTTCTTAGATGCAATAGTAGTTCTGACACCTTAAATTAAACACCCAGGGCCAACAGCATGAATGCAACCCTCAGGGTTTCTCTACATAACATGTCAGTCTAAGGTGATGTTTTTAAATGAACTTAGTTAAACTGGTGCACATGGCTATGGGGAAGACATCGATTTTGGTTTCAGTCAGGCTGTATTTTGATATTTAACATGGCTTAAATAAAAAAGCAAGTATTTTGGATTGTATTAATTAAAACAGTTCAGCCTTGTGGAAGAAAAGCCCAAGAGTAGTTAGAAGCAACCAACAAGTCAAGAAAAAAGCACAAAGGCGTACATCGCAAGGATGCAAATGAATGCCCATGATATTTTTTTCCCTCTGTATTTGTATATGTCAGGCTCTAATTTATTTTATTTACTGTTTCAGGCCAGAGGCTTAGGAACTAAATATCCTACAGCAAAGAAAATATTCCCTTTGTTTTTAGGAGGGGCAGGGGATCCTGAGGTAAGACTCTTACTTGTCCTGCCAGGATGAGAATCCTTCAATTCTGTGAGCAAAATATAATCTTCAGTGTGACCAGATGCCTGAAACCATCTGATTTCTTTAAAATAAGAGGAACAGCTTTTCCAAGTAAAGTTATTAGGTCAAATTCTCCCCTCTGTCATCCCACTCTCTGCAGCACACTGATGTCACTGATGCTACTGGTAAGGAAATGTTGACTGACACAATCTGTCAGAAAAAGAAAGGGTATAAGAAATGGGTTAAATATTTCAGGCTCTGATTTAGCAACCATCTGAGTTAGTAGCAACTTATATATTGATGGCAAGAGACTCTGAGTGCTTGCAAAGCAGAGAAAAGGAGCTGATAGACCAGATGAGTCCAACCACTAAACACGCTTAAAAATGCACATATACATGGCAAGGTTATTCAGCTCCTGCCTTTGGGTAGAATAATTGCCATGTGAAACATTAGTGAATCAGCATGAATGTTTCATAAGTTTGAATTTATAAAATATTTCTGATTTTCCTGTACACATGCCTTTCAAAGATAACTTTCAAGTGCTTGTTGTATTATGCATCTCACTTTTCAAGAGAACAGCATGATTTCCTTGAAGACATATCCGTTTAGAGAGTTGCCATGGCAATTTGTTCCCACCCCCCAAAAATGCTTAAAAACAGATTTTTCCATTGTCTTCTGATTTCTCCAGATTACAACATGCTTCGCTTTTCTCTCTTCCCTAGAGTGACTCTAGGTGAGTGTACAGCAAAAAAGAAGGAAAAATCTTTTTTTTTAATTTAAATTACCTTCTGATGGAAGCAGAAAGCTTCTTCCTCTAAAGTTTAGTCACAACCAAGGCAAAATTATCTTACCATTTGAAACAATCATTTATTAGCATGATTTTTTTTTATCCCAGGAGACTCCTGATAAAAATTGCCTGTGCAAACATAAAACTCTTTTTACATATGCAAGGTAATTATTAATCCAATTAACCATCTGCATACCAGCATATTTAATTAGTTCTCAGAATTACTGTTTTCCTGCTGTAATTGAACTAACCACCTTCTGCAATCTGTAAATCTGAACAAAAAATTTTGTTGAGCCTTTTTTAAAAACAAAAGATAGGTTCTGGCAAAAATGGGATTAATTCAAGATTTTTCCTTATTTCACTTTTTTTGCTTTTAGACAAAAACCACCTTCTGTCCCCAAAGAAAAGCAACTAGTGATGAGGATTATATTGTCAAATACTGGCAAATTACGGTTTTATTTCTGGAGGGAAAAAAAATGGCAAAAAATATTAATATAGTGATATTTTTATCCCTATTAACTTTTTAACAACAAATACGCTCTTTGATCATTGTTAATTGCTTGGTCCCAGAGCATAATCAGACAGCATATTTTGACTAGAAAACAGACTGCTTTGCTTGTAAACACTCCTTCTTTCCCTGTTTTTATTGAAAAGTAAAAAGAAAAACTAATAGTGCTTGACAAGTCCATTCCTAGTGCTGTTTTATATCAGAGGTTGGCTGTGTTTTTAAAATAATATTGCTCTTTCACAATTCTTATTTTAATTGCTCTGCTGGGGGGATGGGTCAGCATAAAGTATATGTCCTGATGTTTCTCCTTTGTGAAGGAAACTCTCTGAATAACTCCAGGGAACCAAAACACATGAATGGCTTTAACCAGAGCAGCTCCTAGAGACTGGAGCTCTTTCCACTGATATGAGGAAAACAAAATGAGGTGCGAAAGGGGATATTAGATGGGAGCAGCACAGGGAAAAAAATAAAGGGCTTAAATTACTTGTCTTGACACAGGCATCTAACATCACTTGAGATGCCCTGGAGGCATCGGAGACATCCTTACAGGCCTGGTGGGGAGAGGACCCATGGGAGACTGCCCTTCTGGGAACTGGGCTGGACACCTTAATCAAGGGAGCTGCCCAGTTGTGTTGAGGAAACTGGACCAAATTCTGGTCCTCAGACTGCACTGGAGGTTTGCCTGCCAGCCCAGGGGCTCCTACGTGGGGATACCACCCATTAGGTGTCTTAGCAGTGAGCTGAAGCTTTCCCTTATGTTCTGTCTAAATCCTGTGATAACTCTGCTCCTGGCCAAGCCACTGGAAGAACTGGTATTTTGACCATTCTGCATGGTGTCTACTCCGCCTCCTGGTTTGTTGCAGTCCACGGAGGAGGGACACGATAGGTACCTGTTCAATGAAGCCAGTTAACCAACCCTTGGATGTTCTCCCCCTAAAGGAATCCAAGAGATGTCTCTGGCTGGGCCACTGTACACAACCGTGGTGGGAGCTCCCTACCTCAGTGGCACGTGGCCCCAGAAAACCCCATTCAGTCCCCATGAAAACAGTGTGAATTTTGGTATGGGATTTAGGAGGATCTAGCCCACGTATTTGGAATTGTGGCTAAACCTCAGGTCCTGATGGCATATCAAAGGTGTTATAGTAGCTCAACAAGGGTGCAAGACTCCCAGAGTGCAAGACTTGGTGATTTATGGCTCTCTGCAGCCTTTAGATTGTGAAAATTATTTGCTGTTCTCCCTGTTCCTCTCCTGTTTGAGCAACTTAAACTATAACTGCTTCACTAAAGCAGTTCCTGCTTGCCTTTGCTATTATGTGTTCTGGAACAATGAACACAATCGCCAATTTCTGAAGAGGATTTTGGCTGTGTGTTTGTAAATAGGCTTCCAAGCAGAAAGGGGGGAAATAAAGGGATAAAGGAATTGCTATCTGCTTTCTCTTTATAAATATATATGTACCCGTACATAAACAGAGTCATCTGATGCTCTGCTGCTTGCCGGGCTGGGTTACAAAAGGGTAAATTGGAGTCAGTGGGATTTTTTCTTTTGCCTCCGAGATATATCTATGTTTTAATTACTAAATAATCTGACTACAGAGTTGGTCCAACTGAATCAGACACAATGTTAATTTTATCAGTGCAATGTGCATGCAAGCAGAGAGGAGTTCTGAATGCTCATTTCCTCTCTGCCTCCCCTTCTGCCTCACTCCCGTATGAAAAGAAAAAGGCAAAAAGATTTGCATATACCTAAGGATCACCAAGCTGGAGTGAATTTAAAGCTAAGAAAAAAAGTTATTTACGTTAAAGACAACTTTGTGCTATGCATAGCCTTGCCCTGAGCAATACCCTTGCTCTGTCACTTACCTGTTGTGCTGCTTTTCTGATCTCACGGGGCTGCTTCCACTGACACCCACTGGTTCCCTAAGCTCTGTGAGCTAGCATGTGTCTCTCGTGGGTATCTTGCACTCATAGTTGCAGGGATTGCAACGTGGATACCAGCAGAAAGCTTCATGTAGAAATATGGCATTAGACAGTGCAATGTCAGGAAAAGGGGGTGAAAACAAAGGATGCCAGATCCCAAACTTTGCTACTGAATGTTGCCATGAACTTGGGAGAGATGCATAAAAACCTCAGGAATTCAAAATTGCCACCAGTGGATGCCAGATCGGTGCTAGAAAAATGGGGAGCTGGCAGCCTGCTTTCATCTGAATTTGAATAATGTTGTATGTCATGAGCTAGCCTGTCTTCTTCCTCTGGATTGTAAGGGAGGTGCGAGACAAGAACAGAGCAGAGCACGTGCACAGCTGCATTCATCTTCTCATTTGACCTGACGATGCCCCGGGAAAAACACAATTCTTTCAATTCTCCCTCTTTGAAACAAGAAACAAGAGCAAAAGCAAACAACAAGTTTCTACTTGCCTGTGGATCCCAAAGGAGGTTTAGCTGAACTTCTCTGGAGCTCCCTGAAGATGCTGTCACATATCTTGTAACTCATACTGATAGTTTCAAGTCATGATAATAAACCTGCATGTGATTTCCACTTTTAATTAATCTGATTTCAGCTTCTGACCCTTGAGTGAAATCACTCAAGAGCTTATGCTGAAGCAAGCCACCCTTCTGTCAAATAATCAGCTGTAATATAGTAGTGCCAGGCACCTTAGGCTGGTATATGCTGATCCTCAATTCTTTGATTCCTCCAGCACTGGTTTTTAAGGATGTTGCACCACCCGAGCTGTCAGAGTAGCATAAAACTAATAACCAGGCTGTATTACATCTTGATGATGTGACAATGGTACTGATGGTGCTTATTCTCAGAGACTACAAGGCAGCATTTCTTTGATTGCTTATGGGAACACTTTACAGCTGAAGTATAATTTCATTTATTAGAGGCAGACAGCTTATAAAAATGTGTGAAACACAACAGGTACCAAAAGGAAAGCTTGGGAGACTAATGAGGCACAGGGCTCATACCTTTAAAGAAAACAAAGGTTTCCACAGACAAACGGCTGATGCAGTTTGTTTTTTATACACATAAATCAATCAAAACATTCAAACCATGTTATCCTGGAGAGGTACAGCAAATACATTTCTTCTAAAATTATTGATGACTTTGCTTTTAAACAGAGGATAGGACCAAAAGGAAAACAAGGAGGAAAAAAAAAATTCCTTCACATTCAAAGAAATATAGCTGGAGTGAAAACCAATCTAGCAGAAGGGGAAAAT
This sequence comes from Haliaeetus albicilla, assembly GCF_947461875.1. Classification (NCBI taxonomy): domain Eukaryota; kingdom Metazoa; phylum Chordata; class Aves; order Accipitriformes; family Accipitridae; genus Haliaeetus; species Haliaeetus albicilla. Next base: position 4,675,662 of record NC_091496.1, read on the forward strand.
GTACACAAGTAAAATAATAATAGTATTGTTACAAAGTGCCTTTTCCTCAGAACTGTCTCCCATCCTATCTGAGCACTCAGGGACAGAATTAAAGCAAAATTTGTAGTAAACAACTTCAGTATGGATCCAAGAGTGAATGGGGGAACAGTGAAACGCTTGGTGTGGTTTAAGAGTGACAAAACTGCCCGAAGCAGCCTGCAGAACAGTTTACAGGTCCTTTTTGCAGCTGGTGAGGGATGTCCTTGCTGAAGGGTAGCCATGGAGCAAAGATCAAGTGAGGAATGTGTGTGGACCCTGTGTGCTTCACCGCTGAACCAGTGCTGAGAGCAGGCTGGGGTGCCAAAGAAGAAGCAACGATTAGGATCCTGATTAAGATAAGGCTCAGTAGTCAACAGTAAATGTTCCAATTCTATGGTCAAAGCACGAAGATGGAGAACACAAAGGCTGCAAGATGCTTCCCAGGTGTTAGAAAGCACTGGTCATGTTCAGAGGGATGAAGGACCTTCAGCTCATTTGGAAAGCTTCTACTGGCTTCCTCAAATGTTCCAATATATCTCTATATATGTCATGGACTCGATGATCTTAAAGGTCTCATCCAACCTAAATGGTTCTATATCTACGCAGCAGATGGCAGTGAGGCACTGACTGATCCTGCACACACTCCTCGTTGGCTGGCCAAAAGACACCTTAGCACAGCCTGATGCCAAACCTTGGTGTGGCTTCAGTGGGCAATTTTTCTGAGCACATATGTGGTGTGGTGCATACGGGACAATATGGAGACTTCTAGAACATGAGACATTTACTATGTGACCTATACAGGTCTTCTCCAGGCTAGAGATTTTGCGCATGCATTTGCATATGGATGGCCAAAAAAAATTCAGGAGTTCCTGGCAGGCAGTATTGGGTCAGGGGGATTAATGTGTGGTGGTTCTGACTAGGATGCCAAACATCCAGCAGTGCCAAAAATCTTTCCCCCATGTGTGAGGAAAGCAAAACAGGCAAGGGGACCCGAGCATGCTGCACTACGCACCTTCCAGAGCAGTACTGATTTGGTATCCAGCCAGCCTGGAAGAAAGGAGGAGCGGCTGTGCCCCATTTGAACCTGACCCCACACATTTCCAAGGCATCCTTGGCTGTAAACCCGGGGCAGCTATCAACACCGACGGGGAGTGTCATCTGTTGCCTCTGCCTCCGTCTCCCAATGCAGCACAGCTCCCTGTATTGCCTGAAGTTTGAAGAATTAAGACTGTGCCCTGGGAAAATTTGTCCCAACACAATCCGAGCCAGGACAGCAAAGATGAGTATTAACATGAGTTGATGATTAGTTACGCTGTTGTTCCCAGGGACATGCATTGCTTGGGAACGTGTCTAACCAGTCACACAATCCATCCCCCATCAGTTTTTGCAATGAAGAGTTCGGTCTCCAACAAAGACTTTCATGTACGTTCAGCTCCACAGAGCAGCTGCAGAGCATTGAGTTGGGCTCAAGAGACCTCAGTTATACTGCTCTGTCCTAGGCCTGTTAGAAGTCCTCAGGCAAGACAATCTCCCTTGATACCTCAATTTCCTGACCTGTTAACTTAAAGTTACTGATATCATTGTAAAGAACCTTCAGACACATCTGGGTAGATTGCTGGGCAGGTGAACTGGTTTCAGCTGGGATGGAGTTAATTGTCTTCCTAGTAGCTGGTACAGTGCTATGGTTTTGAGTTCGGTATGAGAAGAATGTTGATAACACACCGATGTTTTCAGTTGTTGCTAAGTAGTGTTTAGTCTAAAGTCAAGGATTTTTCAGCTTCTCATGCCCAGCGGGCGAGAAGGCTGGAGGGGCACAAGAGGTTGGGAGGGGACACAGCCAGGACAGGTGACCCAAACTGGCCAAAGGGGTATTCCATACTGTGTGACATCATGCCCAGTATATAAACTGGGGGGAGTGGGGGGGAGGGGATCACTGCTCAGGAACTAAATGGGTGTTGGTCAGTGGGTGGTGAGTAATTGCATTGTGCACCACTTGTATATTCCAATCCTTTTATTATTACTACTGTAATTTTATTAGTGTTATCATTATCATTATTAGTTTATTCTTTTCTGTTCTATTAAACTGTTCTTATCTCAACCCATGAGGTATTTTTCTTTTTTTCTGATTCTCTCCCCATCCCATTGGGTGAGGGGGGAGAGAGTGAGTGGCTGCGTGGTGCTTAGTTGCTGGCTGGGGTTAAAGCATGACAGCAGGTGATACTGGTCTTCGGGTGAAAGCACTGGAGATGGAGACATAAGCCCTTAGACTCAGATTGATATTATACAATTTTGCCATCTCAGATTAAGAACCTGTGCTGGCATCTTCTGCCATGCTACAAACACACTTCTGCCACAGATTAAACAACAGCTTTGAAAGCTTCATCTGGAAGTGCTGGCTTAGTGCTCTGTTGGCCATGGGCCTTTCTTCACATTGTTTTGTGGGATATGCTCTGTAATTTAGATGTGATTGTCTTGATCACAGCCTTTTCTCCTGTGGGCCCACCATACTAGGTACCCAGAGCCAGGTTTTCTAGCACTCTTTCTTAATACTTTTAGCTTTGGATTACAATCCTAATTAATGTGTTGAACTTTGCCAGTTCCTGTTAAGAAAACAAAGCGTGTTTTGTGAGAGATGAGAACAAGGAAGCAAAATGTTTGATACCCTTCCCTGTCTCTACCACCATCTCATCCCTCTGATGACATTGTTTGCGATCCATCATACAGACATTATTTCTCATCCAAATTGTTTCACATTTTATTACACTCAGGTCGGGGTCATGGAACCAGTACAGTTCCAGTTCTCTTGGCTGCGTGGTTGTGGGCTTTGGCAAAATACAAAAGCAAAGGGTTGGGAGTCTAGTAAAGTCCTATTCTCTTTCATGTGAAAGCCATTTAGCACTGTTGGGGAGAGGGGCCTCGAGGGAGGAGTCAGTAATATGTGTCTTGCTTTGAAGCCCCGACATGTTCTGAAGAATGAGAGATGGGTCTGTAAATGAGTCAGGTCCACAGGTGTGAAGGGCTGAAGCTGCTTTGAGCATCTAAGTTTTACCTCCCACACAGAGACTCTCACTCTGCCATCGCACCTTGAGCCCTGTCTCTTACTTGGACTGAGCACATCAGTTAGAGGGATGCTGTGTTTGGATATAACACTTCTAAATGGATGTCCACCCTGCTTGGCAAATGTAAACCTGAGCCATTCCCATGCCCAGACCCACCCCATATTTTAAGCCCTCTTGCTCAGACTGGCTGATCCCCTTAGCCCAAAGCCTGATGCTCTTCGTGGGATGCCAGACTCCGTTTTGTGCCCTCAGGATGGGCTGAGTGTGTTACCCCCACTCTGGCCCGACCACCCACAGTTCTCTGTAATTCAGCTCTTCCTAAAAGTAATGTGGTTGCTTTCATTAAGAACCACATGAAGAATACACTAACAGGCAAGGCTGAACCTGCTTTTCCTCTTACAATATAACTTACGCCATGGAGAATAGAGCACGTCCTTTAGAAAGCTGCCCCAGTGCTCAGGTACATTAACTCCGGGCTATCTCAGCCGATGCCAGCAAGAGTGAGGACTCCTGGGTAGGAAACATTCACTTCTTACACGCTCTTCTGCTGTGTAAGGAGAAGGAGAAGAAATTAGCTGACTTAGCAAGTCATTGCAACCTGGAACAGGTCACGTTATCATATTATACCCAAGGTGTAATCTCACTCTTAAGTTTTATGCTCAAAGTGGATGCTTTGTTACTTGTGTGCAGTGAAGTCATCGCAGCGGAATAAATGCAATGCCAGGACGACCCTGCTTTTCTCTCGCTCCCTTCCGTCCAATGCATAATGAAGAAAAGGCAAAGGGAATGAAGAATATCGTTTGCTATTGTATTCTGGCAGAGAGAGCTCATTTGAACAACTGTCAGCCATGGAATTTCATCTGAGTTTCCCAGATAAAATCTCCTGTTTCAGGGACTATATTTACTCAGTGTGTTTAATGTGACAATGAAAACTCCACGCGCACCAATCTTTTAAATAATAATAACCCCCCCCCCCCCAACAATGAAAATCTTACAGGCAGCCTAATAAGTGGAAAATTAATAAGTGTCAAAACCAGAAGATAAAATTCTACCCAGCAAAGCAGAAAGGGAGCATCCCTATTTCTTACAACTGAAAATGCACAAAGGAATTGTTTTGCTGTTTTGCATCCACCTCCAATATTGAATACTACCATGTAGGCTCCCCTTGTCCACCTTCCTTTGGGTGGAGTGCCTTCAAAGAGATGAACAGTGCTCTGTGCCTGCAGGATTTGGACCTCTTTCAAGGGGTTTTGTTTCAAGTGTGCCTTAGCACCCAAGCTGGGATCTGGCAGCTTTTGCTCAATTAGTAAGAAACCTTTGCTGAAGGGAAGAAGAGGAAGAAAGGAAGAATAAAGGGGGAGAGGGGACCCTGGCACTGGCAGAGGGGCAGAGCCTGTCTCAGAGGTGGCTTGGGGTTTTCCAGGCAGATGGGAACGTGCACTGAAGTGAAATCAGCTGAGCTGAGCTAATGACCTCCATGGAGGCAACGGCAGGTTGTGCTTTGTGCCATCACGTTATAGCTGCACAGCCTCTGATTCGGAGCTGAAGCAGGGACAGAGTTTAGGGAAGTCTGTGAAGAAACACCAGAGCTGAATGTGGGGTCCTATCAGCCCATTCTTTAGCATGGAAGAGCTCAGAGACTCACTTTTCCTGCAAAGCCTGAAGGACAAGAATGAATATCCAAATAATTTGTTGAAAATGCTAGATTGGTGGAAGATAAGAGGACTTTGGGGCACCTGGGGTAGGTCATCCAGCAGCAGTTTAAGGAGACAGGGAAATGACTGTGGTTGTCAGAAAGCTGCAAAATAAAGCCAAAAGTCATGCCTTGCACTCACCCCAAATTACTTCTGGCAAGTAACAGTTCATGATCCTTCTGGGAGTCCCCTCTGAAAAAAAAAAAAGCATTTGAGACTCACTAACAAACTGATCACAGGCTGAATTATTGATTGTACCATTAAGGTCTTCGTTTGAAACATTATCAGGGTTAATGAAATGATCGAACTTTTCTCTCCAGCATAACCAGCACTGTTTCTTTCTAGCTCCGTTTTTAGGGTTTAGGTCACCTCACATTGAACCCAGGAGGGACCAGGCTGCTGCCTGTCATAAGAATAGGTTGGCTGTGGTATAAATCAAGCCTACGGATGAGATACTAGCAGAGCATTAGCTATGGAAGAAAATGGGAAAGTCGCTACGTACTGGTTCATTATACAGTAATTTACTAATGAAGCCAGAGGCTGCAAATGTGAGTGTATTTAACTCCGCATCTTCTAGTCAGTCAGCTGAGGCAGCTGATGTGCAGTTTGCTCTCCTGCACTGCCAACCTCAACAGATAAGAATCGTTTGTCTCAGTTACACCAAGAGATCAAAACTTGCCTGATCCCCCACCCAAACAGCAAGATCAAACAGCAGTAACATCAGTGCTGGTTTTTTTTTCTTTTTTTTCAGCTAGCTTTGCCATATTTTTAACTCCTTCTCAGCACTGTAGGCAAAAAGGAGCTTTATTGTTTGGAGGATGAGGGTAAAATAACTTACACTGTGCTGGTCTGGGAGTGGGAATATTCCTCTTTTCCCAGCTGCTGGTCCCTTCCCTCTGCTCACTCCCTGTCCACAGGTCCCCTCCGCATCCCTACAAGGTGACACCCTCCCCACCTGCACCCCTGGAGTGTTGGCCAATTCCACCCTTGGAGTGTTGGCCAATTCCACCCCTGGAGTGTTGGCCAATTCCAGCAGCCCATCACCTGCCTCCATAGCCAAGAGCTGGCTCTGACTCTCCTTCTCTGTGCCTATGTCCATGAGACAATTTCCGTTGTGCGCACTGGTTTGTGCTTTGCTACCTTTTTAACTTCTTCAGTTATTTTTCTGTGAAGATCCACAAAAACTGCAATGTTTTTTACATGCAAGGATGCCTTTTCCACACTGACTGGCAGACTAATGGTTAAAAAGAAAACGTGACAGCTTCCTCACACAGTTGTTATCATAAGATTCTTAAAGTGTTCCTTAATAAAGTAATTCCGTATCATATGTTTAAAACATTTCAGAAGTAATTGAATTCACAGTGCCTTGTAAAATTTCCACCAATTGCACGTGTGTATATATAACTTAAGCAACTGCAAATGTAATCTTTCAGTCATTCTCCCATTTACTTCCTCTGCTTCCCAGCAGCTTTTCTTTCCCCACTGTCCTAATTGCCACGGCAGCCTCTGCAGTCCTCGTTCCCTCCTCCACAAGTCTCTGCTGCCCATGGCCCTGACCCATTTCAGAAGCCATTTTATCTCTGCCCACAATATCTACCTCACTGGAAATAGTGGGAGATGGCAGCCACCTTTATTAAAGTTAGTTTCACATCCCTATTTCAGAAAAAAATATATGGGACAAGGGGTGATAATGCTGGCTGCATATTTCTTGGTGGTCACGGTCACATCTGTGGACTTGATGTGTCAGCCTTGAGACAACCCCTCCCCACAACCCTGATGCGCCAAGGGCCAAGAGTCCCTCATCAGCCAACCAAGTCTTACTTCACACAACTGCCATGGCTCTGAGAAAACTCACATCCCCTGCTTTATATCACTTTTTTCCCTTCTGGATTGAAAATCCTGGTGAAAATCCAATTCCAGGCTTGGATGGCTGGAACTATGTAGAAATTCAACTTCAGAGATGTCCTGGGAAGCAATGGTGAATAAACACTGATTATGAGAGAAAGCTCCTCTGTCTTGCTGCCACTGCAGCTGCAGAGAGATACAGACACCAGAAGGGCCTGTGAGCAAGTGAGGAAGGTGACATGAAGGAAGCAGAAAGATTTAGAGGGATTTTCTGCCACTCAGCAGGGTAAATGAAACATCAGTATTCGGGTGGTTTTGCATGGAATGGGCATCGTTAAGAGACATGTTGAATTAAGGGATGGCAGCAGTTAGTTCGAGTAACTTTTTTTTTTTTTTAAGAAGAAACTTTAAAAATTAGTTTCTTGCTGACCAGTTCTTCATGCCCTTTGCCTTTGATTTCAATCCATTTAAATTGCAAATATCTTACTCCCAGTGGCTTTCTGCTGACAGTTCACCTGTTGAGAACCTGAGCTCCGAGGTCTCTCTGGGGTCTCCTCTCTGCTCTTCTCAGGGAAGGGGGAAGGCAGCTGTCTACATCCACTTTCATCTCTGTAATTTTGTTATCCTTTGTAGCTTCTTTGGCTGCCACTTCATCTTCTCCAAGGTCACCTCTGTAATGAACGCAGAAGCCCAGAGCAGGATTCAGACTGTCGCCTTGGGCCATTCAATCCAGTTGCCCAAGCACAGGTACGTGGTGAAACTGGGGAGTCCTACTTGGCCCCCAGCTACTGTTCTAGGCAGTAGAGGACTCCTGAAGCTCCTGACTTGCACATGCCAACCCTACAAGGATGTCTCAAGCAGCATTTCATCTGCAACAAGGCTCCTATAAACAGGCAAGTAGCTCAAACCCTTGTTAGATCCTCATACTTGGAGCTATCTGTGACTGCTTAAAAAAATCTGTATTTAAGAGGTACAAGCCAGTGCATTTACTCAACACTGGACCATGTGGCACGTGAGTTTGTCCTACTACTGGAACTGATGCAGGGAGATAAATCTGCTTGCCCCTAGCTTTTCATCAGTCAATCAGCAACCTTTTGAGAAACAAAATATTTATTGTCCCTACTCTTCTGACTACATTTGTTCTCCAACAGCTTTTATTGAAATATCTTCCCTCATTCACTCAGAAATGCTGTTCACACAGGGGGGGAAGAATGGAATTTGAGCATTTGGCCAGGATTTTTGGATGTCTAGCAGCCCAGACTAAGCAGATTAACCAAAATGATCTCTGCACATCCCAAAATGCTGAAGATTGATGTTGTCAGGGCAGTGCTTGCCGTGTGAGTGATCTCTGTCCTGCTGATTTTGTGCAACACAACAGATGCCTTCGCACTCTCCTCTTGGAAAATATAAACTGAGACCATGCAAGTGCATGGGACTGTTCTTCTGGTCCAACTTGGGCTGCAAATGAAAATGTTTTTCTGAGGAAGAGAAATTCTTTGGAGGAATAAAAAGGACTGGGAAATAAATTTCAGAGGTTAAAGAGTTTCATTCTTATTTCCAAGCTGGCCAGAAACTCTCTGTTTTAAGCAGTTCAATGTTAACTTCATTTTTATATGTACCTGGGAAGTATCACCACAGGCATCTGCTTTTCCCACAGTCGGAGACCGGGCTTGCTTAGTCTTTGCTTCTGGCTCGATGCAGCCACTTTATGTCCCTGTGCCCTGAGAGGACTGGTCACTTCAGGATCCTGTGGTCCCAGTATCATTTCTGGGGCAGGTCTTGCCTCCGTGTAAGTGTCTACATATAGATGTCTATGGTTGGGGAGGACACAGCTCACTGCCTCCTCACTTTTCCCTCTCCTAGACCTGTACAAAGGGGATGTCACTGCTGCACACGTTTGTTATCAGGTGTAAGGTGTTGTCGTGGTTTAACCCCAGCCAGCACCTAAGCACCACGCAGCCGCTCGCTCACTCCCCGTCCCCCCACAGTGGGATGGGGGAGAGAATGGGAAAAAAAAAGTAAAACTCATGGGTTGAGATAAAGACAGTTTAATAGGACAGAAAGACAATAATAAAATAATTAATAACAACAACAATAATAACAATAATAATAAAAGGAATTACAATATACAAAACAAGCAATGCACAATGCAATTGCTCACCACTTGCCGACCGATGCCCAGCTACATCCCCAGCAGTGAGCTGTGCCCCCCCAGCCAACTCCCCCCAGTTTATATACTGGACATGACATCACACAGTATGGAATACCCCTTTGGCCAGTTTGGGTCAGCTGTCCTGGCTGTGTCCCCTCCCAGCTTCTTGTGCCCCTCCAGCCTTCTCGCCCGCTGGGCATGAGAAGCTGAAAAATCCTTGACTTTAGACTAAACACTACTTAGCAACAACTGAAAACATCAGTGTATTATCAACATTCTTCTCATACTGAATCCAAGATATAACACTATACCAGCTACTAGAAAGAAAATTAACTCTATCCCAGCCAAAAGCAGGACAGGTGTTAAGGGACATGAGCAGCTCAAATACTATAAATCCTTCAAGGCAAAAGGGACATATAAAAATCACCACCCTGTCCAGTTTCTTCTTGCACTGGAGATTACTGGGATGCTGTGGGTCTTGTGTCTACTAATACCATCCTTCCCTCCCTTGCAGGTAAAATCTGTGTTACCTGCTCCAGGACAAAACATCTGTGATTTATTAACTCTGTTTTAAAACAGCTCTTTCACAGAGCCCAAATTCTCCTGGATATATCTGTCAAACCAGAGGCTTTGGAGAGAAACTCATGTTTCTGGAGAGAATAGGGAGGGGTGGATCTACAGTGGAGGTGACAAAAGGGGTACAAGGGGGGGGGGGGCAATTTTAAGATGGAATATTTCTTTCTATGGCTCAAAACAGGAGTTGCATCCTAAAGGAGAAGAGTTTATTCCTTGAGAGAGCAACTGATTTTTGCTATTCCAGCAAGAGAGAAGTCAATAGCTTAGCTCCAAGCGATTATGTTACCAGTCTAGTCTGCCTCTTTCTTTCCCTCTACTTTCTTTTCCTCTCTGTCTTTGTAAAGTTCTAAGTACTTTTCAATGAAGAAAGGAGAAACGTGATTTTAAGATGAGTTGGGGTTGTGCCTTGAGGCAGAAGCAATGCTCAGAAACTACGTTTTAATGAATACAAAATATTACACCATGAAAATCAGCGGCTGTTGCTACTGCTTTTTTTAAGGTATGTTAATTTTTGTTGCTTTTAAATACTCTTGTTGCCGGGAAACCACCTCACACAGTAATTGAAATTGGTTTTTCGTATCCCATTTTGTCCCTGGCAGGTTTAAAGTGTTCTTAAAAGCTAAAAACTCTGCTGAGGAAAGGCAAGGTGCATCTGATAGCAGATCCCTTGGTATTTCTTTGGGCAAAAGACATCATGAAATGCATTCAGAAAAATTAAAGCACTGGGGCAGGGCATACATTGAAACTGGCAGGCGGCTACAGTGAATATATTGGGGTGTGAAGTAGTGGGTGAGAGGATCTGGAAGGGTTTTTTTCCACAAATGAGAAGGATATTTAATGGGCTGTGGGAATCAGAGGATCTATTTCACACAAATCCAGCTTAGTCTGAGTCACTTCTGGCACCCAACATTTCCCTGTTCAGGGGTTGTAACTCTTGCTCCCAAATTTTTCAAGACACTTTGTAACCAGCTCCCCACATGTCACCCGTCCTGTGCTTCTTTCTTCCTCTCCTAGCATTTTTTCCAGTGATAACAAGCCATGATACACACACATATCCCTCCCTCCAGCAAACAGAGGGACTTGGTACCTTATCACAGAGTGTTTCAATCCTTTTAGTCAAAGACCTGTATGTGCTTTTGGAAGGCAGCAAACCAAACCCCACGTGCATCCTTCTGGACAGGGCCACCACATATCCTTTTCAGTTACAACTGACAAAGCTCTGACTCTATTTATCAGTTGTATTCTCCCTTTGCAGATCAGTTTACTCTCACTTATGTTTTAAAAGATGTGTATCTTTTCTAGCTTTTTTTCCCAGTTACTCGTTTAGCACCTTCTGTTATCTTGCAGGATTTGTACTAGTAGTTGAGCAATGCAGCCTCAGAGTAAAGATCAGCATACAGCTTAGCTATATTTTAAGATGCTTAATATGCACTATTGTACTAAATCATTGTGTCTCTGAGATGAAAATATACTTGCTGTTCCTCTGACATAAATCTTTCTTTGCCTCTTTTATCTGCTTTCTTTGGCTCCTCAACTGAGTGAAACTTGGCCAGATCTGAGTACTGGGTCCACAGGGAGAAAGTTAAACAAGAAACACTTAAATACTATTAAAGACAAAGCTCTTGACTCTTCACCTACTTGATTAATGCTGCTTATAACTGTTCCTTAAATAAGGAAGAGCAAGAGGCTAAGAGAAACAAAGTCTCTGCTAAAGTTTATGGACTGAATTGCAGAAACACACATGTTCCATTCCCTTTTTTATTGTCATCTGCTCCAGCCTTGCCTCTCCCTTAGACTGTAAACTCCTCTGTGCACAGATCTGTTGTGCTCAAGTGCTATTCACATCTTTCATCCTACATAAATAATAATACATCACAGTAATAAAGCAGCTGTTGTGAGTTAATTCCAACCAAACTGCAATCTACCCCCATGCAACAAGATGTCTGCGCAATCACTCTTGATAATAAGTCCTGGGAAATGCTGTGCAATAATCTCAGTGCTTGATTAATTTTTATTTCGTAACAAGTCATTATTAATGGGCCAGATGCTGATAGGTTTGCTCATGGTGAGGACAGTCTGACTGCAAGAGAAGTGGCATTAAAAGGAAGGAAAGCAAGCGCAACTGAGCTAGCACAAAGATATTCCAGTGCATTGCTGCCAGAATAAAACAGCTAGCGAGTCAAACAAAACAAGATCAGCTTTTAGAAGCAAGTACAATGACTTGCTGCCTTGAAGAGATAATGTTCCTCTTTTAGTTTCTTGTGTCACGCAGCAAAAGAACAGTGAAAAGTTCCCAGAATATCTGTGCAGGGAGTTAACATTTCCAGGAAAAAAAAAAAAAAAGAAAGCCTTTACAAAAGGGGTTTTCTTTCTTACGGGCTCTTCAGAGAAAGGCTGGGTAAAAGAAAAGAGCTAAGAAAAAGTCCAGGCAAATCCAGAAGAAAAACATCAAGCCTTTTCAGTGGGGGATGAAAACACAAAGGCAAGTCCCTGGCAAATGTCAATATTTACATGAGTCGTAGTAAAACTGCTGGCCAAGGGGGAGAGTAGAGAAGGGTATTCAGAAAAGTGACCTTCTGGACACCATGCACAAGCTTTCTTTTTGCACTGCAGGATGTAGGGTCAGCCATCAACAATGACTGAGACAAGAGCCACTGATGTAATGACAATCCCGCAAAGCTGAACCAAAAAAACCCCCCACAACCAGTCTCTTGATGAATTGATTTGCAAAGCCAGCAGTTCTCCTAGGAGGGCAAAAGCAAGATAAATTGGGTGCAGGGGCTCCATAGTCAGGGTGTAAATACCAAAACAAGGGATAGGGTGGGTTTTGGGGGAATGTGGTCTCCATCTGAACGAGGGAGCCGTGCAGCCATCACTGCATCTTACAAATGGGAACGGGACTCACCCCCAGGAGGGAGGAACTCAAACTGCCTTAGACAACTAAACATACCCATCCTACACTTAGCTAATAAAGTGAAGCTACTTTGAATTTACCCTGGAAATGCCAAGGACCAGCTCAGGTCCTGTAAATCTACATTGATCAAGCTAGCTGAAATGGCCAGTCCCCTTCTCAGTCATGCTTCAGATATAATCAGCCTGACAAGCCCAATCCATACTTTCTTCTGAAAATCATTAGTCATCATATTAAATCAGATTATGTTAACAAATTGCTTCCATCTTCATATTGTTCAAGCAAACAGTCAAGCAAGGGGCAGCTTTGGTTTGAGAAAATGACTTGGCCTAAGCTGATAGCAAATTGTATGCACTAATTGAAATTCTAAATTAACACCATGTAGCACAGTTTGACTTAATTGCTTTAAAAAGAGTTTTCCAGGGTACAGTCTTGTGGTTTCCAGTGTTACACTGCCAAGGCATTTCTAACTTGCGGAGATGGAGGAACTGGTTTAGAAAAGGCTCAAGTGTTCCCTTTGACTGTATTGATTTTCCTCTGTGTGCGTGGTCCCAAGAAGCTTTTTCCTCCATGAACACAGATGTAGATATATAATAGGACTCGCTAATAACTGCATGCTTTATGGATCCAGCCAGGATCAGACCCTGAGTGAGGTCTGAGTATGTTGGGAATGTCAGTACTCTAATGAGCCCCACACAAGCAAGAGGAACAAGAAATGGAAAGAACAGGAAAAAAAAAATCACTGCCCTTTTTGCAAAAAAAAAGAGCTAGCAAAAGAGCTAATTTCCTAGATAAATGTTGAATCTTAGTTTAACCACAAACCATGGATATGCATGACATTTGAAATGCTATGGGGAATCAGAGGTGCCCATATGGGACTGAGAGATGCAGCTGGGATTTAGGGGAGATGCCTGCCCTCTCAGAATGTTGCTGGAGGTCAGGAGGATAGCCCAGACCACCAAAACCAGTGCTAGACCCCATGCTCAGACAACTATATGTGACCACACATTTACATTGACTATCTTGGGAATTTAGAGTCACAGCTTACACAGAAACACATAGATGGAGGTATTGACATTTAGATGTCTTAATCTGCAAGCTAAGTCCCACACTGAAAGCTAGGAGAGATGAATCCCACCTCACTGAAACAAGCTCTAACATCTCCAACACCAGAAACGTGAGCAAGAAAAATCGTGAGCTGAGCTTGGCTCGAGTCTCCAGAGACTCATCTGCAAGACTGTGCTCCTTGGAGCAAAAAGGACAGACTCCAGTTTAAACTTTACCTGCAGAAGTTTGAGCATTAAATTAGGATAAAATAGAAAAGGTTAGGGCCAAAGAGCAAATGATCATGGACATGTTCATATTTGTACAGCTGAAACACTTTAAAACCTCCGCTTCTACCAGCTGTAATTCTGTGACATGTTTCCAGGGACACCTGCTTTGCCCCAGACAAAAAAACATGAAAAAAAAGTCTTTAAATCCCATCTTAAAGAAAACATCCAGATGGAAAAAGGGGCTGTTTCCAAGGAACCACAGATGTAGGGCGATCTGGCTGTCCCTTCAGCTGAGCTATGGTTGCAGACTTTGTGGGTACTTCTAATCAGCACCTGCACAAATTAAATCAGGTCAAAGTAAATCACAGCTGCAGGATGGCAACTTAATCTGCTGCGGCTCTCCCACAAGCACGCATTTCAACAGGACACCAGCAGCTCACGTATATCTCTGCCACACACGCAAACTGGTTGCTTAACCTGGTTCTTTCCACGTTCGAGCTAATAACACGGGCGGGCAGGCAGTTCTAAGAGCACATCCCACACTGATGCTCTTCTCCATGGAGCTGCTGGGAGCGCTCCTTCTCTGTGTAGGTCGGTTATTACACCGTCCCAGCACCCTGCACGGTTATTAGCTTCAATGGCAATAGCTACATCCCACAACAGGTTTTTACCAGTGGAACTTGAAATGCCTGGCTTGGAGATGCTGCAAGAGCAAGAGCCTATTTGGCACAAGTACACGCGCGTGGCTGTTGCATGCCAGCGGTGGAATATGGTCTATTTTTAACTTAGCGTGCTTTGTGATTGGTATATCTTCAGTTTTTCAGTATCTCAAATGGTCAGGCAGAGAAACAGTCATGATCTGCAAAGCTGGAAGAAGGGTTTTAAATGTTTTAAAAGTTATTCTGCGTAATGCCAGGCCGGGAAAGGGATAGGAATAGAAGATTTCATTTAGATTACAGTTTCCCTAGAGAATGGGCTGCCTTTGACTGTGTTTCTATATGGTGCCTGACATAATACACTCTCTGAATGCACATCCACAAACCTGAACATATCGCAGAGCAGAGATCCCCAAATGAAACCACAAGGGCCTGAAATGCTGTTTGCAGAGCTGTGTCATGGGATAGAAATGACCCCAGGAGTGCTTTACAGGTCTCAGTTACAGAAAACTACAGCTGAAGTATTCATCATAGTCCATAGAGAGCAATGGGCATTTTCCAGACGTGATTCATCTACCCTAATTCAGATTAATTTCTCCCCAGAAGGCCTTATTTCTCTCTTCCGACTATAAAGGTAGAGATGGAGAAATTTGCATCTGATGTGTCTACGTTTGATCACATGAATCCCATCAACTGTGGCAAAGACACTGCGTTCACAATGAAATTAAATTTCCCACAGACAAAGAAGTCATTTGCTATTTTCTTCCAAACCCATCATGATGTATTACTGCAAGGATGGACGGGCATGTGGTGCCCAAGGTCCCCACTGCTGGTGGTGCAAACTCTTTATGATCTATATGAGAGATTGAAGGTGGCTGAAGAGCTTCTGGATCCTTGCAGGTGGATCTTCTGTCCAGAAGTCTTATGTCCAACAAGCAAAGGAAGGCAAAAACCTCTGGAAAAAAACCACTCCTAGACTTAAGTAGAGTGAGGGAGATATTTGTGGCTGTAAGAAATGCAATGACCTACTTTGATGAGAAGATAAAGCCACAGAGTTTCGATGGTCTCCATTTTCACAGGACAGTCTTCAAGGTAACAAGCTGAGTAGTCAGGAGAGTGTTAAACTAAGAAAAGGGGAAGGCAGAAAGGGAGGAACGAATGAGCATTCACTTAGCACGAAATTAAGATGTCAAGAACAAAATTAATCAAGGCACCAAGGGATGTGAAGAGAAGAAATTCTTTAATTGCCTATACTCTAATGCTGGGAGTCTGAGTAATAAACAAGAATTGGAATTGGAATAGCTCATTTATGAGTATACATTAGACCTTGTTGGCATTATTGAAATCTTGGGGGAAGATTTGCATGATTGGAATATTAAAATCACTCTTTATAATGTGTTTAGGCAGGATAAAGTGGGCAAATGAAAAAGGGGAGTGGCACTCAACATCAAATGTGTTTCTGTGGCAATCAGGTGTCTAAGCTCTTCTTGTAAAGCTTTTCAAGCATTTATGTATGTTTTACATCTGAAGACATGTAAAAAGATGGATGGCAGGGATTTGCAAGGTGGGATCTTTTGGAACCTCAGTTTTTAGAAGGTGCTCGATGTTTGTCACTCTTGAAAGACTGTATTTCCAGAAATCCGACTCTTAGTGAATGAAAGAATATTCTGGGCAAACCATTGCTTTTTTACTGTGCACAAAAACTCAGGCTTGAAGATTACTGTATGAATGGCATTACTGAAATTTGCCATAAATAAAATGAGACATAATAAGCTTGATCCTACGCTCTGATTAAATATTACAGACATTTTGTGTACAGAATTACAGAGACTAGGCCATTCAGAAAAGCATTAGTACCTAGTCTTTTTTGACCCTTCCTGGCATTACACACAGAAGAAATCTGGTCCTTTATATTTTTCAATGGCGTAAATTATCACTGTGCTTTTGGAAGACGCAATATTGGCAGGTCTGCAGAATAAGAGAGGCTCTAATCATCACTTATTCTTCTGCTGCGATTTCCCTGACATCAGTTTAGATTCTCACCCTCACTATATGTACACATATTTTATTTCCTAGGTAATTTTCATGATTCTCTTTACGCTTTTTCAGATGAATGAGCTATTCCTTATGTACAGAAAATTCTCTAAACCATTATCTCCTATGTCTTTAGGACACTCTCTGTTTGAGGGTAGGCAGGCTCTACAGAGGGATGGGGACAGGCTGGATCGATGGCCTGAGGCCGTTGTATGAGGTTCAACAAGGCCGAGTGCCGGGTCCTGCCCTTGGGTCACAACAACCCCGTGCAGCGCTACGGGCTTGGGGAAGAGGGGCTGGAAAAAGACCTGGGGGTGCCGGTCGACAGCCGGCTGAACGTGAGCCGGCGGTGTGCCCAGGTGGCCAAGAAGGCCAACGGCATCCTGGCTTGTGTCAGAAATAGTGCGGCCAGCAGGAGCAGGGCAGGGATCGTCCCCCTGTACTCGGCACTGGTGAGGCCGCACCTCGAGTCCTGTGTTCAGTTTTGGGCCCCTCACGACAAGAAAGACCTTGAGGTGCTGGAGCGTGTCCAGAGAAGGGCAACGAAGCCATTGGAGGTTCTAGAGCACAAGTCGTCTGAGGAGCAGCTGAGGGAACTGGGGTTGTTTAGTCTGGAGGAAAGGAGGCTGAGGGGAGACCTGATCGCTCTCTACAACTGCCTGAAGGGGGGTTTTAGTGAGGTGGGGGTTGGTGTCTTCTCCCAAGTAACAAGTGATAGGATGAGACAAAATGGCCTCAAGTTGCACCAGGGGATGTTTAGATTGGATATTAGGAAAAATTTCTTCACTCCAGGGTTGTCAAGCATTGGAACAGGCTGCCCAGGGAAGTGGTGGAGTCACCATCCCTGGAGGTATTTAAAAGCCATGTAGACATGGCACATAGGGACATGGTTTAGTGGGACTTGGTAGTGTTAGGTTTATGGTTGGACTTAGTGATCATAAGGGTCTTTTCCAACCTAAATGATTCTATACTATGACTCACTTTTTTCCTCCCTCCTACCCTTCTCAATCCTTACATCCATTCTGACTTTGGCAACAATTTAATTCATCCTATTTGAAAATCCTACGCAGTATCACAGAGGTCATACCGCCAAGCTAATTTCATGCCCTCATTACTGTGATCTTTATTCTGCTTCACAGTACAGAAGCCCCCCCACCCCTCCATATCATGTTATCAGAAAACATCTCAAAACCCCAAATGCCAGGAAAGCTCCAAAGTTTTTCTTCCCATATGCCAAGCATGGTTTTTTTTCTACAAAAGTTCAGAGCTAAACAATAATAACTTCAATCTGTCTTGACTACTCTGAAAAGTTCATTATGAGAACCGTGTGTATGTGGTAGAGGGAGTAAACCAAAAAGAGAAGAGAAGATGTGCTTGACCAGAAGAACAGCTCACCGCAAAGTGGATGAGTCATTGTGTTGCAACGTGACATAAAAAACAGTTTCTGGATGAGCTGGGTCTCAGGTTACATAGGCCAGTCACAAGCCTCTTGGTTGTGTGTAGATTTCTCGGTCTCTCTCCAGAAGCATATGCTTTTCTGGTGTAAAAAAGGGATACTTGTGCTTCCTCTGTTTGAGTCAGTGACTCACACTGTCTTTTCACAACAAAGAAAACTGAAGTCATAGCAGAGCATGAAAGAAAGACGTGATTCAGACTTCACTCCTGATTTTATGCTTGAACAATATTCCCGAGTATAAAGTAATATCAGTCAGCCTCTTGTCAATATAATGCTGGGATAAGTGAAGGCACAATTGGGATTAACAAGGTCTATGGTTTTGCAAAGCATTTCCCTCCCCCCGCCCCTGCCAAAGGAGGGTCAATTTATACGCTAAATCCAGCCAATACGATGCAGGGCCCTTTAGCCAATTAACTAATTAGTGCACGGTTTCCCAGTTCCATCTGAAGCTCAGCTCAAGCTCCGCTTGCTTTGCTGCAGCAGGCACATTTCCCCCCAAGACAGTACGAAATGCCCATGGTTGTTACAGCACAGTGTGCATCTGGATGAATAGGCATCTATTCGTATTGACGCAGTTACAGAAGCACTTCCTAACATCTCTTGGGAAATCTTACTTGAAGCAAAACTCATTCAAATCAACTCAGAGGAAGGCATTGTCATGGCTATGGTGCTGTAAACAAAAGGCAATGTTTGTCACCTAAGACTGGAGTTAAAAGGAGATATCCTAGAGATGATGGCGTTGTGGAGAATAGCAGATTTGGTCTCTACTCTGTTAATAATAAAGAAAATAACAGGTACTGATAATAACCAGAGAGAAGCAGCAGTAAGGACAGAGGAATAACAGCAAGGGAAGAGAAGAGGTTAGGAATATCAGCTGAAGAAAGAGAATATGAAACAGTGAAGGCAGAGAAGGAAATCTGGGGCCACATAAATGAGGTTTACACTGCAGTGGGCCGTATGAATGGGATGCAGCAGGTGCTTGATCAAGGTGCCTAAATTAGCTTGGGAACTGGAGTGGTGTCACAGGAGGCATAGGTGTGGTGGGGATCTTGGGCACCTATTTGGGTAGCTGAAGCTCAGCCAACATATTGTTATTGCATTAAAAGTAGTTTAGCTATAAAGAGTCAAGCTGGAAAACTCACAGCTGCCTACTGAAAGGACACTGGTCCTTTCTAGGCTGGTGATCCTTGCGCTGCCAACTGCTGCACTGCGGTGAATAATCAGAAACAGCTGTAAATGTCACATCCATCTCCATCAACGTTCAGCTAGTGATCCAGCTCCCACCTGCTTTGGTGAGCAAGGCTGTTGGCAAACCACCAAGTCAACTTTTTAGACATTCACGCACTGGTGTATGCTCTGGATGTCTTCATGGCCAGGACTCCAGGCACACCATCCTTCTGAGGGCTGACCAAGAGTTTAGTATATCATTTTTAGGCTGAATGTTGGATTACTGGAAAGTACCTATCCCAAAGCTGACAAGTGCGCATCACTATGCAAAAAGCAGAGGTAAGGATGCAGGAGTAGGGTGGTCCATCTTGCAGTAGAGGGGAGCAAGTGGAGTTTGGGGAAAGCCATGTGAGAAGAGTGGTGCCTCTAGAGGAGCAGAGTTAAAGGCTGAAACATGTTCTCCATGCTGGACAGTCATTGGGGAAACCCATGGTTATGGTTAGGGCAACATGGAGTTTATACTCTCGGTAGCCTCAGCTGTTCAGGTCCTGGATGTTTTAGGTTGTTTTCCCATAGAAGACTTCCACTCAATACTGAACAGGGCTAAGTTTTCAACTATTCATTAATGAAATGGAGATGGTCCAAGAAGGAGTAGAAATGATCTGGCAACTGGTTGGGTTGACGTGCACAGAAAGACTTGAAAAGGCATGTATCATTTGGCTCAGTTAAGTGGAGAGTAGAAGAAACAGGAGGAGAAGAGACAACCATAACTTAACAAAAGAATATGAACGGCAGGGCCAGGATTTCATCCCTCAGGCTAGAGGGGACTGCAGTTTTCACTCAATCACTCTCACAAAGGCTAGTTTCAGAGCTGTGCCAAGGGAAGAGCAGAGTACAGAGCAAAGCAGGTTTAAATTCCAGCAAGCATCCTGGAGGGACACCAAGACCAAGGGATACAAGACATTAGTTCTTCTTGGTCATGGCTACTTTGGGACCACACTTCCTTTGGAGTCATACCTATCCCTCATGGAGTGTTATATCCCTCCTTATTACTTCTTGATTTCTGCCCTGGTGCACTGAGCTCTGGTCATCTAACTTTGTACAGCACTTTCAGCGACAGCTGAGACAGCAGTTCTGTAACGCAAATATCCTTCTGTGGCAGTTGCATTAGTTTGTGGGGGTCCCAGAATGAGGATTTTAAGACTCAACTGGACAAAACAGTAGGAGCTGTGGCTGAGGGATAATTCAGCTTCAGTAGCAAGATGCAATCACTGATCTACTGTTTGGGTTTTATCCCTAGTTTAATACACCTATGTCATTTATATTAAGTCATTCATCACTGCAGCAGTACATATCTGCTCTTAACTGATGGTCCTGATTAACTGTAATGTACAATTTAATTTATTTCACTAAAGACAAGCAGTAACATTTGTCCCCTGCCTGAACCTTTACTGAAAGCACACTCTTTAATATATACCCTTTTAATAAATTATGCACTGCATTGGATAAAATGTACAGTAATGTGTGTGTGCATGTGGATGGACACATACACTGTGGTTTTCACTGAAAATAAGGCATATTTTTCTGTTTAGATGGGCACGTGTCTAGTGTGAATACTGTCCTTGGGTTCCCAGCTGTTCCTCCTTAAGGTTTAAAAAAATGTAGACATCACTTAGAGCTGTGGTTGTGCTAGGAGGTAGCTACTTCAAAGTCCTTCGAGTTCAGAGTCATCATGTCCAAATTTGTCTGGGGATCTGGGCTTAACTCATTTTTTTATCAGTACCCAGGAGTCTGATTTCCATCACACTGACAGGAGGAACATCAGAATCCCAAATGAATGACTGAGTGGTAAAATCATAAAATCAAATCAGGGCTTTTTAATGAGGACAAAGGAGAATAGAGAAGATGTCCCATCAGTGGCCATTGTGCTTTGAGCACATGTTTTCCTTCACCCTCACTGAGAATCCTCCAAGAAGACCCAGTGTATGTTTTCAGTTCAAGCTGAAAGAAGCTTTTTTTCCTGAGAGAAGAGTGTGGCTATTTAAATACACCTCAGATTGTTGTAGAATGGCATTTCTGCTGAATTCACATTAGAGACCTCTGAGAGAGCTTGCTGCAGCAGCTGAGGGGAAAAATAACATCAACATGAATATACCATATAGTGCTTGTCAAGCTGAGTAGCCACATCTATTAGCTTGAGTGGGCATTTGGAAAAGTGGGTACTAAAATAAGCAGAATGGTGAAAGTGTACCGATGCCTCACAAGCTGACAATTGCAAGAAGCCCTTTGGAACACCACAGTCATCAGCCCTGCCTTTCTCTGCCTTTTAATACTCCCTGCTTTGGCTTCTTATTGTCCTCCTGGTTCAAGCTCCCAATGTATAACGGGCATTTTGAGGACCCCAGAATTGCTGTCATGCTCTATGCAGGACCTTCCCTACTGTATTTGCAAAAGGAATGGATAAAAGTAGAGCGGCAATGGAGAAACATGATAACCCAGCCTAGTGAAAGCAAAATATGGCTGTGAGATGCCTTCAGGCTACTCCCTGTAATTCCATATGTTTTTGTATGGCACCATCATTGTGGCGTCTGAAGACCTCATGGACCTCAACGGCTGGATACAAAGGTCCTCCCTTCCTAGGCCAGAAGGGACTCCACTGATGGGGAAGGTCTACCCTGCTAAATAAAAGGGAACAAGCTTGAGCATTTAGCTACTCTCAGCCACAAGGACAAAATCCAGTCATTACCAGTTGGCTTGAGAACGCTGGACTGGTCCTTGGCTCTTTTTAATGAGGTGACACAGCCATCAAAGAGAATTCAGGCCCAAAGGTATTATGTGTCCACACAACATCGAGGTGCAGAGATCCCCAAAGAAATAGGAATTCAGCTAGATACATGGCTGGAGACAGAGCATCCATATCAGCCAGCACGCAGAGAATCCTCAAGCTAAAACAGGGTGTAATAACACAAGAGCAGCACCATGTTGAGATGATGGTTGCAGGACAGCCCTGAACTAGTGTTTCTTACCATGGGGACACACTAGCCAGCTCAGGTATTCTTGCCCCACACTTAACTGCAGGGTGTCCACCGGTCTTCAAGCTGCACAAGGTAGAGAGCTACTTAAGATGGTATCTACCATAGACAGCTGTGCCACAGCTAAGCACATGAGCTTCCTTTTTGAATCAGAGAGAAATTGGTTGGTATTTTTGTGATATGTTCCAGCTCATATTAGACATTGCTTTCAGAAGAGGGCAGCATGCTCTCCACAACCCCAGGGTATGCTCAAGGGTCCCATGGAGACTGTCCATCCACCATGATATCTTCTTTGCCACCTTCCAGGGCTGCCCAGGGCAGATACCTCCTTCCCTCACAGGATATTCCTCTATTGCCCTCACGAGAGCTGAAGAAGTCCCTCAACAGATCAGAGACAAGCCAAAACCAATCCATCATCCAGAAAATAACTGCAGCGAGTGTTGCAAGGCTCCTTGTATTAACTAACCCACTTCAAAACATGTTTCAGAAGTGATTTATCTTTTCCTCTTAACACTTTTAAGCCAGTTGTCATTATAATGAGCTACAAAAGCAGCTCCTAAAAAAAAGGAGAAAAAAAAAAAAGAAAAAAAGGAGTAGCTATACTCTCCACAGTGGAACAACAATGATTTAGATGTAGCCTGCTATGCTGCTGCTGGTTTCAGGGTATTTTTTTCTTTTTTTTTTCTTTTTTTTTTCTTTTTAACATTTGTCTTCCTTTCACAGGGAAATTGATTGTTTGAAGGAACCAAGATTGATGCACCTAATATTTACAAACGGCACACACTTCTGGACACTCTATTTTCTGGTGTAACCTAATAAGAAATTGATTTGTTAGTTGCTGGGTCTTTGTCTTGTTCAACACATTTTAAAATATTTATATATGTATATTAGTACTAATAAGCCTTGAAAATGATGAACAGGCTGGTTAGAATCCTAATAAACTGAAATTTTGGTCATACAATATCCAGTAAAAACGATCAATCTAAAATTTTTGTGTCATTTACACACATATCTAGGAAATATTTCTTAGTTAAGGCTGGCTTTTCTGGAATAAGCAAGAATTTGATCACTTTCTTCTGTGATCATCTGTTGTCAGCTCTGTATCCCTCAGGCTTTTGTGTTACTCTTGTTTTGATTTATCATTTGATCTCTTTCATTTTGTCATCTTTGAACACGACTGAAATCCAGCAATGAGGATCATATGAAAAGAAATACATTTTTGCACACATTAAAAGCTGAAAGAATTTAATAAGATGCTTTCCTCTCTGTCTCTCAGAAGGGAGGATTCATCTGATTTATCTGGCTGTTCATGTGGGCCTCTGAAGTCCAGCACAACCACGCTCCTTATTGAGGCAGCAATGAAGACTGATGGGATTTGTAGCCCTAAAGTGGACAATCCTTGCAGAAATAAACTTCCAGAAGGATCAAGCTGGGGGAAGATGAAGGGGTGGCTACTTTTGAGATGCAATACTTGGCTTGATTGAATACAGAAGTGGGTGTTGGGATCCTGAAAGATGGAAAGAGGAATATATCCTAGATTTATCATGTGGCTTCATGTGGTCTGGTTTTGGTCTTGTGGTCTACACAGCAGGTCACACAAATATATGCTTTCCTAACCGACAAGCAGCACTTACCAGCCTATACGACAGTGTCATGGGGTGGAGAAAGAGCCATTGCAAGTCATGCGATAAGGTCCCAAAGGAAGCCAAGCCCACCAGCTGCAGTCTAGGATCCCAACAGCATGAGTCCTCAGGCCAGCCTGTCACAAACCTGCCAACGTGCTGAACCCGGAGCACGAAGATGCTGTGGTCTCACATGGCATGGGCACACCTTTGAGGGCTGAGAGCAGAAGCCGCTTGAATCTCATCAACAAAAGGTGTGATTTGACAAGGTTTCATAAAAACATGGGATAATTCAGGTGGAGGGGACCTCAGGAGGTGTCTACTCCAACCTCCTGCTCAAACAAAGGTCAAAGATGAGACCTGGCCATGTTGTTGAGGGATTTGTCCAGCCAGGTCTTGAAAACCTCCAAGGATGGAGACATACAGCCTCACCAGGCCCCTATTTCAATGTTTGATTAGCTTCACAGTGGAGGGGCAGGGGAGGGACAATCCTTATAACTAGTCAGGACTGCCACTATTTCAATTTCTGTCCGTTTTCTCATCCACCCAAGACATTTCTCCATGAAGAGCCTCACTGTGTCTTCTTCATGACCTCTCTGTAGGTACTGGAAGGTGGCAGTGAGATCCCCCTTGAACCCTTCTCTTCTCCAGGTGGAACAAGCCCACCTCCCTCAGCCTCTCTGACCAGGGCAAGTGCTCCAGCCCCCAATCCCACCATGGGACTCACTTCTGTTTTATCAGAGTCTTTCTTGCCCACAGCTGGAGGCACTATTCTAGATTTGGTCTAACAGATTTCAAGTAAAAAGGGGGGGATCATTTCCCGTGGCCTCCTGGCTATACTCATGTCAGTACAAACCAGTATCTTATCAACCTTAAGGCTGCTGGACTGATCATCTACCCCAGGTTCTTTTCAGAACTAATGGTAGACGGTCACTAATGACCATCTACCTCAGGTTCTTTTCAGCAGAGCTACTGTGACAAAACATGCGAACATACAGCTCATGGATTAACTTTTGTCCAGCACTTTGAAAAATATGACCCACCATCTAAGCACTAAAAAAACTGGAGAAAGAACAGCTGCCATTTAAATTCCCCAGCTAATGCTGCACCTCCTTGCTCCCAGGACTGATGGGCTCCCCAAAAAGCCCCTGGGCTGCTTGGGTTTCCTAGGCTGGAGACTGCCTTACCTGAATCTGTCATTGCTGCTTTTGTTCCCACCTTGTTTCTGTGATCACAGCGCTGCAGTGAGTAGCTGCTCACTCCTCAGCAGACTTCCTGACAGGTGATTCCTTTACAATAAAGATTTAGGATAAAACAAAAGTTGAGTTCCCAGTGACACCCTCCTTTTCTCCCTCCAGCATTTCAAGTCTGGGTTCATTATCACCTCTTTAACTGGGTAATTATAATAGAGCTGACAATCACTTGGTGCCATCCAAATGCATTTTTGATCTCACCTTTTTTTATGTGTGTGTGTATATATATATATATATGTATAAAGCAGAACAATTAAACTTCCTCTCCTTTGTCACACTCTTTCCAAGAATACCAGAGAGCCCAAACTGGGTGTAAATGTGTGTAGAGCTAGGAACGACTCAGTCCTCAGCCATTACCTAACCCAAGCAGCATCATGGCCACTCAGATACAAATTTTCAAAGCTAGAAGGGGTAATGAGGGGAGACGAGTTGAACAGCACTTAAAAAAATGAAAAAAAGGATGGTCAGCCTATCCAAGACCAGCCCTAATACCGGACAAGCTACAGCTACTTCCAGTATTATTATGTTAAGAAGGGATGTGGTGGATCACTTCACCAGTGTCACCACGGGAGAAGGAAAAGCAGCAAGAGGAGGAAGCTCTTGCTAACAGACTCTTAGTCCCAGGAGTGAATAATATTAATAGGCTGCCTGCAATCTATTAGGAAAAGGAATTAATTAGTATCTTTAGATGAGTTTGTTTTGTGTTCATTTAATTATGCACACAGGAAAAAAAATACCATCTGCCCTTTTGAAAAAGAATAAAAATGTAATCACACAGGAGTAGATGCCCGAAGAACGCAAGCGGAACTGCAACACACAGCAAAGCTGGTCGCAAAAGAATCCTTAAGTGTTGCTCCGATATCATGTAAGCACATTTTAAATGGCCAAACCTTTCCTCTGCATCCCCTGTGAGATAATATTTCAAGAGAACTTTTCTATGCTGTAGGAAGACTCTTTTATCAATGCTAGAAAATAGTCTGTTTTGGTAACAGTGCAGTCCATTTGGGACAAGCTCAAGCTTCTGTATCCCTCATAATGACAGAATCATTGAGGTTGGAAGAGATCTCTAGAGAACGTCCAGTCCCCCTGCCCTGTTCAGAGTAGGGTCAGCTACTGCAGCCCAATGCCATGTCTGGGTGGTCTCTGAATATCTCCAAGTATGGAGACACCACGACCTCTCCTGACAACTATTTCCAGTGTTCAATTACTCTCACAGTAAAAAACTTGTCTTACGTTTAAACAATTCCTTTTTGTGCCACTTGCCTCTTGTCCGGTCACTGGGCACCTCTGAGAGGAGCCTGGCTCCCTCTTTTTTATTACATATATTTTTATACACACTGCTAAGATCCACCTGAGCTTTTCTCCTCCAGGCTGAACAGTCCCAACTCTCTCAGCCTCTTATATGATGGATGCTGCAATCTCTTAACCAGGTCTGTGGCCATTCAATTGCTTCCTGCAGTATGTCCATGTGTCTTGTACTGGAGAGCCTGTAACTGGACACAAGACCCCAGATGTGGCCTCACCAGTGTTGAGAAGAAGGGAAATCACCTCCATCAACCTACTGGAAATGCTCTTGCTAATGCAGTCCAGGATGCTGTTGGCCTTTTTTGCTGCAAGGACATATTGCTGGCTCATTTTCAGCTTGGTTTCCCCCAGGACCCCCACGTCCTTCTCTGCAAGGCTATTTTCCAGCCAGTCAGCCCCGAGAGTGCAGTGGTCCATATGGTTGTTCCTCCCCAGATACAAGACTTTACATTTACCTCTGTTGAACTTCATAGGGTTCCCCTCTGACCATTTCTCCAGCCTTTCAACATACTGCTGAAAGGCAACACAACCATTTGATGTATCGACCACTGCTCAAAGTTTTGTATCACCTGCAAAGTTGCTGAAAGTGTACTTGGTATTACCATCCTGGTCATTAATAATGACATTACTTTGTTGGTCTCAGTACTGACGTCTGGTGTTCACCACTTGTGACTGACCTCCAGCTGGACTTCATGCCACCAGTCGCAACCCTTTGAGTCCAGCGATTCAGCTAGTTTTCAATCCAACTCACTATCCACTTATCTAGTCTGCATTTCATCAGTTTAAAAATGAGGATGTTGTGGCAAACAGTGTCAAAAGCCTTGCTAAATTATAAATAACAATATTCACTGCTCTTCTCTCATCCACTGAGCTAGTCATTTCTTTGTAGAAGCCTTTGGTCAGACACAATTTCTCCTTCGTAAATCCATGCTGACTGCTCCCAAGCACTTTCTTGTCTTTACACATTTGGAAATGGCTTCTAAAAGGACTTTCTTCATTGCCTTCCCACAGATCAAGGTGAGGCTGACCAATCTGCAGTTCCCCTGCTCCTCCTTCTTGAAAACAGGAGTGACATTTGCTGTCTTTCAGTCCTTAGGAACCTCTCCCAGTCACCACAGTCTTTCAAACATAATGAGCCAGCTGCCTCAGCAGCCTTTGTGCTCCCCATCAGGTCTCGTGTGTGTGTTCAATTTAAATGTTCCTTAGCATGGTTCTCTTCCACTGAAGGTAAGTCTTCTCTGCTCTAGACTTTTCCACTGGTCTTAAGGGTCTGGCATTCCTGAGGGCTGTTTTTACCAGTAAAGACTGAGGCAAAGAAGGCACCATGTACACTGGCTTCTTCCCATATCCTCCATCAGCAGTTCCTCTGCGCCTGTAGCACTGGGCCCACATTTTCTCTAGCCTTCCTTTTGCTGCCAATGCACCCATAGAAACCCTTCCTCTTGCCCTTCACATCCCTTGCTAGATTCAGTTCCAGGTGGATTCTGAGTATGTAGGGGTGATGTTTGGAAAGCTAGACCATATCACTGTATTTATCCCAGGTGACCTGATCTGACCCTGCTTCCACCTCTTACACACAACCTTTTCATATTTGAGTTTTACTGGGAGCCCCTCGTTCATCGATGAAGACTTTGTGCCATCTCCGCTTGTCATCCTGCATGTGTGAAGTCCCAGCTGGTCCAGACTCCACTCTACTTGCAAAGCCCAACAAGGAGGCACTAAGGAGGAATGGATCTGCTCCACAAAGGTATGGGCACAAATCATTTTCCCAGAGGAACATCAGAAGAAAAGCTTTAAACTCCCATCTAGATCTCTGCGTATACAGCTACAGGCTACCCTTGACTTTGCAGAGGCTGCATTGTAATAACCGAGTCCTTTTTCTGTAACTGCTTCATCCAGGCTTCCTGGACTCTTGCAATGCCAATAAAAGTTAATAAAAGCTTTCGAATATGTTCTTATGTTGAATACACATCCTTTCTCCTTATGGATCTTTTATGGGTGATAATGCATCATTGGAGATGTCAGATAGTTTGGTAGTAGGGATGAAACCACCTAGACATTTAATCACATCCAGTACATGATATTATACACAGTGCAGGTGATAAAATCCTTTCATGTAATACATTTTCCAAGAGTGGAGGGGGAAAATGGAATTGAATCTTTTCTATATTATTAATTGAACACAGTGGCCATATTTAAAAGGCAGAGTCTATTGAATGATGAGCTTGTGATGGGTTCAGGGGAACCAGTAAATCAACATGGTCCCTGGGGCTTTCCTAGCCATATTAGCACCACTTGATATTAAAAAGGAAGTATCTGTGATTGTTATGCAATTGTGGATAACGCGTGAAAAGGTGCCAGTGCTTTTTAGTAACACTATACATTTTCTTAGACTTAGTCAGAGAAATCTAACAGTGGTATAGAAGAAGGATGTGAATTTTAATGCAACATCTCCTTCAGTTATTAGAAATTGGTGTCACGGCCTGATGGTAAAAGCTCTGATTCATGAGAATTGATCCATTGGCACCAGACAGCCTGTTGCACAAATGTGACTGCATAGCACAAGGCACCACAGGACATATCAGTCTAGACAAGCAATTTTTTCCAACCAGTGATCAGTTCCAGTTGCTCCAGAAAAACAGGGAGGAAACCTAGGTGCGGTCACTAAATGGACTTTCTGCATTGAGAGTCCATTTTCCCTATTTTCAGTTCTGGTAGGGTGCGTTACAGCCTGGAGTGGTGGGCTTCAGTCCTTCTGAAATCCAAGTTTGATTTATAAATAAGAAGTTTTTTCTCTAGAAAATTAACATCTACACATCTTCAGCTCCATCTCTATTTCCCTTATTTAGCAAGGATCACTCTTTCTTGCAAGTCCCCGTTAAGGACAGAGTCATTTGTTGAATGAAACACACCATTTCAAACAGAGGACAATCCTCTCCCCAGACTGCTCCAAAGAAGGAGCTTTACTCGTATCACACCAAACCTCCCATCTATCTCATGGAATTTAATTTGACTGGAGAACATGAAGTATTGTTGAAGAATTCCTGTGCTAAAAAATCCCAAGAGAAGACTCAGCTCAAGCTTTTCCCCAAGCCATCATTGCTTCAAACGTTTCTTCCATGGGACTGTTCAGACCTCCATCCCTCCATAGGCACCTTTATGGCTCATGAACGAGATCTTCAACAGCCATGCTTAACCTGGTGAGGTGTAGGAATGCTGACACTGTTTTATTTGAGTCTACAGTAGAAAACCACTGGGCACGGAGATCCCTGTTTAGCTTCACTGCTATTTTAAATGGATTTTAGAATTAAGATACAGATACACAGAATTAGCTGCTATACATATTTAATGTGTATTATTTATAAAGACGCACTTTCTTAAGGCTATATGGAGACATACAGAAGCATGTATCAATATATATGGGTTAAACAGAAAAGAGCTGGAAGGTTTGAACTGAAGTAATCCATGCTCCAAAAATGTCTATTTTAAACAATGAAACAACATCAGCAGCATTTGTCTTTGTTTTAGGATCATGCTGAGTGGCTTAACTGTGCCAGATGGTTTGTTCATGTCTTAGGAGTGAAAAGAAATGCCTGTGAGCTCACCCAAACTTGAATTTCCACATTGAGACACTTTTGACATGAAAATAATGAAGATGCTGAGATGAAAGTAACTTAAAGGACGTTTATTCAATTTTGTACTAGATATACAAAGAATATACTAGACAATGTGTCACAGGAGATAGCAGCAACAAAAGGACTGAGAAGAAGGAAAATATATAATCTATACAGGTGCTGCAGGAACATATAGGGTAGGAGCAGGGTTATTTACCTCTGCATCGTGTGCTCGGCGACGAAGAATCTCAGAGGCACAGCCCCCAGGATCACACTTGCTGCTTTGTCCTCTGCTCCTTGCTGTGCCCAGCTGCAGGGCTCAGCTCAGCATAAGTCCTCTGCAGGCACCCGAAGGAGAAAAGGGTATTTTATTTCAGACTAAGCTTTCTTCTAAAGAGCTAAGTGAAACTGAAAAATGTCCCTCCATGGCAAATTCTCTAGATGTTTCTGTTTTCTGTTTTCCCCCACATGACAAAAGAAATGTGTGTTTTTCTTTTTACAGAATGGACGAGGGAGCGACAAAGAAATTCAATTTGGAAAGGTCAAAACACAACAGATGTCAAATGCTCTTTTTGACATTTTCAGCTGAAGAGAAATGTTTCGACATGCCTGAAATCAAAACCTTTCCATTTGGTTTGCTGAAAGGTTTTGTTTTGAGTCGTGTCAACATTCAACTTTGTTTTCTCACAGCAGCACGTGGTCTTATGGGAACTGTAGTTAAACCAGAAATACTCACATTTCCCCCACTCTCCTCGACCAGGCTTCCTGCTCATAATAATTACATGCTAATTACAAGGTAATGTAATGTCCATGACACACGACATTGCTTGGCTGGTGGGAAATCAGAACAGTTCCTTAGTGGAAACACAATCCTCTGAGGAGATTATTTTATTGGTGAAAATGGGGCTAAAACTACCAGTCCCATCAGGCCATACACCAACAGGAAAATGCATTTTAATACTTTGTTAAGCTGTTTCCAAGAGAAGCACATTCTGAGCAGTCCAAAAGGAAAATGTAGGTGTTTCACAAAACTCACAAAATGTTTCCTTAAAAATTTCTACATATAAAGAAAAGTTTTGTGACTGGAAAGGTCTTATTCATCTGTAATTAGAAATGATGGGCCCTGTCCTGATGAGCCACAGCCCTCACAAATGGCATGCAGAATAAAGCTTAGTGTCTACAGGAGAAGAAGTGTTTTACCAGTGACAGAAAACAAAGAATAAAAAGAAAAAAAAATATAAAAGTTTAACATTGCCACATGATGAAACATATTATTTTACCAAACAGCCCTCCTACACAGAAAAATAATAAAAAAACCCCACCATAAAACACTACAGAGCTGATTCCATTCTGAATGACAATAATTATAATGTACATTTGTGCGGTGTCAGTCATCCTTAAAAAATCCCAGGTGCTTCATAAACTGTAAATAAAAAGATCCTTCAGCAGTTTTGGGAGTGGAAGGTAACAGCCAATCTGCATCAGCAATGATGCTCAATGGATATTTTGGGATGGATTTTGCAGCTGAGAGAACAGGGGGGATTTTTATTTGCAAGTACAATTACTACCAAAGCTCTCAAACAGCAGGGACATGACCTGGGGATAAAACCCTTTAGTTAGTGTCTAGGGACCCCCAGCTTTGACACTGACCTACTTTGGAAACCTACCCTGGAAACATCTTCTAAGCTGCAGCACGACCTTGAAGACACCTGAGATCCTGAGGTGCATCCATCCATGATTTTAATGTTCCTGCACTTAATTCTGTGTCTTTTTGCCTGTCCAGATTGCCCAGGTAGGGTGGTACGCAAAGGATAAACAAGAGATCGGTGACCAGGTGTCCCCTATGCTGGTGTTTTTGGCACATTGCCCCAAGAACACTTCGCCCCATTAGCAGGACTCAGATGCCCATAAAATGCCCCTTGATTTTCAAACACCACTTGGAGGCAGAGCTCCTATCCGAGGAACAAGAGACTGATTCTCCCTGCAATGTGGAGTGATCCAAAACTTCATTTCCTCCCGTCTCCTCTCCTCGAGACATTCATTCCCTGCGTTAAGGTCTTCTGGGTGGAAGATGGTACCTATTCCTCCTGCATGGAAAGGTCAGGTCCTCTTGACCTCGAGGTCAAAAAGAAAATTAGTTAGAGGGAGCAGTACTCTAGAGGTTAGAGCCCTTTCTTAGGAGGGAGTTCTGGTCTCTGAGTTGATCCATGTGCTATTTTCTTTTCTTTTTTTCCAATGAATGGGTAATAGAAAATACAGTTAGCATCGAGATTTTAGGTCCCAAGTTTGGAAGCAATGGGGACACTACAGTGCTTCTGGCCACTAAGCACCCTGTGCTTCTGGACCCAGGATGAAGGATGCTCCTTCCAGGGAAATTAAGCAAGGCAAATGGTAAAGTGGCAGTTGAAGACAGGGTGAGGTCCCATGGGCAGCTGAGCTAACCTTGCTGCCAACAGGAGAATCTTGCTTTGGGAAAGCTCCCTTTTCCCTGCTCCCCCCTCATCATCTCTGCTCTTCTCCCCTTTCCTCCCCTTTCCAAAAACCATGTGCTGTTAAACTAGTTCAATCCACCTGTGAAGCCATCAAAATAAGAGGCTGCATGAGCTAATGTGAAACATAGAGGAAATATAAAATCATATCCAGCACCGGGCTGCTGTAAAAGGAGAAGACAGTCATCACTTTGATTGGGTTGGTGTTGCCCAAAGGGCAGGTGAATATTTAACAAGGGGAGCCATAGAAAAAATAAGCAGAAAGGGAAAAGAAATGTCTAAAATCTAGGGAAAAGGCGAGGCACTGGACACGTGTGGAGTTTATTTATAGATTCATTAATGGTATATGTAGAATAAATGGCTAACAGTAACAAAAGAGGACAGTTATGTGAGTGAGCGTGTGATGGTGTGAGCACACACACCTTCTAAGATTCAGCTACTAATTTATAATAGAATCCTTTCAGTCAGTAATTTTCTGTGTTGTTATGATCCTATAAATTACTCTTTTCTTGAAAAGAAAAGGACTGGAATGAGGCAGAAAGAGATGACACCTGCTGAAAAGATAAATACAAATATATTCCCTTTTTCTAACAGCTTTTATTTCACTTTAATAAGCAGAGGAATAAGATGCTGCAAAATTGTCCGTAATTACATGGCTATTACAGTGCCTCTTCCATGAGCAAGCAGGGCAGCCATCGAGTCCCACGAGTCTTATCTAGTTTCACTAACACACTTTGTTGTCTGGATCCTGACATGATGAGAGAAACCCTGTTGGATGTCTTGATTACTGGGTATTAGGCATTCCACTCTTAACCATGTTGCCAGTGGTGTAAAATCAGGGAATTTTCACTGAAACCACAGTAACGATGGTGGTTTGTGCTAAATTTGGAGCAGGCTTATCAAACCCACTTTTTTCTCATCATGCTGCGTATGGGCTAGAGTGATTGAATGGCATTTTTTTTTTTAGGCTTTTGTATTAGTTGCATTATAGTATGGCCTTAGATTCCCATATTCACTCAGCACATTGTTATTAATGTTACTAACATTAAGCTTGCTTTCATATAGACTAAATAAATATAGCTCTAATACACAAAATACCAGTATTTAATGCAGGTAAACACCACTTTTCCTCCCGTTCTTCCATTCTACTGAGTTTTGTGTGCCTGAAAGTGCACTTGTAAGTGTATACTTACAAGAATAATGCTACCATTACAGCAGAAATTGCCTGGCCCAAATTTGTCAGTCAGGTCCTACCAGGTTAGCCATGATTTCCATGTCTCCATTTTGACACTCAGTCAACTATCAGTTATTGATTTGGGGTGCCTTGACTTTCAGAAAACTTTAATTGTTCATGTGCACTGAAAAACTGATTACAGCATAAGGGGTTAGAAGATACATATCTGAAAGCTAGAAACACCAAGAATGGTTTAAGATAGAGGGAAGGAAAGAGAAATACACCTCATATATCACAGAAACCTCTCTACTGGATACATATCTCTAATTTTATGATAATGGACAAAGTCCAGACAAAACCACACATGTCCTCAGACTGCTGCCCACTCAGTATTTCCAGCAGTGGTACTTCTTTCAAAACCTGGAAATTCATGCAAAAAAAAAAAAATCATACCGACTTTGGGGGAATGGGGTGGCCTTCTTGATTATCGGGCTAAATCAAGGGATTGCTGAAGCTAGGAGCAGCTTTTTTCCTGGAGTCCGGGAAAGGTTTCTCCCTGTGACAACTCTTTCTAAGCAATTCTGTGCAGCAGTTGGAGCTGTCATCTTGTCATGCAGAAGGGTTGCGAGTACGAACCCATGCAGAACAGCACAAGGTGTCTGCTGGCAGAGTAGGGGCTTTACGAGTGTTTGCTAGCACAGCCTTAAGCAGAGGTGAGGTAAAGTAATTTTATTCTTTCACAGCCTTAGCTGTAACCACTTCAAGTGGACTGTTTCTTTTCCAAAACACAAAACCAATTTCCTTCCAGTGCCTTTTAGGATGATTCACCCTTTCTTCAATCTATTTATTCTTTTAGTTACTAAAAGCTGTTAACTTTCAGCTGTTGTGCTTAGAGTTTTTGTTTTGTTTTGTTTTTATACAGAAATTCATCTCCTCTTGATGTTTTTGCTTGCTTTCAAAAGCTCATTAAAAATAACAAGGAACAAATTGTGTGGGAAAATGAACTGTTGATGAATCATCCTTTTTCTGTGACAATCTGAGAAGATGGAACCAAACTAAACCTTTTTAATTCACGAGTAAAGAACAGTCTCTCATTACTGGAACACCTTTGCAATGTATTATTGTCTGGGAGGTGACCATGTTTGTCAATAACAACATAGGAAGAGACCAAGCAATGGAGACATTCCTGGCCCCTGTTGCTAGTATGGGGATGACATTACTTCCAAGGTGCTATAACGGATCCCAGGTAGATCCATACCTTGGCAATGGTGAGTGCAAGTCTAACGTGACTCAATGCGAAGCAATTTAATTTGCTGGTGGAGACAATAAGCATGCCAGAAGGTATTATTTTTCAGCTACCCTGATTTTGGCATCTGCAATGGAAGTATATTCATGTGGAGTTGGTTCTTGAGCTCCTGCTACAGTTGTCTGGATAAAGGTGGCAGAAAAGGACCTAGGGCTCCTGGGGGATATCAAGTGGAACATAAGCCAACAACGTGCCCTTGCGGCAAAGGTGGCAAATGGTATCCTGGCTGCATTAGACAAAGTATTGCCAGCAGGTCAAGCGATGTGATCCTTCTCCTCTACTCAGCACTGGTGAGGCCACACCTGGAGTACTGGGTCCAGTTCTGGGATCCCCAGTACAAAAGAGACATGGACATACTGGAGAGAGTCCAGCAAAGGGCCACAAAGGTGACAAAGGAACTGGAGCGTCTCTCCTGTAAGGAAAGTCTGAGAGCTGGGACTGTTCAGCCTGAAGACGAGAAGGCTCAGGGGGATCTTATCAATGTGTATAAATACCCAAGGGGAGGGTGCAAAGAGGACAGAGCCAGGCTCTGTTCAGTGGTGCCCAGTGACAGGACAGGAGCCAATGGGCACAAGTTGAAGCATAGGAGGTTCCCTCTGAAGATCAGGAAGCACTTTTTTACTGGGAGGGTGACTGAGCACTGGCACAGGTTGCCCAGAGTCGTTGTGGAGTCTCCATCATTGGAGATATTCAAAAGCCATCTGGACTTGGTCCTGGCTAGCCTTGCTTGAGTAGGAGGCTTGGACGAGATGACTTCCAGAGGTGCCTTCCAACCTCAACCATTCTGTGATTCTTTGATTCACTTCACCACATTCAGGCATCTAGAGTGACTTGAGGCACCTTAAAATACATCTGCATGGGCTGCCAGGTATCCTAATTACTTATCCAAGTGTGCTTGAGCTGTTCTCGAGTACTCTGCCTGGCCTCCAGCTGCTGGTCCACGATGGTGCAGGTGTTCCCTAGATCCTGCGACATCTGACAGCCCCATGTGGATGGCTTAAACATCCTTGGGCATCTCAGCTGGCATGCAGTGCCTATGTGTGGGCAGCTAAATCCAGCCCACAGTCATGCAGAGACATTTGCTTTGGAGACATTTAAATGCAAAAGTGTGGCTGCAAGAAGTACCATGAGCATGGCATTTTCTGTGACTTCATTACCTCCTGTAAGCACCCATGAAAGTAGTTTGTGAAGAGTTTGTCAAATGTCTCTTGGGATGCTCCAGAAGACAATCTCTGGTCATAGCCAGGCTGACTCTTTTGGCCTTTTGGCCAGGACAGAGAACTTTGTCTTGATTGCAGCTTTGGGGCACCTCCTTGCAAGATATACACTTTAAACATCTGAGAGACTAGTGTTTTGGAAGGACTCCTGGAAAGCTTAATGGGTGGTTGGAAAGTTTGTGAAGCTTCTTAAGAGAATGCAGCTGCAGCCACATAAAGCTTTACTGAAACCAGAGACACAGCCTCAAATGGAAAACAATTTAGTGCTGTTACTGTCTTGTGCACATGATGATAATGTTTTGTGCTAAATATGATGTTAATATGGTGCAGCAAACCCTAGGCAAGATTATGTGACCAAATTACCACTATGACAAAACAAAACGTATCTCCAAAGACATATTAGACTGTTCACAGAGTTGGCCAACTAACTATAAAAAGCAGAGTCAGTAACAAATTCTTAGAAGGGAATGTACCTTGAAGGAGGTAATGAGCCAGGGAGAGCAGTCACACCTTCTCTTTGCCTCTAGGAAGTCCTTTCTCTGCTTTCTAGAAAATACTAGTGTTGATCTCCAACACAGGATATTTTTTCCTAGATATTTTAAGCAAGGAAGCAGTTAATGACATTGCCATCAGAATCTTTATCATGTTTATCTGAACACTCCTCAGGGTATTTCCTGAGCCTTTGAGACTCTGCAGACTCATGCAGATGAGATTCACCATTTTCAAAGTGGATCATGTTATGTTGCAAACATCAGAGCAATAGAACAGGCTAAACAGTTTCAAACCAAAGGAAGCAAACCTCTGCATATGTACAGCACTGAGTTAAATGACTCTCAGAGGTGGGGAGAGTGTTTGTTGGTTTGGATTGCAGGGAAAGGTATACAGCCTACCTTCCACTGAGAACATCACATTCCTAATTTCAGCTAGTTCTGCTCTTTACATGACTTGCCTCTGTGATTATAGACAAATTACTGAGAAGTTTTCTAAGAGAGATAGATATAATTTAGGACTTCCCTCAAAACTTAATGTATATAAATATGCCTGTAGGGGAAGGCAATGAAACGACTGAAAAAAACAAACCCATCACAGTTACACTTTTATGGCCTGCAATACTTCTTCTTCCAGAGCCAGTTTGTACTAAGGAGGTAAAATCATGTAACAAAAACATGAAGACCCTAATCCAAAGTAATTGTAATGGACTTCAAATCAGATTCAAAGGCCCTTTGTGGTGCTTAATTCAGTCTTACGATCCTAGGAAGAGCTCAAGCCTGAAACAATGCAAAGGAAAATACATAGAAATTATTGTGGGTTTTGTATTTTTGTTCTTAAGAAGATTCATTCATACCCTTCCCTGACAGCCTGGCCCCCAGCTTCATCCAGCCCCATTGTCCAACACCAACTCCCTGCATCCCTGCATCTCACCTTAGTGCCCTCACCTACCCAAAACTGGAGTCCTCTTCAGCCACGCCAACACTTCCCCACTCACCCACCCCCAGCTGCAGGACCCCACTGCATCCAGGTGTCCTGGCATGGTCTGGATCCCACTGCGGAGCAAAGCGAGGTTGTAAATTACTCCTTTCCACTGGAGAAGGTGACCAGGTTAGAAAGAGCTATGTGCTGGCACTTGCTTCATAGGACACAGCGGCTCACGTACGATCTGAGGTCTGTGCGCGCGTTTGTGTCACTTAGGTAAATGTAAAGCTTGGCTGGAGGAAGGTGGAGTGAGTCAAGTTCATGGATCCCTAAATAATCATTTAGGGATTTCAAGGCACCCTTAGAGTCTTGAAATGTAATGATAGAACCATAGAATCATAGAATCATTTAGGTTGGAAAAGACCTTCAAGATCATCGAGTCCAACCATTAACCATGCCCACTAAACCATGTCCTGATTTAAAGATAATCTAATTATCTAAGGCTTTCGCCGTCAAAATCATCAGCCACATTTGGGTCCTCTTCTTCCCTAGCACCTACCTCAGTAGGAGCAAGCCGAAGTTAACCCCTTGGTTCACTAAGTACCAAGCCAGACTTGTCAATGAAATATCCATCCCAGCAAATGTGTGTCACGTCCCCAGCTGTGCCCAGACTCTGCACAATTTTCCACTCTGAGTAGTCCACATCATATTAAAGCCTTGACAACAGCTGTGCTTATAACAGAAGCTGTATCTTTTTCCTTCTCTCCTTCTTTTGCTCAGAAAGAAGGCTCCTCATTGGAAATGCCACAATACGAGAGAACACAAGGTGAAAAGAGTTATTTGG
The DNA here is from genome assembly GCF_947461875.1 of Haliaeetus albicilla. Lineage (NCBI taxonomy): Eukaryota > Metazoa > Chordata > Aves > Accipitriformes > Accipitridae > Haliaeetus > Haliaeetus albicilla. Next base: position 4,713,773 of record NC_091496.1, read on the forward strand.
GAAGTATTTACTTTATTGGGCTTTATGATGGCGATTGCAAGACCGCTTCCGATGAGCTCCTGCGAGCCGTGCAAGCCTTGTACCCCGCACCGTGAAAAGGCAGCATGATGGAGAACTCCCATTATCGGGGCTAGCGTCGGGAGCGGATTGCTTTTCACCATCCGCTCAATCCAGGTCCAGGCATTGCACTTCAAGCAGCTATTCCTCATGATATATTGGAGCGAATGACGACAAATGCAACAATGTCATCCTCTGACAGGGAGGACTGCCATGCATGCTGGGGCAAACGAAAATAGATGGGGTGTATGTACGTATTCAAACAATAAATGCTGTGGAAGTAAATCATCTCTTATTGCTTCATATATCTTCTCTGGAGCTGCTTCCTATTTCTTAACCAGCAAAGCCTCCCCAGTAATGCTGATTTTCTTTCTGCTATTCCAGATGTGTTAACAACATTTCTCCAGCTGAGGCTGAGACAAAAATGCTGAATATTCCTCCCTCCCCATGACACACCTCCACCACCTCCCCATGTTTATTTCTCAAGATCTTTTTTCAAACTGTAAATATGACTTGGGGGATGTGGGGGGGGGGGGGGGGAGGAGAGAAAGGGACACTTTCCTCGCAATGGGAACTGGACAGAACCACTTCTCAGCTCTTCCCAGCCAAAGGCATTTTTCAGCAGTTGTCACTATTTGTTCTGACGTGTTGCTTCACAAGGGTGGAAGGCATTTTTCTTCATCCATTTGGTACATGTTGTCTTCCACCGTGGAGGAGGTTGCTACCACTGGTGTCACATTTTGTGTTTAACAGTACTGGGAACATCAAGCAAATATTCTGTCCCCATCATCCACAGTTGTTTGTAGTTTAATGCACCGCACGGTCACTGCATAATTAATAACAGCAATAATAATAATAATAATGCCTGACTTTCTATAGTGCTTTTATATGAGTGGATTGCCCTAGCACTTTTCAAAGAGATATCATGACTTTCACTTCATACGTGGGGAAACTGAGGCAGTAAACCACAATTTCTTGGTTGTACTATGGCAGAACTAAACTCCAGATCTTTGCAGATTTGTCCAGATTTATAACACACTAATTCCTATGGTGTCTTCTGGAGAAATATCTGTAACTGGGTGGTTTTCGCAGTGCCTTTGAGATATAAATATGCATTCCTTAGGAAAGCTGATACAGTGTAAGTCAAGGTGTCATTCTGTAGTGGTTTAGGATATAAGGTAAAGGACAAGTAAAAAGGAGGGAAAATGTGAATCTTTTTCTCACTGGGACATAGTCTGCCATTTATACAGGGCAGTGTACATTGCAGTAAGATGTATGTGCAGTTTTCTTTGGAGAGCATCTCTGTCCCACGCTTCATACCTTGTCTGATCCTGAGGTATTGCATTCATTTGATCATGGCTCTCATTAATCTGGTAAAGTGGCCTGTTTTGAAAATTCCCCATTTAAAATTCTCTCATTTCAGGTTTTTTAAGTATTGGTTGTTTTCAGTTATGCTATCTTACAGTCTCCTGATGGAGTGAGGAAGGAAAATCATGTCCTGACATGTCTTATGGTCCTAATTAGTCTTCTGCACTTCTGGTTTCTTTCATTTGCCCTAATATTAAGGATCTTTGCTTGGAAGCTGACAGATGAAGAACCTTATCTTATGTCCCATTTGCTAGGGTGCTTAAATTTGCTGCTTCAAATATTTAAGACTATTATACAGCGTGTGGTAAATATAATGTAACCAGCAGTAGACAAAAGGAAATTTGGTTTTAATGTCCCACTTTGTCCAGATTGCACCTGCAGGGGTTGGACTGAATGGTCCCTAGAAACTCCTTTACTCAGAGTGGAGGATATAGTTAGAAGTTTCTTCAGGATGCGTTAAGATTTGGGCATGTAAAACCACAGTATCTCAGACTCAGGCAGTGGCGGTTTGGGGAATCTTGCAGGTTACAATTCAGCACAAGTTAAGGACTCTGAAGGTGCCTTCATTAATCTGGAAAGGCCATTCTGAAGCTTTGGCTTGATTACTCTCCTTGCTGTCTCTTACCTCCATGTCAACCCTTTGGGAGGACTTGCAAGACCAGCTCTTAGAAAAGAACTCCCTCTGACTTTGTTTCCACCCTATGACAGATCCCACTTTGCTTCCCCAGCTGGAGAACTGTCTTCTTAGATGGGCAGCCATGCCGCAGTGGGATGTTTGTGGCGACAAAGGGACATACTTTAGTGAGGAACACTGGGGAATGGATTGGGAGGAGGTTGTTGGGGCAGATGGGGAAGAAGAGGTATGGAGGAGGGCTCAGCCAGGGCAGGAGCCCACAACTATAATGATCAACAAAGACTTTAGGACATAAATTGTTCACAGTGGTGACGCAAAAACGGTTGCTTCCCAGTTTCATATGGGGAGGGATCAAGTGAGAAGAAGGTCATTTGGGTCTTAACTGTCACTTTTCCAGGGCAATGAGTGATCTAGAGTTGTCCCTTCTCCAATTCCTCATCCCCTTTTTCTTATCTTTGGACTGCTGACATTTGTTTCCAGCCCTGTACAAGCCACTAGTGCCTAAATTTCATGCCTTAGGTGACAAATGGCCAAGTTAGTCCTCACAAATGCTGTGGCATCTCACAGCAAAATTGGAATGAACTACTGAGATTGCTCCTTCAGAGGCTGCCAGAGCCTAGGTCCCTGCGTAGGGAGAAGTAGACACAACATAAGAGCTTGTTGCTTCTGTATTGTAGGTAGTATGGATACGGCCCAGTAGGTTTCACAGAGATTGTAGGAACATTGAAGAATACAAGGCCAGACAGAGATCTCTGTGGGACTCCCTTGGAAGTGCTCTTGCCTGAAGACAAATTCTTGTTTCTTTTTCACCCACTGAGATCAGACAGATGCTTCTCTGCCTCTTTAACATGCCAGTCTGGTTTTGCACCCTTCTAACTTCTTAATCAAAATATGGTTCTTTACCTTGCAGACTCTGGATCTATCGTATCACCATGGTTAACAATAGCAACCTGGTTTAGAAAAAACATTAAAGGAAGACATTTAATCAGTTTGTTGAGATCTAGTAGCTGGGAACAGCAACACGCTTGCACTTTAGCTAGCACATTGCACCAATTGTGAAAAAGCAACAAATTCTTTTTTTTTTTTTTAACTACCTGCACATAATCTGATCAGTATTGCTACATGCAGTAATCATGAAAAAAACCCCATCCATGGCACAGATATTTTAATAGGGTACAGCAGGAAGGAAGAGGAAAGAAGAGAGAAAAGCAGGGAGGGGATAAGAGAGGGATTAAACAAGTCATCTTAGTGCTTAAGTAGCTGCATACCCTTTCACTGCTACACTAGGGGCTCCTGCCAATCTCCCCCTACCACTTTCGGATGATGCTGACTGTCTGTCCCACCCTTTGCTGATGGTCACTGCCTCCAGCTGAGCTGGCACAATCAAACACCTGCCCCACCTCAGCTGCTCCATTTTATGCATTGCCTCAAACTTCTCATGAAGGTACGTTTCTCTTAGGACACCGCAAAATGAACAAGCACTGCTGGGCCATAAGCATACGTTTCCTCGAGCTGCCTCTCCTACAGGAACATGACCTGTGCTGAGAAGGAGACAGCAAGCATCTGGGAGGAGCTGATGGTGTCATGGCTCTTTGCTTAGTGAACATCAGTCAAATATCCAAGATCATCAATGATGAGAAACAATGAGGCCCCAGTGATACCCATTACTCTGGACATTCAGCTGGCTGGTGCATTTGTACCTCCTCGTGGCAGGTCAGTATTTTCCTGTCCTTCCCTTGGCAATCCAGCACTGGCTCTGGTCTCCCAGTATACTTGTAGGCACAGACTCACCTGGAAGTCATAGACATCACAGGCACCTGAGGCTCCTGGGGCTGGTTTTGACACGGAAGGTATTGTCATTGCTTAAATACATTTGTTACTGCTCTTATCCGCAACTTCTTTAGCATTTTAACTGTCTAGACTGTCATTTTTGCCCCTTCACTCAGACTTTCCACACTCCTGTTCTCTGGAGACAGACTTTGGTTAAACTGATATCTTCAGCTCAGACGTCTCTGTAGCATGCCTATTGCTCAATCAGACTGCAAACAATATGTTAATTGTTTTGGTTCTTTACCATCTTTCAGACTGTGTGGGCCATACCTGTCAGGAGCCCTGTCTGCCCAGAGTGACTCTGTACAGCAAGGTATTTGATATGCAATAATTTCACAGTTACTCAGAATTCATAAATTGTGCAAAGACAAATTTCTCCCATCTCATCGTAAAAACAATTCAGTTTAAATCTGACTGGATGGGTTTAGAGTAGATGGATTAGGTCCTGCAGTGAAACTGGACAGAAAGACAACCCAGTTACCAGCTTAACTGCCTTTCTGTTCTAAATAAAACCACAAATACACCCATACAAAGTAGGAGAGGCATTATTAGAAATCTTATATTTTTATGGATGGGAATGAATTTTTATGGCGCTGATAATGCAGATAGAACACACAATTGGTCTAGTCAAAATGAAAGATGAATACAAATTGCAAATCAGCTCCTGAGCTATAAAAATTGGTGTAACCTTCTCAGCAATAACTGATTGTTTAGGAGGCTCAAATAGAGTCACAGTGATGTTTCTTCCAGCCTTATTAAGCATCATAGTTGTCATATTAAACCAATGATGTATGAGTATTTGCTTATTGTAATGAATTCTGGAGACAGTAGCTGGAGCAGCGATACAAAAGAAAGTCAGGCTGAAGATTTTGGATATTTTTTTTCTCACTCCCTGAGGGAAATATTTCTCTCTTTTATTTCTCTAACATCAAAGACTGCCTCAAATCCTGATACGGGCAGAACTTCTCCTGAAGCTAAATATCTGGGATCTAATGTCCCTTCCCCCTCAATGGGCTGTAAATATAACTCTGGATGTAACTGATGTTCTTCTGTATTTTCGCTTCCCTGGGAGCAGTGGAAAATTATTACTACTTTGTATATGGTAGGTTGAGGACCCCAGATTCCTTTCCAAGCTTTAGCAAAACTCTCTTGGGAAATATGTTTGGCGGTGTTAGGAGCCGTGTTATTTGGAGGTCAGTTTCTTGCAGACATATGAGCTTTGGAGGACTTTAGAGTGATGGGTAAAAGAGTGGCACTCAAGACCCAACTAAGGGAGGTTCAAAGGGAGAAACAAGAGATGTGCTCTTGAGGAAAGCTGGAGAAAACTTGAGGGAGGAGGGGCAGACAGCTGATATTTTATTATCTAATATGCATGCTACACGTGTGTCTTGTCTGCTTTGGAGCAACTCTGCTTACAGGGTAGCAACATACTATGAAGGTGCATTGGTTTTCCCACAGGCAAATTGAAGGTTTTTGTGGCTGTGGCAGGAGACGTTGCAATGACATATCTGTTAGCTACCAACTTCTATATTCCAGCCTGTGACTCTGTTAAAAGGAACTAGGGTGTGAGGTACTCTGAGCCTCCCCCCCACCCCATGCTTGAACTAAAGGTGAGAGAATCAAAACCCCTAATGATTTCTCCATGAAATTTAAGTAAGTCCATTATTTCTTGTTCTGTCACCCACGGGCACATAGCAAAGCTTACCCTCTCCTTTGCAATACCTTTGTTAAAGCTTTCCCCTGACGCCTTTTCTCCTTTGACTAAGCAACTCCAGCTCTTTCATTCCTTCTTACAGACCACGTACATCACACTGACGATCATTATCATTACTTTCCCCTGGAAACGCTCCCATTGGCCCAATCATCTTTCTTGAAGGGTGAAATCAAAACCAGACACGGGATGACACCTGGGACAGGCAGGAGAATGACTTCCATGGTCTTGCAGGCTATCCTCCAGCTGACACAACCATACTGTTTGAAACAGCATGATCATATATAACTGCTCAGCTTTTTCACCCTATATTGTATAACTGTTTGCTTGTTCTGCTTTGCGAAGGAAGTTGAAGTCAAATTGAATTAGCAGCATTTCCTTGTTTCTCCTCCTTTTTGTCTTTAACAGCCAGGCATTTTTCATTCTTCTCTAGTCTTCCGGATTTGTACCATTACAGGAGATATTTCAGCCCCATCTCGTGCTCAAGACAAATCCCCTTTGCCTCAAAATGTATTCCACCTGCATAGGGGAAGAAAAGAGGAGCTAATTCAAGTTGTATTCACAAACATAATCTGGCCTTCCTTTTCCAGTTCTTGCCTTGGCAACTAAAACCATTTTTACAGAGCTGTCATATGTCATTATTAGAAGAGTTGCAGCCATGAGCTGAATTAAAGCTTTGCAAAGCTGGTACGTTTCTTCCGTATATTTTGCAGATGGGATCTTTGTCCTCAGGGAGATAAGTGATTGCCAGGATTACATAGGCTTCATCTATACCGTGTTTGGGATTTGTCCAAGAAACAGACCATGGTCCCTGGGCCATGTGGTGGAAGCTGTTTTGTATCTATACTGTTCAAGTATCAGCAGTCTTTGGAGCGCAAGGTGTGTCCTTGCAAGAGACTTTCAGAGTTCTTCCTGCTGTTTTTCATGCCTAGAGAACATGCAGCTGCTCCCAACCCACTGGGGAAAAGCTTGAGGATTGCTGGAATAACCTCAGAAGACAAAAATGGCCTAAGCAAGCAACAAGTTGTGCAACTTGAGTGCACGCTGTACGTAAAATGTGTATCCCAACATGAACTATTTTCTGGTCTGTGTCATTTGTTTTCAACCAGGAAAGGCATAATTTCACACTGGAGCCAACACTGGGTTGAGCTAACATATATGCAGTTATAGTCATCATACTAAATAAAGCAGCATTCATGCTGGATTAAATATGATAATAAATCTAATTTGAGGGGAGAAGGGAGAAGTGGTACACTTTTCCCTTCTCAAATGTTTCCAGATCCTACAGGTTTTTAGAGGTCTCTGGAGAAGTGAAACTTGTCACAGTATAATAGTGGCCTGCTGTTAGATAAATGCCAAGACAGGCACTGCCAGGCTGTCAGGGAGTTATTAATGGAGGTTTACGAGTTGCTCTCTGAAGTCATTTTCAGTTAAGTACTAATGTGCATCTTGCCTTGACAGCCCCCATACACTTAAACACGACTGGAGAAAAATGGGCTCCGTTTTGTTTATCATTCATTTCAGCTTTGCTCAGCGTAGGCTTTTCAGGTATCGTAACAGACTTCATGAGCGGTTGCTATATATCGCTGGCTCAAAATGGGAGGCACATGGCAGTGCTTTTTATCAGCGTGCCTTACAAAGCAGGGTTTGCTGTGTTTTACTGTTGCAGTGATTGTTCACAGAATGAAAAAGATATGATCCTCTTTGCCTACTTCTTAGCCACCTAACAAAGCAGTATATTTTCCATGCAACTTGTTATAAAGCAGGTTAAAGATAACATGAGCTTGCACCTGAGTTTCAGACCCCATGCCTGAGATTATCTCAGAGGTGGTTTCCGTGAGTCATAGCACTGACAAGACTAAAAGCATAAAAACATCAGTCAGTCCCTGGAATAAAATTTGTGCCCCAAAATTATGTGATTTAAAAATAACAATTTGCAAGATTTTATTCCTTTCTCTTTGCAGCAAGATGCCCTAGGTTCCCATTTTCCAGCTTTTTCCTGTAACAAGAAGGAAGGCAAGGAAGACAGAAAAGAGAGGAAGAGAAGGCCACAAGGCAACTCTGATATGATTGCAGCAATTGGAGGCTTACAAAAAAAACCCCTCACCAAATACTATGATAGAGCAATATACCCCTGGGAGCTGACAACATTATGTCAGACATGCAGAACAGAGCCTTTTTGCTGTCATCCTCCCTGGTAATTATTGATTTAAAAAGCAAGTTGAATCTTTGTGAGGGACCAGATACATGCAAGTTGGATTATCTGGACAGTTAACAGAGGTGTTACATTAAAACCGCAGTCACCATCTGCTCCCCTGGAGTCACCAGAGGGAAGGGCAGCCTCTGAGGAGCACAGTTTAATCCCCTGAAAACCAAATCAAGCCCAAGGGACTGTGTTTCTCTCTGGTCATTTCAGAGTAGGGGTTTCAAACCCTTCTTCAATTTTCAGACCCTATAGATGCTTTACACTGGAGAGGAAGGCCCTGAGGAGCAAATCTCCATCTATTGACTATAGGCTAGCTCTTCTTAGTTATCTTTCAGGTTCACTGGAGAGTCTTAGAGGTGACAAGCTCCTGCTCGATGGAGTGCCTAGGATAATTAGCCATGCCTCTGTTAAATGCTGCAGGGTTATCTGGGATGAATCCAGAGCTGATTGCTCCCAAAAGGATGCTCCCTCTGACTAGTAGGTCATTTTGAACCATGGCTTTATACTACTGGTTTTGTCTCTTATTAGTTTGAATTTCTATTGTGTGCCATCAAACTGGATTTAGATCAGTCTGAATGGCTAATCAATGTTAATACTTACTGGTTTTGCTAGATTCATCTCTGACCAATCACATTCACACTGGAACGAACATCCTTCATTATTAAAATGAAGGAAGTCTTTTTACAAAGCTAAATGTCAGTAGCAGATTGTCATTCATAAGTGTCACAGCCTCTCTCTTCTGGCAGAACAGGATGTCCATGAGATATAAAAACTCTTATCCTTGGAAAGGTGTCAACAAACTCTTCTAGGAATAGGTCTCTCATAACCTAAAATATCCAAGTGACATCTTTATACATACTTCAGAGTATTTTGGGTTATCTTACATCCTTGATTATGCATCACTTCATTGCCATTACCAGCACTATTTAGTATCTATAGCCTCCATTGGAGCTCACCAATGTTGTTTTTTCAGGGTGCAATTCATCCTTAAGTAAACAGCTAAAAGAAGTCAAGTGCATCTTGGCCTGGAAATGCTTATTCTTCTCCATTAGCCATCTACAGTTAATCAGCTCTCATCTTGTATATCCAACCATGGAATCGAACGTCCTGTATGATAGATACACATGAAAACACCAGTGTAATTGACCTGATACACAAAGGGTTGTTTAAGAAAAAGACTACTTCCAGGGAGGCCTTTTATAACAAAGTTTACACATTTTTGGGTGCTCTTCAATGCCAATGCTTCTTCTCACACTCTATGGAGCCAGGAAGCCTGGAGCCAAGGAGGTGTTTCAAGGCTGGACTGTGAATGCTTGAGATGATGATGCCATTGACTGAGAGGTATAGATGAGTTACAACTAAGGGATGTTCACATCTCGATGGTGAGAGGAGAGGTCCGTCAGCAGTAGCTGTCTTGGAATTCATCTAGAAGACAAAATGAGGATGCAGAAGGCCAGCAGAAGTTCCTCAGTTGCAGTGAAATAGGCCAGATGATTGCTAAAATTGGAAAAAATTCTTTTCACTCACTTGTGTTTGGAGGAAATAGACCAGCAGGGCTTTCTTTTTTGTATGATCTTACAACTTAAAAGTTTACCCAGTTTGAAGACAAGAGGAGAGGGGAGGGGAGGAGAGGAGAGGGGAAAAAAGAAAATAGGAAAAAAAGAAAATAGGAAAAAAGAAGGAAAAAAAGAAAAGAAAAGATTCAGTTCTATTCATAACCATGAAAAAAATCTTAATAACATTGACCCCTAAGAGGCTGGCCTTGAAGGAAATCTCTTCAATGATGGTGAGACATTTCCCTGATCAATGCCTGAGTGACATCTGAAGTGCTCCGTGCAAGGCTCTCCTGTGACAATAGACTAAGGATAGCAATGGTCTGGAGGTCAGGGACAGCATTTCCACCCTCAAACCTTGTTGAATTCAGCTCCTAAATACAGCAGGTCCATGGAGGGGAAAAAAGGCAAGGATTTGAGTCATGTAATTTTCTTTTACAAACCAGGGCTAAAAAGGTACTAGGACCTGCCAAGAAAAGAAGTTGTAGGACCTGGCAAGGAAAGAAGTTGTAAGACCTGACAGCTTAACTCTTGCCATAGCTAGAAACCCAGCAAAATTTTACAAAACTTCTATTTTTGTTACTTAAATGCAATTTTTCCATACACAATCAGTATAAAAATGCTTGTAGACTCTAACGTGCCTTATTCTTGTTTTGCTGCCTCGGCAGCAAGGTGAAAGCATGCTCCAAAGTTCTCTGAAGCTAACAAAATCTTTTTTCACTCGCAAGGTCCCAAACAGCCTTTTAATTCCTCTTGAACAGGATCTGGCCTGCCTGAAATAAAAGTGCAGGGATTGTGAAACTTGGTTTAGGCTCTCTAGAACAGATAAAATATGCATGCTGATTTTTTTATGAGAATACTCTAAGAAGTATTACATCTGTCCATTTTATATTGCTATAAAAGACATTTCTCCCCCTTTCTCTCTCTTTTCCCCTTGTCTGAAACAAAAGCACCAATGAAAGATTCATAGCATAGAGGAGCCAGGCAGCAGATGAAGGAGCCAGCTCTCTTCAGTTCACTATTGTAATGGTCTGGACATATTTGGTTGAGTTTTGGTCCCTGGACTGTTCAGGATCACTTCACCTAAGAAATGTTATGAGTTCCTCTCTAGCCTGCCAATAAGCCCATTCAGAGCTGATTTAAATAAAAACTAATTTTAAAAAAGCAAAGGAGAAAAAAAGTAATCAGGAGATAGAGTAATTTGCTTTTTTTTTCTTCTTCTTCTAGGTGATACCTGCAAACCTTTTGTTGTTATATATATTTTAGCATAAGAGTCAGATTTCTCTACTGACCTTTATATTTGCTACTGTGTTGATTCTTATATATGGGTTTGGGTGTGTAGGAACAGGTTTCTCTTCAGCAGTGCCATTCATTTTGTTTTTAAGTGTTAGGCACTCTTTATTTGGAAGAAAAAAATCTTTAGATGGACAAGAGAAATCTTCTAGATTGGAAAAGTATATACTTTGACATGTACTCGCACTCTCAAGACACACATGCCTCTAGCTGGAGCAGCTGTGACACCCAGTTTGGATTGCACCACCTCCCAGTTTTCAGTGTGTTCAATTGCTCTCAGAGTTTACAGTGTAGAGATTAAAATGTTAGGGAGAAGTGGCTTTGTAAAAGCAAAAGCACTGCAACCAGCCACATTTCTCTTGCTCTGGGGCAGGCTGGGGGATAAAGAGGAAGGCAGGGAAAAGCCAGCTGGCTCTGCAGCCCTGGCAATGGGGGGAATTAAACTGTTTGACTTTTAGGCAGCCAAAGTATTCATTTTTTTTCATCTGCTTCCCAGAAGCATGAAGCTTTCCATGGCAGACGAGAGAAAAGCACTTTTCTAGCTAGTTTAATCCAAGCATGACACCTGGAACCTTCTCCGAACACCCGTATTACACCACAATTCCTACTGAAGGCTTATTCTGAAACCCTTCGCTTTCCATTTTTGTGTCCCATCTACAACAGCACAATATGCTTTTATATCTGAGGCTCGGCAGTCTAAGTGTACATTCATCTGTGAGATCAGCACAGTCCGGCAGGATTATAAAATCTGCAGAAATTCTTTTGAAGTTACTTGCATTTGAAAAGTACACATGAACCGTATTGGTTATCCAAGGCAATCCCAGTGCATGCTTAGTATGTGCTGTAATTATGAACAGAAATCCAGCACTGAAGTCCAGTAATGTTTCTTTATCATCTTCCAAAATCTGCTCCCTTTTCTTGTACTCGTTTGCTGAGCAGGCTTGCTGGTGTGAAGGGGACGCTCCCAGATAACAGCAGCTGACTTTCCTCCAACAAAGCCTGTAGCTCACACAGCTCAGCATTTGAGAAGAGGCAGGTGGAGGTTGTGTTTTGATTTACAAACTCTTGGACGCAGCATTTTATTTAATAGTTTAATAATTAACCAGGGAGGGAAGAAAGAAGGCATTTATAAAGGGCTGATAGGAAATTGATGGCTGGGAGAGCACATCGCTGCTCAGGGAGAAATAAGGACTGCATCAGATCGGGCTGAGAAAAATAATCCTGTGAATATTTAGAGGATGAAAGTATTCAGTCTGACTTAGAAAAGGGCTCTGGCTTTTTACCTTTGCAAGCAGGAGTGGCTGAAAACATCTCTGGCTTTGTGGGGTGAAAAGAGGAGGACATTTGGTTCTTCAGTGCCCTCCCTGCTAGTGATGGAGGGGAGGCACGGCCAGGAGGTTCCTCTCCCATGAATTTCTCACCCTCTTCTCTGTGCTTGGTGCCCTGATAGACTGTTCTTTCCTGGGGATCCCATAAAGCAGGTGGCTTTAGAAGGGAAGGAAGACATATTCTGTGTCTTCAGGAAAAGGACTATTATACTGCCTGTTTGTGTAGAAATCACAAACAAGCCTCTCTAAACTAAATCTCTGTTATCTAACCCAGCGCGCTTTGGGGAAGATATTATTAATTAATTTAACTTAAAAAAATTACCAAGGAACACAAAGGAAATGGTTTTATAATGTGCTCTAGCTTCTCCTTTCCCCAGAGAAAATGTGTTTATCTGACTCATCTGAGCATCTTCAGCTGCGTCGTGGGCTGAAAAACAACTAAACTTGACTACGGTTATATAAATTTATTTCTTTATTTTGCAGGTTTGCTTCCAGTTGCATTTTTGGGGGTTAAACAGCAGCCAATGAATAGAACATGAGAAGTAGTTTCCTGGCTTCATCCTCATTTGAATAAGACACCCAGCAGTCCATAGAAAAAAAAAATGCACCAAACTGTTAATTGATTTTTAAAGGAGAATTATGATGCTTTTAACAAGCCACTTGTCTTGCTAAGCATTGTTAGGGTAGTAGTGTACGTTCCACTGAAATGGCTGTTCCACAATGTGAGTCCCTAATTGCTTATAAAGCACACTGTTTATTGAGTATTAGCTCTAGCATAGTTGTTTATTACAAGAGTGCATTGCTTAATGCTTGTAAAAAGCCATCTAACTTAAATATGCTCTGCCTTGTCTCTTACCCTCCGATGCTCTCGTGAACACATGCTCTCCATCGCTAAGTTTGCAGTGGGAAGAGAGGAAAAGTATCAGCAGCGCTGTGCAGAGCTGGAGGAGGTTGCCTGGTAACTGTGAAGAAAGGAGTCTGACTCGGGAGTGTATCGACTATATATTATCTCCTGCGCTCTGCCTACAATTAATAGGTCAGTGACCCAATGAAACATTTCAGATGAAGTCAAACTATTAGCTGGACAAATGTGTCTCAAGTACTGCTGTACGCTGGTTCCATATGATTACGATACATTATGTGCTGGCAAAGTAAGCATGAATCATTAATACACTCAGCTGAGCCCGCTGTGTCCTGCAGCAAAACAGCCTCCCGGTCCTGAGTGATGCACTGCGTTATCTTCATAAGACGTGAAGCCTTCAGTTAGTGTGATCTACAGGGAGGTTAGTTTGCAGCGGGGATGCATTCGCCTTTCTCTTTTGTGGGCATTTGTCATTCCTCTTAGTAGGATGGGTAGTATTTTCAGGGGGATGGAAGGAAACGCTGGGAGAGAAGACACGGGGACAGATATACTGATACCCGTTTGGTTATAGCTCCTTTTTTAAGACTAGGAATGACTTCTTTAATTTGCTACTCTTGTGAGCAGTGAGTAGGTAGATTTACCATCCCTTAGACTCCCCCATACAAGGGAAGCAGGCAGGTAGGAGGATGACCAAGTGTGACACTCAGCTTCTGATTTCTTCTTTCCCATAAAGTCAGAAAACTTTTTTTTCTTGTCAAAAGAACTGCCTGAACTGTAGGAATAGCTGAAGAAGTGTTTTCTGGGTTTGACCGAGATTGGTAAGCAGTGGTGTGGGATTTGCAGAGTGAACAAGTCTTGCAATCATATCTTACTGCACCACTAGGTTGTTCCTGAACTCCGGAATCAACTGGCGTTGTGTTTGTGGAGTTCCCTACCAACGGCTATGCCCCACAGCTCTTCACGAAGGGATGTGATCAGTCCCTGGTTATATCAGATAAAGAGTGTCTTGGAGCACTTGACAAAAGAATATACAGTCAAGACAGATCCTTTCCTATGGTGGTCTTGGTGGAACAGAAAACTGCTTGAGTAAAATGGTATTGATTTGCCAGTGCACAATCATGCTCAATATTTTCCTACAGGAAAAAATAACAGCAATAGAAAAGGAATATCTTCATTTTAAAACCTGGCTTGCTCTAAAATCAAACAGAAGTGCTTCTAACCTAGCAGTGACTTGAACTCAGGAGTTTGGCATACGACTTCTGCATCTTAGCATCTAACTGTATGCTTCTTGGAAATACGGTTTCCCAATTCTTCTGTCCAATGAAGCTTTTATACTACTTTGTTGGGGAAAAAAGAATAATGTGAGACTGGTATATCAAATTCAGACTGAGAGGCAGGAAAGTGTGGTTTGAAGTAGAGATTTCTGCTGTTTGAGGTCAGATCTTTGTTGATGAGCTGGGTGAATTCTTAATGTATCATCTATCTTGTTGACCTGTTCTAATGCAAGATTTCTCTCTATGCTTAATCTCTCAGGCACTCTATTTAGTGAGCAACAGAAAACAATATCATGTTCCTTCACAGTAGTCTCAAGGGCTTTGTGAATCCTCCAAAAGACCTTTAAAATTAGAAGTTACCAGCAAACTTTGTACCACCAAAGATGTGTAACAGTCAGTGTCCCAACTGTCTGAAATTAAATGCTGCTGCCCCACTTAATGCCATGGTTTGGAGAAGCTGATTTCTAAGGGAGCTCAGGAAGCTGCAGCAACTTACTTCTAAGTGAAAGTCGCTTTGATAGAGACCATTTGGGATTTCAAATGGCCTTAAATGGAAAAATCCAAATCCACAGTAAAACTAAATGGGAAAATCTCTGGAGATAATGTGTTTCAATGAGCTTCACTCAATAAGCTTATTAAGAAAAATGTCAGCAAATACGACACTGAAAAATCCTCAGTGAATTTCTGCTAGTATCAAAAATTCTGCAGTCCAAGTCTACACTGCTCTATATTTATATCAACTGGTTAATTAAATTACACAGTGTTAGTTTAATTCACTGGGAAAAGTTTTTACTTTGGTACCAATCTTTGAATTAAATGTTATGACTGTACCATAGAAAAAGCAAGATTGCATCATTTATAAATATACATATAGATATATATTTACCTTTAGGTATATATAATTTCTTACACTGTTATCACTGTGCTAGCTCAATAAGCTGTGCTAAACTACTTCTTATCTTGCAGATAGATACCAATTCTTGATGACGAAATATTGGCAATGTAAGTTCAAGCACTTTATAAAGTAAAAAAACCAAGTATTTGATTAGAGTGTGTACTCTCAAAACCCTATCTTTGTAAACCTTCTAGTATTTATTTACACCTTTGTGACACTTTTAAAATGAGTTAAATGTCTGTTCGTTGATCTGGAAAGGTTTGCAGGTTAGGTGGAATATGCAATCAGCCTGGAGTGGACACGTCTGTCTCAGTCAAGATGCTTCCAATATCTACAGTGAAACTAGTTGTCTAGACTACTTTTATAGTCAGTGGAAGAAATAAACACTTTTAGAACAGGATTCATCTCATTGTAAAACAATTGTCTAAAATCGGTCACATGAATTCTGTTCTAAAAATGTCTGGTTTTCTCCATTAACCTAAATGAGGGCTGAGGGTTAACAGCTCAAATGGTAAGCAGTACCATGTATAGGTGGAATTCGTCTAACACACATGGCTTGTATATCAGATCAGATAAATTCAAACCTATACCATTTGTAGCCACTGAAAAACAATGGACTTCTTCACAGGCAGTCAAGTCACCATCTGCTGTTGCAACTGCAGGTTGTTGCCTTGGAGGCTTAGGTCTGGAAGAAGAAAAGTATCATACGAAAGTGGTGAGTTATCTTACTGCTTGTCTCTTTTGCATATTCTGGCCCTTATGGAACTGATGCCTGCATCTGTACTGACAGAATCACCAAAGCCTTTCAAGTGCAAGTCAGATAAGCTTAAGAAGCTGGGTGGTTGAAAGCAGGTAACCACGAGCCTATTTATTTGTCATTAGTTAAGACTTTCTGTGATTAGAACAATTCCCCAGCTGCAGAGATATAAATAGCTAATAAAATACCTGGCTTTACAGGTTATTAACCATGTTTTCTGAGTAACATGGGTTTCCAAGTTTGTTCCTTGTACAGGCCATGAAGATAAACCTGTTGGAACCAATGAAAGCAGCACACCAGTGCCTGTAGTAGCCCACATTGAGAAGCCTTTTTCTGTTTGTTCACAGTTTTAAAGAATAGTTTACTGTCAATACCTTGATGAAGTATCTACTTCCCTACCTGTAAGTCCTTTGATGAAAGAGGAGTCATCAGCCTGAACCCACGGGAGTTACTGGAATGTTATAAGGACCTGAGGTAACTAGGTGTGTTGCATGAGAATTAGCAAAATAAAATATCTGCCTCAAAGAGTTGATAGCTTGGGTGAAATCTTCTGCAAACAGTACTGGACTGAATGCAACTATGTGTTGGGTCTGTTAAGAAGCCCCTCAGCTTCCCAGTAGCTGCAAATCATGGCTCTAAGAAGCATTAGATTTTCCAGACACTAAATGCTTGATTCAATTGCCCAGACATAGTTGTCCAAGCCTCTGGTTATCAGAGACAGCCAAATGGGGCTGACAGCTGTCTATCTGCCCTTCTATAACATTAGCTGGAGCCCTGGGCAGGTATCCTCAGGCCTCTCAACTGACTCAACATACCTATATGAGGCAACAGACTTGAGACCTTAGGAGAAACCATGCAGGTCTTCCTGGAAACACCTGCATCGTTCCCCAGTGTCAAATACCTCCAGAATAATTTAACCTCTTTGCTTCTGCCATCCTCACCCCTTGCCTCCAGCTCTTCTTTCTGGACAAAGTGTTGCTTGGGCCCTGCAGTCATATTTTGCTCTGAAGACATAAATTGTCCCTGACTAAAACCTTCAACAAGATCATGAGTTAGGTGTCCTGGTTTCAGCTGGGATGTAGTTAGCTGTCTTCCTAGTAGCTGGTACAGTGCTATGTTTTGAGTTCAGTATGTGAAGAATGTTGATAACACTGATGTTTTCAGTTGTTGCTCAGTAGTGTTTAGACTATAGTCAAGGATTTTTCAGCTTCTCATGCTCAGCCAGGGCACCTGACCCAAACTGGCCAACAGTGTATTCCATACCATGGGACGTCCCATCTAGTTTAGGAACTGGGAAGTGGGGGGGGGCAGGGATTCGCCGCTTGGGGACTGGCTGGGTGTCGGTCGGCGGGTGGTGAGCAATTGTCCTGCGCATCATTTGTACATTCCAATCCTTTTATTACTACTGTTGGCATTTTATTAGTGTTATCATTATTAGTCTCTTCTTTTCTGTTCTATTAAATCGTTCTTATCTCAACCCAGGAGTTTTACTTCTTTTCCTGATTTTCTCCCCCATCCCACTGGATGGGGGGGGAGTGAGTGAGCGGCTGCGTGGTGCTTAGTTGCTGGCTGGGGTTAAACCACGACATTAGGAAAGAAAGGACTTTTTAGGTCAGTTTGCTTGCATTCAACCCGCTAGAGTTGATCCATCATCTCCATTTTGTGTAAGGGTGAACTGAGTAAAAGAGGTCAAGAAATACATGTTCTGTGGATTAGCTCAGATCAAGAGACACTCTGATTAGGCTTGTGTAACTTTGATGACATTAGTGCAATTACCCTGATATACACAATCAGAATCAGATGAGCTGATAATTACTGGCAGAAAATTGAATTACATGGATTCATTTGAGCTGTGGTCATAATGAACACTACTATGTGATATGATTTTAAAAAAAAAACATAACCTTGACAATTGGGCCAATCAAACCAATTGAATTGGGATGGGCTACAGCTGCCTACAGACAAAACAGGTTGGAATGATCTTCTGCCCAGATCTCACACTGCAGAGTACCTGCAGCTTCTTTGTGGAGCCCTCAAAGTCACTCTAAATGTCGTAAGACCATGAAGTTTCTTGGTAAGCAAAAGAACATCTTTGAGTGACATAAAAATACATGCTGGGTTATACTGTATTTGCCTAAGTCCTACCCAGTTCCCAACACTCTGCCCAAGTTGTAAAGAGCATGAGTTACTGTCCCAGCAATCACATTTACCCTGTGAGGTTCAAGGGCAGGATACAGACACTGTAATGCAGTTAATGCCATGTGAGCTGAGTATATAAATTCTTGTTACACTCGGCAGACTCAGTAGATGAACAGCAGCATCAAGGCTAACACTTCAATTTGGTGAAACAGATAAGTAATTTTTAGGACTCCATGGGCTGTAGTGATGGGGTCTCCCCTGGCTGTGATAGGACCTCAGATACTCAGCCCACACACAGAGACCATCATCATTGCTACTTAAAGTTAGGGATTCAACCCAGTTTTCTAAGCAGAGGTAGCAAGTGCCACTTGACCCCCATCAGAATGTCCACCCAAGTCTCTGGTTGTTGCTCTGAAAGGGAACAGGTCCCCTCTAATCTCAGGTCATCGCTGGCATGCCCATGCTTACATCCTACGGCATCTCAGCCGGCATCAAACAGCAGTGCTTAAGCAGATGAATCAAGCCTTGTGTGTAGGAATTCAAAGCTGACCCCATCGCATTTCCTTTTAGGCATCCAACTTCTACACCTTGTTGCTAAAGTAACTGAGCTGGACTGACCCTTTCCTTCTTTATTTTTACCAGAAGAACGTGGGAGTTAGTTAAACCACAGATTTAGGCTTTTGTTTTATCTAATCAATTCTTGAAAATGGTCAGTGTCAGCCATTCCTGAAATCCTGACTAGATTCATTTCCACTGAGAGAACAATAATGGAGATATCTCCATCTGGACTAGTCACCTACCCTCTTTTCTGAGTCAGTAGAGGCAAACAGATGTTATGCACATCTCATTTCATCTTAAAGTGACCATTCAAAATAGGTCGTACCTGAGAAGTATTTGTTTCCTTCCATTGACTATAATGGCAAGCTCAGAGGTAGGTGCCATTTCATCTGTATGTTCAGGTTCTATTTCAGTGCATGGCAGTACCATAATATTATCCATTTCTAGCACCATCAGGTGAATAGATCAGGGTTACCAGCTCCAAACAACCTCTTCTCAAACCAATTCCTCTGTTCTGCAAGGTCTTCTTTGTGCAACGGGACCTCCAGTCAAGCCTTTCCTTCTTTTGCCTCATAACGAGTTGCTAAAATAACTTCTTTAGTGAGTCTGTTGTCAAAATTGTGCTTTGATCTGCCTGCTTTTTCATCTGCAGTGTTTGTATGGATGTAATCAATTTGTAAGAAGGTAATCATGCTTCTTTTGTTCTTTTCCTAAGCCTACAGTAGATCAATGTATTAACACTTTGTGATAGAAATCTTGGAACTGCTTCTAATCCAGTATTAACTCTCTCACTGACCTCTTAGTAGCATTATTCATAGTTTTCAAAGGACGATATTGAAGCCCAAATTACTATTACTTTCAGAAACGGTTGCCTAAATCCAGACAGGCACCTCGCTGAGAAGACCAGGAGATGGTCAGTGGAGTTGGTCACAGGAGGAGGAGGAACAGTGGGATGAACACAATGAAAGATAACCTTCACAGACATGCACAAAAACCAACCAATGAAAAAAACCCAACCCTGTACACACCCAACAGAGGTGCATTTTTAGATGCTCTCAGAACAAGTGGTAGAAAGGAAAGGAGGACTCCTGAACAGACCTCTGGCTAGCAAAAATTGGTAGAGCCATCCTGAAGCCAGCTTACACCATCTGAAAAGTTGTCCCTATGCATTCATTTGGATGTAAAGCCAGAAGAAAACTTTTTATTTACAAATAATAGCTTTTGTAAACACTCTTTTCTAGTGATGACTATTTTGTTGTCTGACTGACGCACTGTAGGGAACACAATTCTAAGTTTTCCTGTAGGCTACATTTTTATTTTGCAGCCAGATGTCACAATAAAATTGTATAAGAAGAAACGATACAAATAAGATGCCAAAGTGAGAAAAAATAATCAGCTCAGGGAGGAGGAAAACACATTTCAGTCTCCAAAACATCAGCAAAAACTCTTATATTTCCATTATGAAAATTGATGACGTTCTTAACATAAAGGCCTCTCTGATATGCTCTGTAATATTATATTGTCCTGCATATAGTTATTTTGTGAGAAAGCTTTATTATAAACATTCTCTTGCTAAATCTTTCCTACTATAACCCTATAAATACCTGAAATCTATTTGCAACTCAGTATATTTTGGTTAGCACTTCAATGCATCTTGAGGAAAAGTACCATACGAGTTGTTCATTCTCCATCATATTTGAGGGGTGACTTTTAAGAGTTCACCACATATGTTGATAAAGGGGACCCCAGAGGCAGCCAAACTACTGAAATTCAAAGGGACTGCTGAAGCCACAGCATTAGGAAGGTGGAGTGGTTTTGGCTTACCATGTGATATTTCAGCGACTTAAGTCCTAACAACGAGAATGTAGCACTATCAAATTATTAGTCTTACCTTTTGTACTTAGATTTCCAAGTATTCTATGAAGGCATTAACACTATAACTATTGAACAGTGGGAAAAGTGAACACGTAAATATGAAATGATTTGCCCTAAACTAGACAGTGGCAGAAGTAGACAACAGGTCTCCTGAAGTCCAGTGTTCATTTCCCCAGGAGAGCAGCACTGCCCACAGGAGCCTCCAAGAGCTACAGGATAAACAAGGCAAGGTACGAGCTGCAAACTGAATACTGCTTCTGACAACAGAAATTGCTGAACCATTTCAGCTGCAACGCGGTTTTACCCTAGAGTCCTTTCCAAAGCCAACATGATGGCACCTATTTTCTTGTAATCCAGCAGTGAGGTGATAGACCGGGATTCAATTTCCTTGATCTGTGGGGATTTGAAATCACATTCATCTTCTCTTAATGGAAAGGCTGACAAGTAACACGGAGAAGGGTGTTGCTCTCTCCTCTTGGAGCCATACCATGCATGTGAACTGCTCCACTTTAAATCTGCTCAAGGGAAGCAAATGAAAAAATTACACAGGTTGCTAAGTAGTTTTCTGGAGCCATGGAGCTTGGGCCACTATGCAAAGCAAGTCTTGTGCTTCAGCAATACTTGTATGCCCCTACCAGGCAAAGCCAGATGGTGGAAAAACCTGCGAGAGGGAGCTACTTACTTCCCTTGGTGCTCAGGAGTCACTGCCCTAAGGCCATGTCTCCAGCCCCTCTGCAATGCACGTTTGAGCATTTTATACAAAGCAGAGAGATGCAAGCAGGAGAGATTGAAAAAAAAAAAGCAGATGCAGAACATTACTGAGCATTTACATCCTCCCAGGCAGAGAGAGGCAGCGGACGACACCTGAGACTTTGTAGTCTCCAAAACCTGAGCATATTTACAGCGAGCTGCTCTCTTCCCCAGTGTATGGACACCTCAGTCTAGCTTTCCTGTTGTTACAAATTACCAAATTGTAAATAAAACACTTTGAATGAAGCATTTCTGACAATTCATAGGAATGTTGTGTTAGGTGCCTCCCCAACAGTCTTATATTTTTTTTGGCTATGAAAAAGTAAGAAATTATTTCCATCTTGAGCCAAGCTGAATTAGATGTTTGCATTATCTTTAATTTTGAAGGTGGACAAGGGGTTGTATTGGGTTTGTGTGGTGGGATTTTGGTAGTGGGGAAGGGAACTACAGGGGCGGCTCCTGTGAGAAGCTGCTAGAAGCTTCCCCAGCTCCAAGTTGGACCCACCACTGGCCAAGGCCGAGCCCATCAGTGACAGTGGTAGTACCTCTGGGAGAACAGATTTAGGAAGGGGAACCTGCAGTGAGTAGGGGGATTGGAATGTGAGAGGAACCCCTCTGCAGATACCGAGGTCAGTGAGGAAGGAGGATGATGCCCCTGCAGCCCATGGTGAGACCAGACGGCAGGCTGTCCCCCCCCAGCCCATGGAGGGGAGTGGGTGAGCAGACGTCCACCTGCAGCCCGGGGAGAGAGGAGCCCACACCAGAGCAGGGGGATGGATGCCCTCCAAGATGGCCGGGACTCCATGGGAAAGCCCACGCTGGAGCAGGCTGTGCCTGAAGGACTGCAGCCCAGGGAAGGGACCCACGCTGGAGCAGTTCGGGAAGAACTGCAGCCCACGGAAAGGACTCACATTGGAGAAGTTCATGGAGGACTGTCTCCCGTGGGAAGGACCCCACGGTGGAGCAGGGGAAGAGTGAGGAGTCCTCCCCATGAGGAGGAAGGAGCAGCAGAGACAACAAGTGATGAACTGACCCCAACCCCCATTCCCCATCCCCCTGCGCTGCTGGAGGGGAGGAGAGAGAGAAAATCAGGAGTAAAGTTGTGCCCAGGAGGCAGGAGGGGTGGAGGGAAGGTGTTCTAAGGTTTGATTTTACTTCTCATTATCCTTGTTTTGATTTGATTTGTAGTAAATGAAATTGATTTTGTTTCTTCCCCAAGTCGAGCCTGTCTTTTGCCCGTGACCGTAACTGGTGAGTGATCCCTCCCTGTCCTTGTCTTGACCCACGAGCCTTTTGTTGTATTTTCTCCTCCCCATCCGACCAGAGGAGAGGAGCGAGCGAGCGGCCTCGTGGTGCTTTGTTGCCGGCTGGGCTTAAACCACGACAAGGGTCAGCCCCCAGACAGTTATTCATCCTGCGCAGCCAACTGTAACAGGCACCTGGCATGAGTTTATAAACCAAAACAGTGGAGGCAGGTTCTAGCGAGCTCTGCATGAAAACCTGCTCTGAAAGAGAAAGCACACATTCCACTCAATAAAAGAATAATAAAGTGTCAGGTAGGAAATAAATATTGAAACTAATTTTCCACCAGGGAAATCTCTTTGCAGTAACTAATTTAGATGGGGAATAAAACAAAAAGGGCCTATATCTCAACCTTGGCAATAACCTGTCACTGAGCACCACTCACCTCTTGTCTCTGCTCAGACCTGATGCCTGCATGGGAAGAAGAGGTGACAACTGCCCTGCTGTCTCCCTTTATATATCAAATCAAATAAACCATGCACAAAAGGAGTTTCTTGCAAAATAATAACAGTACATTAGGGTCCCTTGGACATTCTTGAGCAGCAAGGACAAGAAGTTAACACAAGGTTTTTCCCCTCAATGCTGTCAGTAATTACATGAGATGCTGCAGGTGAAGAGATTGCTTTCGTGTTCCATCAAGAAATTAAAATACTTTTATGGTGAAGGCAGAGCCTTTTGGTTGCTGGTGGTGGTTTTCTTGTCTAAACTTCTCTGAAGATTAAAACCAGGGCTGGATGAACGATACAGAAGGGATGGCAAAATGTTAACATGCTGAGTGCCTGTGTAGCATGGGCTGGAGACCATGACAAGACAAGTGAGGTTTGACTTCCCTGGCGGTAGAAGGAACAAAGTGGTGCTCAGAGAGCATTTCCTTTTAAACACCAGTGTCTACTCTCCCAGATGCTTCATAACATCTGGCTAAGCTCATCCTCTATCAACCCTCTTGGTTAACCTCTCCCAACTCGTTACCTACCTTGAGTGCCTGATTTTCTTTGCTGTGCTCCACAACTCAGTCTAGGCACAATGCTGTTGCTCACACATAGACCTCTAGTACTGTATGAGCCCTCCTAGGATACCTGAGATGACCCCCGCGGTGCCGATGTGGCACAGGACAGACGGGAGAGGTTCAACTTTTGGAGCAATAGTCAGAGGCTAGGCAGGGTACAGTGGGGCGTCACTGATAGTGAGTGGCACATGCTCACACACTTGAATATTCTGTTTTCTACATTTTCCTTAAGATATTATTTAAATATTCATATACAAATAAAATATTAATATATTCCCATCTCAATAAAAATATTGATATGCTTATAAAATAGTTTCTTGCACATGATGCATGCCTGAGTTTCCACAGACAAAGAACAAAGCATATCCATCCAATTTGAGATAACTTGTATCTCTACAGCCTGAAAAACAATAACAGAATGTTGGGGTGGTCTGGAAGGGAAGTATGGAGGAAAGCACGGAGGAAAGCAATTCTATTATACAGGTTGCAGCACCCCAGAAATATCTACAACTGTAGGTGGAAACACCTACACTGGAGCTAGTCATCTAGGGTGCAATTCCACCACCTTAGTGCCTTGTGAACCAGTGGACAGTCATTGAAATACTTGAGGAAGCCACACACGGTTGATCAATATCCCATCGGCTACCATGGGAAATAGGGAATTGGAAATAGAGCATTATTCATCTCACTGATTTTAAACATCTGAACTACAGCAGGCTAAATCATTCTATTGGAAAGGCTGCATCTCCAGTGACGTTAAAGGACTCCAAATATCCCTATCAAGAAAGAAGTCTCCTGTCCACTCCCAACCTCTTGAAGTCTAACAGGTAATGTGTGGCAAAACCAGTTCTCACCACCTCCACTTACACCTGGAGTGTGAGATTCCTTCATCTCATGTTCGCCCTGCTCTAGCATCTCATCAATATCTCAACTTACAGGTCCCCAGGATAAGGAAACTTGTCTTCCTGCTACACCTGTAAAGCATCATGTAATTTTCAGTGAATGACACATTAAAATAAATAACTGTATGTTTCTGTATCTAAGAGTCTCAAGCCCACAAAATAAATCGCCCATCTCACTTCTCAGCTTTACCATTGGCACCTTGAAGAACTATCTCATTAGCGAGTGAAGGAGGATGCAGAAGGGCGGGGGGGGGAAATCCAATTTCTAGCTTGCAGTATTTTGCTAAAAACGTTGATAACAATTTCTGCTATTAGTCTCTGTCAGAAATGCCAGAGTCATTACTGAAATGGTGTGGCCAGGGGGCACCCTGCATCACAGCTCACTGCGGAGTCTGAAACCCTTGAATAAACATTATAAAGCACAGCAAAACTGTTTGTAGCTGAAAGTTTCCAAGTAATTAAAGTAGTACTCAGCTCTGCTGGTAGCAGACAGTCAAGCTGAAAGGAAATCTCACCTTCTGCTTACCATCTCCTAGCAAAATCTGTGTTGTGGTTGTTGTCCCAGCCTGCATGTATGCAGGCTTTGGTAGGGTTGGCTGAGCACGTATTTGAATATCTGACCCAAGCATCAAATTGCATCCACACAGGGTCCCCTTGGAGCACACTGCTAGGACCCATGCTTTGCATTGGGGTGGGAATTCAACAAAGCTGAGCTCAGCTGTACACCACCGTGTCCATCATCAGGAGGTCGGGACTCAGACCCGAACACAGAAGAGTGCTTGGATGGCAAGAAGAAAGGCATCCACAGAGCTGTCAGTCAAGATCAAAAAATCTTGTTGCCCCAAAGCACAGTAGCTGTAACTTGTTGGCGGCTGCCTGTGTGCCTCCTTCAGGACCATGTTCCTGAGAAGAAATCTCATAATATCTTTGAATGTGTCCCCAGTATTTACAAGCCAATGGTGATTTCTGCTTTTATGCGTGGTTTAAAATCCTGGAGCTCACATTCCCCAGGGATTTCCACAGGAGTTGGGTGCTGAAGGGACTTTGTGAATCTGAGTTTACCACTGGCCTTCCTGAGCACAAAGGTACCCATCAGCTGCAACATCCAAGGAGCTTCGGACCTGTCTTTACTACTGACTCTCATCTGTGTAAGTGAAGTAATGAGTCACCTTTTGGGCATACTGCAAAAATTAGTTAATGTTTGGGGAGCGTTTTAATGATATAAAGTGTGGTAAAAATGCTAAGTATTATTATTGTTCCACTTTGTCTTCCACTTAAATATAAAGGGGGATTGTACAGCTACTTCCCAAGTGTCTCAAGGGTGTTTCTAAAGCAATTATGTTGGCTGACACTGTCGAGCTTCAGAAAATGGAAACGATTCAGAGGCTGACCAATCAGCCCCTTTACCAGCAGATGAATCTAACGACTTCAAAGCTATTCATTAAGCAGTACTATGAATTGATTACATAAATTAGCATGCTGCTGACAAGGCAGGGAAGGGAGGAGAAGATGGGAGAGGAGGCCGACATAACACATCCCTCATTTGGCAAAGACAGTGGTTATTAGGACCCCAGAGCTAATGAAAGAGACAGATCCATTAGGCACGTGCCGCTGTAAGGGATTCATTGCTCCCCCCGAAAAAGGGCTGCTCCTCTTGTTACTGGGGGATTATATTTGTTCTAGCTTGTTGATCCAGGGGTAACTCTGTCACATTTAACAAGAAAGTATAGCTTGTAGAGAGAGGGAAGGAAGATGATACACTTGCTTCAAAACCATTATTGAAATCTTCTAAGCCCAAGCAGTCCAAGGCAGGTTGGTTTTGCTGTTAAAAGGGAAGACGTGTGAGGAGGATTTTCTGCCTGAAGAACTTGTATTTGGGAGAATTACAACCAGAATTATTGGAAACAGGAAGTTTTTCAACAGAAACGTTGAATGACAAAATCTGACAGGCGTGCTTGAACCCTGCCTCTGATGAAAACTGCCTGTCCAGGACTAGCACGATGCACAGTCTCATTGCAGGCTCCCTTGAGCTTAGCAAACCTGGATCAGAGCTAAGAGGATCAGATCCTCTCGTGGAAAACCTCATCAGAGCTCCGCTAACTGCAGTCAGACCCCATCTGTCCATGCTGTTGTTTGGAGTGTGCTTTCCCCTCTGCTATAACTGATATGTTGTCCCTACCTTGAGCCCCAGCGCACTATAAAATCCTTCACTCATGTTTGGAGCCACTTTAATTTCAGGTGGGTCAGCCTTGAGCTGTCAACGTCATCTCTCCAGGCAATGCAAGCGCAATTTCATAGAGCAACTTCCTTCCATGCTAACCAGAGAGGGACTGAATAAAATGGTCTGATTTCAACGTTGTCTGTATGCAGCATTACTTCTTCATTCAGGACTCTCTGGACAGTCCTGCCAGTGCCTCCCTGTCTCGTTTAGCCCAGAATATGCCCGTGTAACTCGTAAGTATAGACAAATCCCTTGTCTTTTTGTTAGAAGACGGTTTTCCACCTATTGGAGTTGCTTCTGGCCCTGCATTAGGGGAAGATGGGTTGAGTCATCTTCTGATCCTGGTCTGTATTGCAGCATGATTTGAGTAATCTCTAATTAGAAGGGCATAAGTGTGGTGTTCAGCCCTTCAGACCCTTAAGTATGTGCTTAAATTAAGCACGTGCTGAAGTGCTCTTCTGAATCAGGAGCCTGAGGAAGCTTGGGCTGAGTTTTCTGCTGTATTTTGAAATTGCTGCAATCCATTATTCCAAGTGCAGCTTGGGCACTGAAACTAAACAAAAACCTATTGGAAAAAGAAGCTCTTATGCAAAAGGCAGACTGCATTTGATCACATTTTACAGACCGCTATCTGCCTGATGAGTTTGATACTGCTGTTTGTCTAGCAAAGGTTTGCACGCTGCAGACACATAACACCATTGTCATTTTGTGACTGATGTTACATTAACAGACTATTTTGCACTCTTTAAAGAAGGAATTGATCTTTTACTCTGCACTTTTATTACCAAAGAGAGAGGAATCCTGAAGCTGTTATCTGTTGAGATTTCTTCCAAATTTACAAGAAAAAATGTTTTGATTTAAAAAGGAAACCAGTCACAAGCCAGTGAGCGTGGTTCAGGGAACAGACCTCCCCACAGTTTCAGCTAGCTTGCTGGTTTCTGCTGGAGAAAAAGCTGGGTTTGATGGATCACCAAGAAAATCCATTATGGCAAATGAATGCTGATGGCAGCTGCACAAATTTAGACCAACTGACTTTTCATGTTGCAATAAGAATTCAGCAAGATCAGAAACTACCAGAGCATCATTAAATTTGGATATTTGATGGAGCAGCTTTGTGGAACAATTGAACTTCAGAGAGGCTTTTTCTATCCTTCACCATTGAAGTAATTTGTTGGATTTGTTATTAACCAAGAAAAAAAAACAACTGGGATAGAGTATCTTCCTAACTCTAGCTACCTAGGGATTACACAGAGCTTGCTGTATTATGCAGTTGTTCCTTTGCATATTTCATTGACTCGGGGGGAAATATTAAAATTTGTAATTTCCATATTGCCAGATTATCGTACACTCTCCAGTGATTGTTCTCTCTATTTTTTATGATCTGTCAATTTCCACACTATTTAAAAAGACAATTTGACTGCCTTAATGCCAGAAAAATCTCATAGGGTATTTTCTTTTTTTTTTTTTTTTTCTTTCCTTAGCATAGGAAAGGCTATTTTTATGACTAGAAACCTATCATTACCATTCATTGAGCACCTTCCCTTGCCATTGCAGATAAACACTGAGCTTAACAGTTTTTAGCCTTGAAAAAAAATAAATAAAATTTCAAATCTGCTCCCAGGAAGTCTTTGGTAAATATCATGTCACCATGGAGTACCACATTAATAGAGAGTGTGAAATACAAGTGTGAAGTCTATGATATATCTATACCCTGTGCTTTTATATGTCATAATATTTAGTTATCCACAACTAAGGAACTCACAAGATTTTTGAAGTGCAGTAAGCAGTACTTTGCATATCTTACAGACGGGGAGATGGAAAGATACACAAAATAGATGCCGTGGCTGGCAGGAGGTA
The DNA here is from genome assembly GCF_947461875.1 of Haliaeetus albicilla. NCBI lineage: Eukaryota > Metazoa > Chordata > Aves > Accipitriformes > Accipitridae > Haliaeetus > Haliaeetus albicilla. The sequence continues at coordinate 4,742,151 of NC_091496.1, forward strand.
AAGCAGCTCCTCAAGTACAGCTCTTGGTACTGATCTACCATCTTCCTTTCCCACATACAGCTCAGTGCCTCCAGATTTGATTAAAATAAGAACGAATTAATAAGGCTGGATGAAGTAAAAAGCTCGATGAAAGGAGATGCAAAGCTCATCAACAGAGAGACACGTGCGAACATTTTCCCACAATAAGTAATGGTGTGAATTAAAAGTAGATTTGTCAGTCCCTTTTTTAAGCCTCAGTGTTAATACTTGCTCCAAATGAGGTGCCCTTAGATGTATTTACACAAGGACTTGCTATTCCAGGGACAGAACAACAGCAGTGGGTGTCCTGAAGCAGCTGTTATGGTGGGTTCTGCCTGTTGTCCATCACCCTCTAGTTCTCTACAAACCCGAGATCGATCTGAGCAAGTGTCCTCGGTGTGGGGTAACAAAAGCAATCACTTTCATTATCTGCTGTGCAAGGTGTAGAGGCTTTCTGCAGATCAGATGATCCCCAGGTAATCTGACAAAGCCACTCTCCCGGGAGCAGGGGCTTTCTAGGAGCATCCTTCTAAACAAATGTCAATGGAAAACTTACCCCTTTTCTGCTACAGAGGAAAAAAGTTGTCAAGCCAGAGAACAATATACCCATTCAAGCTCTTTTAAGTTTTCATTAGTTCCTAATGAAAGCTTTGCAGATGGAGGAGGCAGCAATTAACAATTAACAGCAATTAACAATTATTCCTTCTGCTTGCTTCCTGCTGGAAAAGGGAGACAATTAAAGTCTCTTATCCTGTCCCTGCTCTCTTCCCTCTCTACCTTGGGAATTATGTTATCAGGGAATAATTTTATTTAGCAAAGTACCTACTTTTGCTTGTAGTAAATAGTTGCTGCCTTAGGGCCAGGTTTTTAGAGATGTCTGAAGATACAGCTGAGTACTTCCTTCTGAAAACTCACAAGGTGCTTTTTTTTGTGTATATAAATGTGTAAATAGTTGGTCTTGATGTATGAGATAAGAAAGAACAGAGAAACCAGGGCACAGTAATAGATTAAGGCGTGCCATAGGGAAAAGAAGATGGTGAATGCCAAAGAAAGAGGGGAAGGAATGGATTTAATTTGTGAACTATACCCAGAAAAGCCAAGCCTCAGTCCATCCAGTCTTTTACAGTTGGAGCTCCGAGGTATGTGTCTGGGATGTGGCTCTGTTCTTCAAGCTATGCGTGTTAGAGCAATGTGTTACTCTGGGAGGGTTTCTGAGTTTGGGTGAGCACTCCCCTGAAACAGCTCTTCTCTGTGCAGCTCCTGCTGGAGATCTAGGACACATCTGCCTGTGAATCTTGATCATACAGACACGAGCTAAGAAAACAAATTGTAGAGTTTAACATAGAGAGTCTAAGGAACCAAATGGGTAAAAAAGAGCAACAGATCCTTGGCGGGACAATAAAGGAAATCTGTTTCTGCTAGGCATAAATCTCTGATGCAGACAGAGAAGTTAACAGCTGTCCAAGAATGAATTGAATGGAGAAGAGAGAGTGGCCTGCTTAGGATGTAAGGGAAGAATTCGGATAATATAGCATGACTGGCAGAGAACTAGCCTGAAGTGAAGTCCTTTTGGACTGGATGGTAGGACAAGTTCTCTAGAGATGGTGCTGAGAGTGTGATGAATCACTGTGTCTGGACTTGCATGTGGACAGAAGCTCTTGTTAAAGGAAAAAAAATATCCCTGACAATGGCATTAACATAGGAGACTTCAACATCCTAGGTGCAGACTGGGAGACAAAGTACTACTTTGGTGTATCTTTGATGTGATGGTCACCTGTGCAGAAAGTGGTGAGGCTGTCTATGAAGGTAGAGCAAATTTTAGAAGAGCTTGTAGTAAAAACAAGTCTGCATTAAGTTGATTCAGTTTCTGTTAAGTGTACACGAGAACTGGTCTGCAATGAAAATTCTTCATTTCAAAGGGCCCAGCGTTTCTTTATGTCAGTTATGTAAAAACTACTTGGAATGGAAGTGGGGGAAAAATATTAGGACTCCAAAGTCAACTAAACCAATTTTTATCCCCAAAGCAACTTTGTGGTGAGATTTCTCTGACTTCAGTTTTCCAAAATTTAGATACATTGGCTAAGTTAGTCATCCTCTGGAGACATTTGTCTCCCTTTGCTACAAAAGACAATTCATCCTGTCCTAGTTAATGGTCTTAAATAGATGAGATAAACTGCACTCTGGAGGTTCTTGTCTCTTTCCTTGGCCACAGAAGGAATACGTGGTGCATGTGCCTGAAAAGCTAAAATTAAGTAATGTTGATAGACCACGGTGGAAGGAAATGAGAAACCTATGAGGGTGGGGGGTGAGGAAGTAAAGCGTTAATCAGCAAAGAAAACAACATCTCAAGGTTATGAAAATTTAGAACAGAGTAAGAATGGCTATATTTCAAGCGGTAATTTTGAAAACATTTGTAAAATACATATATCACGAGAAACAGCAGCCACAAATAAAACAGCTTTTTAACACAATTGGTAATATCAGATACATCCGAAGGCATTTCCTACCATCATGCAGAAAACACCTGAAAACTCCTTCCAAAACTTCAGAACTATTTGGGTGCTTAAATTTAACTATGTGTTTATGTGACTGGATGGTTACAGAGTTGTGCTGGTGAACCTCCTCAGGTTTTTTGGGAGGGGGAGAAGGAAATAGCATTTAAAAATTACAAAAACTTTTTTTTAATGGAGCAAAAATATAGTAAGTTAAGCTTTCATCCAACCGAAAAGAGTGGATAACTGGTGAAAAAACTGAAGTGAAGTCAGTAGAGAAAGACCGGTTACCTTTTACGGCAGAAATACAGGCATGTCAGCAGAATGCCTCCAATTGGAGACATCTAAATCAACCTGGTCAACCACAGAGTTACTTGTTTAGGTCTCAGAAACATCTTTGCATGTCTCTGCATGCAAATTCATTAGCTCAACTTTTCAGTTCATCACCTCTGTGTGGCTTCTTTGCATTGCTTCTGTACGTCTTTGAGGCATGGCTTTCAAATATGCAGTGAAATCATTTATCTAGGATGGAGATATTCTGGGTTTGGTCTGGTGGCACATAGCTCGGCTTATGGCTGCTTGAGCGCGAGGTGAGCTGTGCGAGACAACAATTCTCCTGCTCTGCATGTGGTATGAAGAAGTGTCTGCCCTTGTCTCTAGGACTATGGCAATAACCGTACCTTATTTCAGTGTAAATCCATGTGCAACTGAAAAAGAGGATCCTTTCCCTCCCAAGTGCTTGTTCCTACCCATCCCAAAATACTGATGGAAGAGCTCATGCATCCAGGCAGATAGATACACTGGGAAAATAAGTGAGCTGAGAGATAAGATGGCTTTTTAATGTGGGTTAGTCTTTAGCCAGGTGAATTTCCCAACTGCCAAAATACTGACGCCAGCACAAGTGAGAAAGCAGAAATGACACAGGGAGGGGATGGGACGGGACCACTCACTGAAGCAGAAAGAGTGCTAACGCTAAGGTGACAGTGTAACCTTGACTTGTGGGTTAAGCGCATTAAATTGCTCCGTGTTTACTATGGACCACAAACCTATATGCAGGCAGTTATGACAAGTAGATAAAGCACAAAAGTTCATGCTCTTTATCTCCTATAACTTCTTCACACCTCCATGCTCAGAAACTACCAACTTGTTTACATCCAGAACAGACTGGGTGACTCAGGAAGAGATATTGTTGAATACTACTGTGTGTCTCACTAATACTGATCTGTGAATGTAGGAGATATTCTGTAATTAATCTTTTAGAAACAGGCAATTAATAAGCCAAAGACTAGAATTTATATAGCTTCTGTCAACTTTGTCATCCAGACCAGAGGATAAAAGATAGGGGTTGCAAGGATCTGAGAAGGAAGCAGCCCACTAATCTTCACTGCAACTCAGCAGTGAGAAAGCTGGCATTAAACTCCTCATCGATCTTAGAGGAGCCACCTGGACCAGTGTGGTTAGCACCCCATGCATTCCTCCAGAGACAGAAACAACAAAAAAAGCGTGGACCTTGGTTGTCCTGCTAAGGCTAATGGAAGCCTACACATGGGTGTCTGCCAGCATGTCGGTGTCTATGATTGCATCTGGTACAGTCAGTGGAGCTGTACAAGCAGATATCCAGGTGGGACTTGAACGAGTTGACTCGACATAGGTGTCTACCACTATCTAAGAGACCCCAAAATGCCACTTCTAGCTGCTGCTCCAAGAGGGTGTGACTTTTCCTTGGATTTGCCATCCCATTCATGTCTTGGATGCCATGGGGTGATCGCTAGTTCCAGCCTTGGAGTCAGGTAAGACGCTCTCTGCCCAGGCACCTGAAAACTAAATAACACTTATCCTAGTGCTGCCCTGCTCTGTTCTCAGTGGCTGCAAACCTCAGCCTGCAGGTTGCCTGATATATTCCCTGGTCTCAGCTTATATAAGACAAGCCTGATCTGACTCTTCTCTGGAGTCAGAAGGGATGAGATTTCTCAAGAAAATGCATGATGCTGGATCCTCAAGCCTTTTTCTCTACAGTCCCATCAACCAGACTCCCCTTTGCCTGCTCTTTTCTGCTCCTAGTCACATCTTAAAACCAGGGTGGTCATCACTTAGTGCAATAACTAAGGGAGGTACTATCGAGCTGCAGGCTGAGATGTCCACTTTGCAAACTAAGATTTCCATCAGTAGTGAGTCTGCAGTGTCAGATGGTGTCCAGGAAATGTTTTATGAATATTTCTTTCCAGCTCTGTATTCTCCTAAATGTCACCAAATTCCATCATTATTTCAAAATGTAACATCGCTTTCTTTCCACTTCTAAAAATTCAGTGAAGTATCCACTGGATTATCTGAACCAAACCTATCTTCACATGCCTGTCAATAATACTAGTATATGAAAAAAATGCAGCAAATGCTTCTTTGCCTCACATCTCTAATGCTCTATCAGTAAAAATTAAAGATAGTTTTGTCTGAAATAAGTTACAATTTAGAATGTCTTTTCCTATTCTACATTAAGGGACTCATCTTCAAAGCAATCTGCACAAATCCCATTAACAGCAATAACAGAATTTGTGCGAGTAACTCCCCAAACACCACTTTGAACATTAAGCCCTTTACTTAATTCAATATCAGATAAAAAATGATCTAAGGAAATGCAAAGACTTGATATTCTGGTTTGTATTTCACAATGGACTGGAGATTCACACACAGAGACACATGCACACACATAGATACTGCAGCTTAACAATTGTAAATAGAAACAGAAAAGCTGTTTCTTATTAAAGGAATTAAAAAGGAGGGAAAAAAAAGGAAAGAAAAAGCCCCCCAAAAGCAACACCAAAATGCCTGTGCAATAGCAGCTCCATTCCCAGAAGAGAACTAAAACCTCGAAACACATTTCTGAAAATGCTGCATTGGGTTTCAGAGGAATCATGGCAGAAAACAATATCCCCTAACATTGGGTGCATCATTCAGCAGCCTGCAGTTAAATTTCCAGCCTCTTCTCCACTTTCCATCATCTCTCCTTCCTGTCCTATTGCCTGTCCCATCAGGCACTAGGCATCCTGGCTCCCAGCTCCTTTTAAGTCAAAGGAAAGATGGTCTTTACTAGATATGGACCAGACTCCTCCATCACATGCATCCCAAACTTTGGTCATTGCTGCATCTGTACCTCTTAGTGATGATATTCTTTGAGATCTGTGAGCACAATCTTTTCCCCACTCACATCATTACCAACAAATATTTGGGGCTGGACCAGTTCCTTTCTGCCCTGCCCTCCCACAGCCACAGTGTCCTCTTATAGAAGTTCAGATTTCACCCAGAAATGCCATGACCAAGGTGCCATCCCAACTGCCCTCTTGGGGCACAGTGTTCCCAGCCACCTGAAGGAGAGGAAAGGTTTTACATTGGCTTTTGAGGTATATTGGAGACCCTTGAGGAGTGAGAATGGGGAAAAGGATTCCCAATTTTTCACTGCCATGCTATGTGATGTGCAGAAACATCCTGGTCTGCCTCAGTGGTTAATGTGCTAAGCGAGAAGAACAAGACTTTCCCACTGGAAAGAGGTGTATGAATTTATTCCAAGTTCTTGGGGGAAGATATTCTCTTTATTTATTACTTGTAATAACATGGGCTAAAAATGAAGTAAAGCTCCAAGGCATCAGCAGTTGTAGATACTGGGCAAGCACAGAACAAAATGAGGGATTTTTTCCCTCAACAAGATGATACTTCAGGGCTTTAATTCAGCCCAACATGGGTCCTTAGAGGCAGAGCAGTCCTCAGATGGTGTCCAGGTTCCCAGCTCTTCTTTTGTGCTTGTCTCTTATATTCATGACAGAGCATGAAAATGAGGTGCCAAAGGCCCGGGTCTCAGAACCAGGGCATTGAGCGATTGTAGCTGGGGACCTGCTGTGCTCAAGCCCTCCTTGGCTAGGTAAATACCTGCTGTGGAGGCTGTAAATAGAAAGCTGCATTGGTAAAATGCAATTAAGGTCAACCACACATCCAGGAACTCAGCAGAGCTTGCAGGTTTCCTGTGCAAATTCAAACTTAAAGATTTACAGTTTGGATGTTCGAGTGTCCTTCCAACTATGAACAAAAATGACCTTCAGAGTCATGATTGCGTTTTGATGTGGTGATCTCCCCAGCACACTATTCCCTACAGACATGTGTGATCTCACCTTAAACCAGTGGGAACAAGGTTCCTGACTGCTGCAGGGTCTCCAGGTCTCAGTGACAAGTCCATGAAAGTGATAATAACACTTTTGTCCCTGAAAAGGTCGCCTTTTGCTAAGTCTCATCGCGAGAGACTGCAGATTGCCTTGGAAGGGAATATCTCCCAAGTACTCTGTGTGTGCGTGTGTGCATGTGTGGGAGGGAGGTTTACAGAGCCAGGCTGTTCCTTCTATACGTCCAGCAGATACACATGGAAAGACAGAGTGGGCTTTCCAACATGTGGGCATATTTCACATCTGAAAGAGCAGCAGCAAACCCCAGACTAAACACACACCAACAGTAGTTGCTCCATGTTTGACTTACATTAATCAGCTGGAAAAATTTCACAGAAATAGGTGGCTGGTGTCTGCAAGAGGACCAGAGTGATGTCCTTCATTCTTGTCTGAGGGGAAGGAGAATCATACATAACAGAGCAATATGCACCCAAAAACCCCCGAATTTTAACCTGTTATCTACAATAGCTGCAATATGATAAAGCTGTTAGGTATAGAGCTTTTGCATGTGGTAAGAGCCACAGGCACACTCAGAAAGTGCAAAAATGAAGTCGATTTGGGGAAATTAGTTCAAATGGTGCCTACACAGTCATATATGAGAAAGCTTCACTTTCTCACACGAGTGAAGTTAAGAGAATTATATCTGTTCATATGTTTTGTGGTGAGTGGAGTCAAGGTCTTGCTTGCTTTCCTTCCTTTCTTCTTTTCTTCTATGACTCTCCCTTTTGCTATGCGCAGACTCTGCATTTACACGAAAAATCTTACATTGATTCTTATGGAGATTTTTCTAGATTTACACGTCTTAACAAAAAGGGGGTCTTAAAAGCTCTGTTTGGGTCAGAGAATAAAAGATTGCTGTTAATCCTGGGCTCAGTCAAGAAAGTGGCCAATGTCATCTTCTCCTGGGAACAAAAGGCAGGTTCCAGACAGCCATCACCTTGGAAATCCCACCTAGAGCAGGGTTATCAAGAGCTAACAGCTCTTTCAGGAGCTAAGGGCTCTTCCTAGCAATCTCTCTAGCTAGTGGGAGTTGTCCACTGAAGGAGTCTGTATTATCATGCCTGGAAGGAATGCATGCTCAAGCATTCCCATCCTATGTCCATCATAGGTATTGCATTCCTTAAAATGGCAGAAGACAGTGTCCAATTGATTCAGAAGCACTTGAGATTCATTGCTGATCAATCCTATCTACTCCTCTTATGGCTAACAGCTCTCTCCTGACTCACCAACTCACCGATAGGCATGGCTGGGCAAACCCTACTGTTTAGCCCTTGCAGCTTTGGATCCGACCTTCTTCAGCCCTCCTGGATGTGAGTCAGCAGGCCACTGAGTTGCATGGGCACACAAGCTGGGAACTGTGTTTCAAAGCTGTATTTCCAGAGATGACTTACCCAGAGACACAAGCACAAGGACGGCAGCACTAGGTATCGCAGGGAAGTTGACTGTAGTACCATCGTTTGCTGTAAGCTCCAGATCATATGCTCTACCTCCCCAGCTAAGGACTCAAGATGGAAATTACCATCACAGTTGCTTACTTGAAATCTAATCCATCTTAACTGTGAATTTTCCGCTTTTACTTTTATTAATTGCTACATTAATCACTAGTCATATTGAGCTTTTCGAAATGAAATGGCCGTTCAATGGCAACATCAGCTCAGTGGTTTTGCCTGGGAATATTACGCTTCATCATCCAGATGACATCACTTTTTTTTTATATGCTGTAGAAGTGCTGGGGAATCGCTTGTTGCTGGAGGTCTTATTTTGACACCCATCCAAAGGTCAGATTAAACAAACGCCAAATAGGAATAAGATTTGTCTAAGTGGTCCTGCCTTGTACAGGGGAAACAGTCAAGCTGACACCTCAAGGTGTCCTGCAGCACTATTTTTCTCTGATTTTAAGATTTTATGACTTATTAGAGAAGACAGTGTAATTACAACTTTGGCTGAGATGCAGTTATAAAATCAACTTATGGTGATTGACTAAAGACACTATAGCAAGAGGTGGATCATTCTTAAGTAAATACTGTAGCAGTAGAGGGACTTTGAAAATCATTAAATTTCACTGAAAGGCATGAATCTTAAAATTAAAAAAGCAGTAACAATGCTAACAAAAGTAGCAGTAACAGCAACAATATGGTTATTAAAAACAATAATTATTTGTCTTGAAAGTCTGTCTAAAAACCCTAGGAATGAAATATAAAGATGGTGTTTCCTCAGAGACGTGAAAATCCAACTTTATTTTTGTAGGTGTTTTTTAATGGGGTAGTTGACTACCTGTTGGTGTTCATACTGATGCTTACCTGAGTGCTTGACTGTGTCCACAAATCAGATGAAGTAACTAGAAATCTTTCCCAAATTAATTGTGCATGAAAAGCTGCAATACTAAAAATGGAGGCATCTTCAAAGTCTTGGCCTGTGATGTCAGAAGTAAGGCCAGTAGATGTTTTTTTTCCCTGAGGAAATTATATATGGCAACTGTGTTTCATGTGTTGGTCATTAATTTCAAGGAGCTCTGTTGGAATATCTTGCCAGCGTTTTACTAAAATCACTTTGCATTACATTCTTCAAGAATTAGCTCTTTGCAGAGCTCTGAGCATGTCTTCCCTGAGCTGGGGCAGAAATTTAAAAACCAGTGTCTGACCTTTGCCTTACTTTTAAACAAGTATGTAATAAGCTGCAGGGAGATACATGGATTTATTTTCACCTCTGGATTCTGAAGAATATCATAAAACATTCAAGCTTTTGCTCTTTTAGTTTTATGTCACCATCAGACTTAGCTCAAAATTATTTCCTTGTATAAATCTTTCCCATTCTCTGCATCACCCTTCAGTGAGGACTTCTGTGGTCTAGCAAGCCATATGTCAACACACATCACTATCCATTAGTCTGATGCTTTATTTTTAAGGCTGTTTGGACAGGTCACTTCTCTGACTATCTGCACTTTTGTCCTTCCCAAAGTATGGGCTGTGGTTACAGTGTCATAATGAGTAACACGGAAGGATTTCCATCCCAAGACTTTGTTGAGATTGTAAAAAAAAATCTTTCCAGTGGTATGATCCTTTTGTAAATCACTTGCTTGCCCATGGTTGTATTTTTGCCTGCTAAAGAACAGCCAGTCTTGATGAACTAAGACAAACGGTGGATCAAAGAAGAAGCAATTTTGTTTCCCCCCTTTTGCTGTCTCCACAAGAGACATGTGAACGGGATTGAGAGAGCAAAAACAAAATGAGGGCCATCCAAGTTCGTTAGCTAATTCTGTAGACCGTGTGCTCACTTTTTCCCACGCACACATCAATGGATGCAATACTGCTGTCTCGGGGTGTGCACTACCCCTCTTTCACTGGGGCAGAGGGGATGGGTGATGAGACTCCATGGCAAATGCCTGGTAGCCAAGCTAGCCCAACAAAGAGAGACTTTCTGGGCAGGACTCAGGATGCCATTGAGAGGTCTGAAGGGTGAGATGACTCCCTTGCAAAGTTGGAACTTATGCTCCTCAACAGCCTGTAACTGCAGAGAAAATGTTTTATGAAATAGGTAAGAAATACAAGGTTTTCTTTTGCAAAGCATGTCACTGTTTCTGCAGCTCACCTTTTGGACTCACAAATGGCTCTTTTCCACCACTGCAGGGTGGCTCCCCCCGTGTTCAATGGCTGCTGTGCACCTTGGGAAGTTTTATTTTCCACGTGTCTGCTCCATGGGCTGTGGCCCTGCTTTAAGTCTTGTCCTGCTACCATCAGCTCCTCTCTCACTGCATCCTTCCTTGCCTGTTGTTCATTGCATTACCTTCATTCCCGCCTTTCACCCTGCTCCCTGCCAGTCTCCTAAAAGGTCCTTGGATGCTCTTGTGTCTCCTCAACTGCCCATCACCTTCCTTGTTTCGTGTTCTGCCGTACTGCTTCTGGGAAGAATTTGCAGCCACCCAAACCCTGCAGCTTGGCATCTCTAGAGGGCTGAGCCAGGGAGGCTGTGTTACACCTTCCTGGAGATTTGGGGGCTCGTGAGGGCAAGACTGTGGTCCAGGCAGCTTGGGCACATTCATCAGGGCTGGGGTGTGAAGCATGCAGAGCACACAGATGTGGAGACACACCTCTGCTTGGACAGGAACCTGCACTGCCTGGAAGTCATCCCGTTGGGTGTCCATTATGCTCTGAGGGATGCACCCAAAGCTGATGTCTATCTACGCCCATCCACACAGACCGGCTCATGTTCACCCTCTCTTCATATTAACTTAAATGAAAAGTTTGCCTTTTCTGGATGTCCTCCAAAAGCACTGAAGAAAGGCAGTTCCCTAGGGAAATTTGATTTGGCCAACCTAACGCTTACCACAGGTGCTTCCCTCTAGGGACAAAAAGGGAAACTCCAAAGATGCCTCTGTAAGTGTCTAACACCGCAAGGGACAAATCCAGACTGGTCTGTCCTAGAAGATGCATGAGGTCACTCAAGATGGAGGTAAACTGGCATTAGCAGTGAAGCTAAGCAGATGCCTTTCTCACCTTACCTCCTCAGGGAGGAACCCAATACATCAAAACACAACCCTCACTGCCCAGGCAAGCAAAAAAGTACGCTGGAGAGAGATATGATTTATTGTCACTTTATTAACAACGTGGCTTACAACTGTTTCAAGTAAAAAGGGGATTTATTTAATTTCGAATAAAAATTAAAATATAACTCTGAATATAGATTTTCACTTATTTACATGAAAACATATATACAGAATAGAATCTTACAGCAAACTAACAACATGCCCTTTGCCCTGTGAACTTTAAAAAGTAAAAACACCAGCATTGGTTAATTTATATGTATATATATACACACACATATATATACATATATATATATATACACACACACACATACATATTTGTAACACACCAAAGGGATTATATACACAAAGTTTGAATCAAATCTTCAGTACAAACTGGAATGCAAAACAATTCAAAGGTTTCCAACGTGCATCACCACGAATGGACCATAACTGCTGGTTGTGGAGCTCATTTCTGTTGTTCCGCAGGAGACAGGAGGGTTTAAGTGCTTGCCTTGTCCTACCATGGTACATGGGAAGACTCGACTCCCTTCAAAGCCTCCACTTGAGACTTTCACCTCTGTTGGACCATACTGCAGCAAATGCCTGGCTGTACTCGACATCCCTGCCTGTGTACTTGAACGTGTCACGATACCATTCCCCAGATGAGGATTTTCTAGCAGACAGGTCCCTGAAGGTGAAGGCTGCTGGAATAACTGCGTGTGTCAGCACATCCTGACCAGGTATGGCGGAACAGGGACTGGGAAATTTAATGCATACATTTATAAGCAGATATAAGGTCCGTAATCTCCAGTGAGACTGGAGCAGCAACAAGCAGGTGGGGTGACTTGGGAATGATCATTTTAGTCCTGTCACATCGTAACACAGAGCAGAGTGTTTTGTAGACCCATAACCTGAACTCAGGGCATTGTCACCTTTTTCTATGAGAGAGCTCAAGTTTTAGCCCCTGACATTTCCTATGGAGGTCTGAAAGGTGCAAGAGGAGGTTCTTCAGCCCCCTAAAACCGAGAAGATGTACAGGAGTTGGGTACAAGGAAGAAAGACTGATTTTCCCTACTATCCAGCCAAGGAGCCTAGAGCCACCTGAGCCAAATCTCTGTAACTCCACAGGGAAAACAAAATACGAACCTTTCAGCATTGTAGCTCTGAGTGTATTGCCAGCTTCTTTCCTTCTTCTCACCTGGCCCCTGCTGGGGCTCAAAGCATCTTTGCTGTGAAAAAGACTCAGAGAAACCTTCGGGATTGATGCTCATGGATCACAGCTGTGCTTCCCTTTTGTGAGAGGTCCCCCTCAACAAAGACATCTCAAGCCCAGAACTCCAACCTCTCTCCTTCACTGAAACCCTCCCTCTCCTCTCCCACATCCTTGGCAGTCATCAAGACCAGGAATATCTGTGGGTAGGTAGCCACACGGCAATTGACCTGCTGCATTGGGCTACTTGGGCTACGTGACCTATCCAGCAAGAGCATCACTGGAAACGTTGGTCCCTCCAGAGTGAGCGGTGGGGAACATCTGCCCAGACGACTCCTTCAACAAGGTGTTGAAGCAAGATCTCCTTGTCTCACTTGACCTAAATGCTTGTCAGCAAAACGCCCCCACGCTGATCTATAGTGTGATGATAGATTAAAAAAAGTATTTTGCTGGTATGCTGTGCCACGGGCCATTACAGAGGCTGGAGTTTTAAATCAGGAACATGATATGTTTTCCAAGGTAAGAATTAACATGAAAGACTAAAACAAGAGAAAGGCCATGAGTATTTAAAACCATGACCCATGTTGTTTTTGTGCAGTTCACATGACTTCTGCAAGAGAATTCCACGGCATGGCACCAAACCATTGCAAAACTACTCTTCTGCAGGACAGCTGACATTTAAAGGACTACTGGGCTGTAAAACTCTCATCTTTGATGACTGGCTCATATTCTAAATGCAGCCATTAAGATAATTTGCACTTCTTGCTGGAGTATTGTACCAAAGAATAAATGAGAATATTAAATGCTTCTGCTCCTTTATTGGGAGTTCATGAGCACCTAAGGATACAAGCACTCTCTTGTTAAGTCTGGCATATTTCAGCTGGATTTCTGCCTGCTAGGAGAAGGAGGTGTTTAAATTTTATGTTAATTAACTGCACACTTTTTGACTTCCAAGCGAAAAAATTTGGTGAAGACCTGGTCCCACAACCCACACATCTGTGAGGGCCCTTCCCGTAACCTCGGTCACTTCTCGATCAAATCCTGAGTAACAGATTCCCTTAGTTCTGGGTCAGCTGATGTGATGAAGAGTATTACTGAGGGGAAAATATACATGCACCCACATTTTGAAAGACTTTTTCCACAAATATACTGTATAAAACTTCTCCAAAACTCACATGATTGGGCGGGGGGGGGGAGTATTTGTTGAGTGTATCCGAGTTAAAAAATTACAGCCACAAGAAAAAAAATAAAATCCTAATGCTTAAGATGTTGCTGATTACAGAAAATATTTCCTGGAGCAGGGAATCAGCTTTGTAATACCAAGCAATGGAAAATACAGCGTGACATATCTTAGCACCAAAACGGAGCCCTCGAGACTATATTTACCCACATGTGATAAAGCTGGTTTTAACGGTGTTCAGTTGCAGCATGTTCTTCTCTTTTGGCACTTGAATTTGGAAATGGAAGGAACAGTCTCCGTTCATCATTTTCCAGACACACTGCACCAGAAAATCAAAAAGTATTTGAAGTGCCCTGATGGTACTGAGCTTCTAAAACATTGAGATGACACTGCAGCTCTGCCAAATTCAATTTTGTGCCCTGAAAAGACCAAGGCAGGCTTTTCAGGTGACCAAATGTTAATTATGGCAGCCCAACAATGTCTGGTTTGCCTTCAAAGAGCTGAGATGGGTGTTTGCTCCACACCACACGACTGGGGACTGCAAAAGGTTGAAGGTTAAAGCCACGGAATGGTGACTTTCCAGTTTAAGGCAAATTAGCTGTTTACCCAGAGTGAAATATTAATGGGCTTTAGGTGCCTAATTGGAAACTTTGTAAATCCTAGCAGACATTCAAATACCTCTGACACTGTGGGTCAGGCCATCTCAGCTAGGACATGGATCTGCTAGATGCATCACTAAGGACAGGGTGTGTAGCCATTTCCCCCAATTTCAGTGGTTACTAAGGGCACACAGCATTTGTAGGAGGTTTTCTGCACCCTGCAGGACCAAACTATCAAGGGCTATTGCATATGGTTAACATGGTGGAGCTGGAGCTGCTGAAATCCTCGTCAGAGCTGAGAGGCCATCACACACCTGAGAGGTAGAAAAAGCCAGGGTTTGGTCATCCTGGCATTGAGAAATAAATGGGAATGTGGATGTGAGCTGTGTTTTTGAGCTGGAAAGGGAAGAGCTCTGAAACCAAAGAGAGCATTTTTCTTCAAGGTGGGAGAGGAGCATCCATGACAGCAGGATGAAGGCAGGACAACCAGCCAGGGAATCACGGACGTTCCCCTAAGCTGATGCTTTAATCCAACATCAGAGACTGGTGCTTTGGGCCTGCAGACTGGGAACTGGCTGATTCTGTCAAGGTTAAGTGCTGAGGGGGTTGGGAAGGGAGCAGGGACCTGCCCATGGATTTGTTCAACCTGACTGAGTGCAGGCTCAAAAGAAGCCAGAGCAGATCAAGATGGGCAGGTACCACACACTCTGCAACCCCCAACTTTTGCTCCAGAAATGCTCATCCTTGGTCCTACGCCTGAAGACAGGCCAATAACCTGTGCCTGCACACCCTTCTTGTGGGAGCAAAGCAGTCTGTGTGAATGTGCTGAAGTTCAGTATCCAACAGCCCAAAAGCAACAGCAGGGTTGCTCCTCAGCCCTTGGTAATGGTCTTGGATAATTATGAGTTCAGCACTTTATAGTGGTGGCCTTTTGTAGCTGATAACACAGTAAACTTCAGACTTTGATGCCAAATTCAGAACCAGGGAGGCAGAGGGAGAAGATGTGGCCTCACCAGTGTCATCGGTGTATCTGTGAAATTGCACCAGCTCTGAATTTAACTCAAAACTGGGGCTGGCCAAAAAAAAAAACCTTCCAGTGGCTTATACTTCTATATTGCAAAGTAAAGTGATATTTTAGGCTAGCAAGATTGGGTTTCCAACATCTCCTTTGAAGTACATTACTCCAAAGCCTTGCTAATGTTCCAGAATTGAAATGAAGTCCAGGCAAGAGTAAATAGTTCCTTCTGATCTCTGCTCAAGCTGTAAGTGACAATCCAAGAATCCCATCCACTTAAACTATGCACTGTCCATTTCCACTTGCCTAAGAAATTGTCTAAGAAGTTCAGCTCCAGCTTTTCTGGAAGGCAATCAGTGCAACAGACAACAGTAGCCCAATCCCCTATTTCTTCCCAACCTGCAGGCTAAAAGAAATAATAAAGCATTTACCACCCAAAGTAATTTTAGAATAAAGATTTCAGGTTATAATCTTCTCCGAAAGGACAGAGCGTGATAAATGACACAACACTGAAGAACAATAAATTGAAAGACAAATGGTGAGGAGAATGAAACCTGAGGAAATAAAAGAGCCGGCGCAGGATAAAATTAAAACTCTTTTTTTCTGTTTAATAGGTGAGTTTTAAATACGATTTAACTTCCCTGAACAATCAGTAAAGACTCCCACGTGCTGGGCTCAATGCTCCACTCATCCCTTGCTTGGCCAACATCAGAGCTGGCTGCTCTCAGAGTCTGCGGCTGTCTGCTCCCCGACCATGCCTCCACAAGTAGTTAGCTGCCATAGGAATATCTACAGTTACAAGGCTGATGGAAAAAAACAATGACGTTTTCGCAACGTGTCCCAGGAAGCGTTAAATGTCTATGACACATCCCGGTGGCCAGAAACTCCAAGAACACCAGAGCAGCGAAGGATGCTCGAAAGAAGGTGGATGTGGTAAGTAAAGGATCAGTGCTGGGATGCTGTTTAGCAAACAGCCATTCTGCTTCCCTTCCTTGCAATGTCCTCATACGCCAGGTCTCCTGACAGCAGTCTTTTGGGAGCTATCTCCTGCTGACAGATGTTATACCAGCCATTGGAGGGACTGGGCTGAAGCAAGTAGGAGCTGGGAGAAGCACCCTCCCTGTTTTTCTCAGCTGTGCTCTCATTTTGCTGGGCACAATCCTTTAGTCTTCAGAAACGAAACATGGAGCAACGTTTTTAGGGGACCCTAAGAGGGATCCAAAGTAGTTATCAAACCAGTTGCATGGACACAGTCCACTGCTACTGTCAGTAGAAATCCAGTCTAAAACCCAGTTTTTCAATGTCTGCACCGCTACAGAACCCTATTCCTAGATTTCTGAGAAACAAATGAAAACCATTTGATGAAGAGGTGACTACTTTTCCCTTCAGTTGATTAAAACTTGAACAACAAGATCTTCAGTACAAGACAACAGCTGAGAACAGATCCAGTCCTGCTGATCTCCCATGTAAGAAAATTTTTGAAGTCTTGGGAGTTGGCAGGATCTGGCCCAGCCTGCAGCGGTTGCACCCATCACATTCCTCAGTGGCAAATCAGGAAACTCACTGAAAGACAGTCTAGAGATTCCCCAGTGATGCATGGCAAATGGAGTCAATACTTCTTGCCTAACGCATGCTCTAGGGCAGATTCCGATGTAGTCCAGAATATTATTTCTGAGGCTTTCCCCCTTTAATCCAAAGAATTTAAGGAGGAAACTGGTGACGCAGAAAGCAGCAGCTATAGCCTGGTGTTAGTCAGTAGGTTCTTCTGAGCACACGGTGGTCAGCAGGATTATCTGATCGAAGTTCGCTGTCACCATAGGGTATGTGCTTGAGGTGGGCATTATCTGGCCATAAGCACTGGCTTCAGGTTTAGGGCTAGAAATAACATTTCTTTTTGAAGGGGTCTTCACTGAGCGGGCTTTGGCATCACAGCATTTTAACAGAGCTGTGTACAATTTCCAAGCTGAGTTCCCTGAGGCCAGGGAACAGGGGTCTGTTTGTGGTTAGAGAACAAAGGTCTGCCGAAGTCAGTGGTTTCCTATGAAATCAGGCTAAAACTCAGCACAAACCATCCAATTCACTTTTTGAAGGAGGGATTCACTTGCACCTTAAAGTTAGAGCAACATTCAGACTTGGACGCAGTTTGGTTCTTGCTTTTGAGAGAATTTTACACCACAGTGATGCCGCCAACCTCTGCTGAGTTACAGCAATTTCAGGCTCAACACGTGGGACTGATGGGGTCATATATCCCTGCAAAGTAAATGGGAAATACTTCTCCTGTAAACACAGCTGAGGCAAACCCAAGGTGTCTGACCCAATTCTTCACCCTCTCTGGTGCTTACCCTGCTTGGCATGAAGCAAGCCCCCAGTTTCACTAGTCAGGGTGGCACTGGGACAATCTGGGGGCTTTATATAGACTGCATTGGGCTGGATCCTCAGCTGGTCTAAAGCACTGCGGCGTACGCAGCCTGAAAAGATTGATGCTTTTTATTCCCACCTAGCAACCAGATTCATGAAGGTGCAAATGAAACCAGCATTCACTCAACAGTCTCATCATCAAATCTGAACAGCTTTTTTTCCTTTCACCCTGTGGGGCTCAAAGTCAGGTCTTTAAAGTGACTTGGATTTAAGAGCACGGGCTTGACTATGAAAGCTTTTGTGCATGTTCCTGTACAAGAATGCAGTACTGTACAGAATCCCATCACAGAGACATTCAGCTTATTGTGCACAGCCAGCACAGCTCAGGACACATTTCTGCACACTAGGTCTTGTTGCACCCCTGTCAGTTCACTGCAGCTTTGTCTGATACCATACAGAGACCATAGGTTGAGTCCTTTTTCATAAATCACTCAGGAATAATAAATAGCGTATGACTGGTATAACACTTTTTCTAAGACTGGAGAGGCGGGAGAAAAAAAGCCCTTTGATCACTAAGATCAAATTTGCAGTAAACCCCAGCTACAATGCTACAAATGATCACTTACATTTCAATATGAAAGAAGTGTGTCAGAGTTGGCTAAAAGAAATGTTCATGTCCAGAAATTGGCCTAGACAAACCATCATCATCTGGAAATGTCCGACCCTTCCCGTTGGGAATGCATCTGCCATCGGTAGCTTTGTTTTAACAAATGACAAACCATCTGATCCGTGCTGGCCTTGCACCACTGCGTAACGGGTTGGCGAGGCTCACGAGGAGAGATGCCAGCAGTCTTTCGGTGTGCTTTACAAGTACAGAAAAAATAGTTCAATTTGTTGCTAGTTTTCTGTTGTGTTTTTTTTTTTTTTCCTTGCCTACAGATTAATTCCCAGTGCTTCCAATTCCACATGTTCTTGGAAAAGAAAAGGGATAGGGGAAAAAAAACCCTTGAACAAGTTGAAATGTTAAAAAAGAGAGGGAACAAGAAGGAGAACAGAAAGAAATGGATAAGTGCAGTCAGTTGGCGTATTGTGCATAGAAAGCAACTTTTACTCGCTCGATCTGGTGACACAGTTTGATGGCTGGACCAAGCTTCAGCTCCATGCATTCTTGCACCGTGGGCAGTGTCAGCAACAGAAGGGCTTGGCCATCGATGTCCTGGGGAAGAAAAAGACAGGGAAAATGGTTTTGTTTGTGGACTCTGGAGGGCAGAAAGCATAACCAGGTCTGGAGAAGCAAGTAGGGAAGTTTGCCCCCAAAATTAATTGCGGTTTTGTCCTCTGCCCTTTTCTCTCACTTTGATGCTGCCCATCTCCTTTCTCTGCGATACCTCATGCTTTTTCAGAAGTTGTCTAGTGTGTCTTCATAGGCTCTCACTTTGCTGCCAGTTTGGGAAAAGCTTCCCAGCTGCTGCAATGCAGGATCAGCTCCTACAGAAACTCTGCAGAGTCCATGGAGATCTGATTAATCCCATTTTATGACTGAGGAACTCAAACAAGGAGGCTGCAGAGAGCACACCAGGAGACACAGGAGGGAGCTGAAGGGAGGAACTGCTGCTGGTCCCACTGCCAAGTCAGACCCTTCCCCTACCTCTTTTGGCCCATAATGTGCTCAGCACAGGTTTATGTCTGCCTTGCTCCACGCCATGTCCCCTGGTCCACCCAGGACCTGCCTTGTTCCACTTCAGCTGCTGCAGAACCAAGACAGAGGGGTCTGGACCACCTGGAGTCCTTGCAATCTCTAATGTCCCAGAACCACAGAATGATGCGGGCTGGAAGGGACCTCTGGAGGTCACGTCCTTCCCTCGGGCATATCTATGCAGCAAACTCAATGAACTAGCACCCCAGACAAAAGCCATTTTATTAGGGATTTCCGTTGGCTTTATGATCCTCTTCTTAATTAAGAGCTCAAGTCCTCTTTATTCTTTAATGGACTGAGAAGCAGACGAGCAGGCTACAAAACTGCTTTTTACCCCTTAGGGAGGATCAGAATCTAAGTGCAGAAAAAAGCACTGTAACTCACAGGCAACATAACCTCCCCAGGACAGCCCTGATTAGGTAGCATTAAACACAAGGAGGATTTGGACACCTAAAGCACTGCTTTGATCAGGACTGTCCATGGCCCAGGTTCTTCCTCCACTGAAGCTTGATGGCATGGCCCATTGCACCAGAGCTTCCTTGCAAATCACAAGGCAAAGCTCCAGTCATCTGTGTTTGATTAAAGTCCCCATAAAACTCTTTGGCAAAGGAGAGACCGGGTTGGCTTTCAAGCCCTGGCGCTGTTCCAGGCTGATTAACAAACGGTCGGAGCATGCCGCGACGCAGCGACTACGGCATCTTGCTATGGAGCGTTTCTGCCTTACTCTAGACTCGCACTTCAACTTCTCCCAGTCAAAGCAGCTGCACTTGGGTACAGAGTTACTCATGGTGAAGAATCAGAGATAGTTCAATGTGCAGTTGGCCATACCACTGACTGCCATTGGCTACGGCCTAATTAACCACACTTGCTTCTTTCTAACTATGATTTCTTAGCGCTGCCCTTTACTTTCAGTGGTGGCTGTTACTCATTAGCCAAGGAATGGCTGTTTCTATATAAATTTTACACATTCACACTGACTTGAGATGAAGAGCATTGGCTTCTGCTCCCGCAAACCTACCTGCTTAATGGGGAGATGCTTGGCACCTCCTAAAATTAGGTCATCCAAGGGCCTGACTGCCAGATCTTCAGAGGGATGCAGATAGGACGTAGGTGTCTACATACTCAAAGCATCTAGGTGTTAGTGACAAAATTCAGGCAGCCGGGTTTGGGTTCAAGCAGCAGTTTTCTGCTTCCCAGGCCAATATTTTAAAATACAGTGGAACCCATGTGGCCAGGAGAGACAGCTTGCTAGGTACCAAATAACCACTCTCTGTTGGTACACTGAGGTGCCTGTGTGACCCCAGGATGGCAGTGTGGACCTTGGCATGAACAAGAAAGGTCTAAACCTCCTGCTTTTCACAAGCACTCCAGCTGGGGTGTTTCTGGTCTCTCTGAGGATCTGGCAAGGCTCTGATTCAAGTTTCCAAGGGCTTCCATGCCTTGCCAAAATTTGTGCTACAGCCTGGTCTGAGGGGATCTAAAGTCTGATCATAATCTGTCTGTCAAAGCCCCAGGCCCAGCTAGCAAGGTGGTATGTGCTGCTCTTTTTTTTCGTGATGTGAATAAGCACCACGGACACAAAGAGAAGAGTTACATGAAGACCTCTACCTGCTCCTGAAATATTTTGGCAAGGGGTGCACAGTCGGTCAGTTTAATAAACCTCACGACATCAGTCACGGTCCACTCCAACGGATTACTGTCCAGGATGAGCTTCTCTTCCTCTTCTTGCTTAATTTCCTACAAAAAAACCCCAAAAGCTGTCATAAAGAAAAACACCTTGTGTGGAGAACCAGGGCAGGGATGCCCTCCTCAGATGAGGAAGGCTTGGCACGGAAGGTTCATTTAGGAAGAATACCGCCGTTAATTGGGAGCGATCGCGGGACATACCTCCTTGACTTGCGCGCACTTCTCCGCCTCGCCGTAGGAGTGGGGCTGCGGTCTCCGGCTCCGTCGGGCTCTCTCCGTGGGAGGAGGTCTGTCCGACTCGGCGCTGCTCCGCAAGGTGACCGCTCGCCGGGGCCTGGCGGAGGGGACCTCGGCAGAAGAGGTATCCGTCTGGTCATCCCGGAGCTCTGAGCTGGTTTCCTCGCTTCCCGTCTCGTCCTCCATCGCGTCCGGCTCGTCATCTTCGCTCTCCTGCACGAGAACCGTCAGAGAAACAGCATCCAGGCTCGGAGATTAATACGGCAGAAAATCGAAAGGCACTGGGTCAAACTGCGCACCCGTGCCCACGCTGGTCCAGGGTAACATTTATTTTAACCCAATTATCTCATTTTCATTGCAGTGCTAAGTAGATTAGCCCTCAATTCAGATTTGTTACACAATATAGAAGAAAAAAATACATGGTGGACAAATCCTTTTTCTGTTTCTAACAAAAGGTCAACGGCAATAACTCATCTGGCATGAAATGTTCCTCTGCTGGCCTTGCATCTCAAACCTCGTGGCACTGGAGATGTGCGTGAGAAGGGGAAATGGAAAATACTAAAAGGACAAAACGAAACTCAGGTTGCTCGAGATAACATAAAATCACAAATAGGCTTGAGTTTAAACCTTCGCCTTGCTTCAAATTACCACAGGTGTCACCAGTATTGAAAGGAAGGAAATTCTGGTGCCTTTTAAAAATATTTAAATCTACAAGTGCATACTTGAACTTGATTTCTTAGCTGGCATTTCTGTAAAACCCAGGACAGAGGATTTCACCAAGATTTCCCTGCTTTCAGCCCAACACCTAACTGCTGAAGGTGAAGCACAAATTTCCATTTAAAGGATATTATACCAGATTCTTGTTATTTCTGTCACACAGAGCTTGCAAGAACACATCAATTGGTGGGAACTGTGTATTTTGAACTTTATATATACGTAAGTGGCCCAAATGGCTTTGACAGCTGAGCTCTGATCAAAGCATGAGCATGCATCCAAGCCATATGCTTAGGTCTTAAGTGAAAGAGCAATTTTAGACAAAGTTAGTTATATTGGCTGAAAGGCTGAAAAATTGGCTAATGGTTGATTTAGGCTTAACATGAGTTTAAATTCCTTTGAAGCAGGTATAATTTAAGGAAATGAAGCAGAACTACACCTAAATGAGGACCAAGTCATGAAGATGCAAGCAATCAACTGAAAGCTGACTAAAATATCCCCCTCCAGCTGAAGTACAGGGAATTTAAGTAAATCAGTTTTATTTCACATTGCACAAAGCAGCAATCACTGGCACTCAGCTGAGGAAAGGAAATCAGATATGAACTTTGTCATTATATCAGGGGAAAACCACCTGGGAATGGTCCACACAGAACTAATTCTGCTCCAGGTTGTATCTGGACACAAATCATTGCTGAAGCTGGGATCCTGTCGTATTACACAGCATTTGGAAAGACTGAGGCCTCAAATACCATATATTTGGGACACAAACCATTTGCTTGTATTCTAAAGCCTCTAGAACTTCTATTGCTTGATGTTGTGAACCCAAAATATTACAAATGGTTAATGAAAAAATAAAAGCCCTTGAAACCACAATGGCCCATGAGTTGTTATTATTATTTATTATAGTACATGGAGATCTTAGACATGGATCACAGACCTCCTTCACTCTGCTAGATGCTGTGCAAAGCATCTAACAGGCTCGTCTACCTGCCTAAAGGCTTGTAAGGAAGCAAAAGAAAACAAAGATACAATATTAGACAGCATGTTAGCTAGTAAGCATTATGAAGATGGGAGCAAAAACTCTGTTTGTTAACTCTAGTATGGACAAGGGTAGAAGTCCCCAAAGTGTCCCAAGAAAACCAGTCTGACCTTAGAAGAACAGAGCAGCAAGGAGGGATTCAAAAAGGAAAACCTAAGTGTTGAGGTTTGCCGAGACGTCCCTCAAAAGGAAGAAGCAGATGGGGGGACAAAAAAGCACCAAGGGGCTTTTGCTGATTTATCCCACCACAACACGCACCTCTGCAGAGCCTGCAGCATTCAAATCAACAGCTGATGACCTCCTTTTCTTCTGCACAAAGATGGATTTCCGCCTCTTTCTACGTCTGGCTGGCTTGACATGTCCACTTTTCATGTTGTTATTTTCCCCAATTGGTGGCTTAATGATTTTTTTCCTCTTCCCATAATAATAAGCTGGAGGAATGAAGCAAAATACCCATTAAAAACTTTAACCACCAAGAGAAGGAAACTTTGGCTTGCTCCTTGCTACTGATTCAATACTGCACTCTAGGTGCACTTTTACAAGAAACTTTAAAACACATTGATTTGGAAAAAATGTCCAGTGTAAATACAAGATGTCATCTTGGACTAGCGCAGAGTGTTACAGCTCTTATGTATACACATTTATTGCTGATGAGTGAGGAGTTCAGAATTTAACCCTACAATATGTACTTAGGAAAAGCTTCCACTAAGCCGAGCAGTGATTTGGAGGGAGAGAGGCTAGCGTGTTCTAGATTTGATCCCATGCCCTTCTGCATGAGTTAACAGTCTTAGATACTCTTTCAGTCGCTAATGTTTTCAGCAGAGAGTGAAGAGGACCAGCTATCCTGAATTATGTGTGTTTGTTCAATGCACGAAGGAACGGGCTTTTATTACCTTTGACTATTTCGTGGCCCAAGTTGAAATTAAGGATGTGAGAGTCCTCTGACCTTACGTGAGGGACTTGTGTGAGATGCCTTTTGACATGCTCTACAGCAACCTCTGGGGCTGACAGATACTCTGCCCTTCACCACGTAGGGTATCCTGGGACAATTAAAATGTCACTTGGCACCTATGTCAAAGTTCATAACTGAACTGAGCTTTTCATCAAATTGATGGAGTTTTGAGGAACGATTCATCTAGCCACATACAACCATCAACTCGAAGATGAGAAAATCTCAGCTGAAGCTTCCCTACCTGTACTCCCACAGCTCTCCAACAGGAGCTAGGAGTCTAGCTCAGGTGTAGAATTGTACAGAAACCCATATTTAGCAATGGGAATCTCTCCCTGAGCCCATTTCTCCTTCTACTGTGGCACCAAACAGAAGCTAATTAGTTTAAATCAATCATATGGGTTTCTTATAACCTTTGTGGAAGGACAGCACTCACTTCCACTTTCCTAACCTAAGAGCCAATAAAATCAGTAACATTGACAACAAAAAGCGTCGAACACATGCCTACCTTCAGTCTTCCTGAGTAGGTAGGAGCATGTTTAAATATTAAATACCCTGAGCAGAGAGAGTCAGTGCTACCAAACTCCTTCCAGCACCTCGGCACTGTGATACCAGCCTGTGCTGGTACGTATGCCAGAAACTCTTCACTGAGTAGGACAGGATTCATCTCAACTAACGACGCTGTCTCAGATGTAGCAGTTTAAATCTCAGCTGGCCACTGCAGGTTCCTTTTATGTGTTCCTTATATTAACTTCATGTATGAAGAAAACTCAAGACTTCTAAAAAGTAATGACTTTCAAACAGATATATTAGGATGGAGTGAGATGGACAGTTTTCTGGAGATGCCCATTTCTCTGTATAGAATAGTAAGGGAGCCTGTGGTGGCCTGGTCATGATTACATAAATGCTCTTAGATGAGACGAATCCTACTCAATATTAACATGTTACACAACTCCTCTTCTTCATCACTAGCTCATGCACAGTCTCCCACCGCTCTGATTCCCAGCTAGCAACAAGAAGCATTTTGGCCAATACTCACTGTACTTGGTTTTAGTATGAATGGAGCAGTTCTCTGGGCAGACTTCGGCCACCAGAACAGGACTGAACAAGTTGGGGCAGCATTCCAACTTTGCACAGACTCTTCTGCAGAAATCTGCTACCTGATCCGATGTCCGCACAATCTTAACGGTCGCCCTGTATGTCTTCCCTCTGTATCTAGAAAAATGTACAAGACCCCATGTCACCAATCAAGCAATGTCCTCTGATGCTACAGACCAGACCCTCCTCTGTTAGGGAGATACCTTCCCTAATGACTTTTGGGAGAGCGTCTCTCTTGAGAATGCACGCAGAATAGGTCTACTTGTTTTAGTGGCTCCACTTCAGATGGACTTGAGGAAGGAAAGGCAGGGTGAAATGACCCTGGAATCAGAGGTGTGGACATGACTTGGGGAGGAATGCATGCGCAGACTGGATATACCTGCAGATAAGGCAAGAGACGGAAAAAAATCACAGGAGGCTTGGTGAGGATATTACACAGGACAGCATGCCCATACTACGAGCTGATGCAGTTTTGGGAAGAAGGATGTAGTCTCTCCTCATATATTGATCTGCAATGAGAAGCTTGTATGCCTTGCAGAGCTTTCTGGTCACCACCCTGTATGTGGGGTGCACTGGAGACTGTCTCTGTAAGCCCCCAATACACCTTTGGTCTTCTCCATTGCCATCTTTCTTGACGCAGCTCCAACATCATACAATCAATCATAGAATCATAGAATTGTTTTGGTTGGAAAAGACCGTTAAGATCATTGAGTCCAACCGTCAACCCAACACCACCATGCCCACTCATGTTCCAGCTCACAAGAAGCCCACAGTTTCGTTGTGCCAACAGCGGTTGCATCTGGGTGAAACTGGACTGTCTGCCATACAGGGACCAGATGACTTCACCACTATGAGATTTGGGCAGTACAAGACCCGAGGAACTCATCAGGAGTGTCTTGAGTCATTTAACAGGGCTGCAAGAACAGGCCCTAAAAACAGTGATTCCTACAGGGAATGCTTAGAGCAGATGCAATGAAAGGTTTGTCTTAAATTTGTTATCCATGTGCTACTAAAACATTTATTTCAGTGTTTTATATGAAGTGTTTCTGAGCGATAAATGGCTAAGAAAGATATAGTTACATCCCTGCTGTAATACATTGTAGATGCGAACTCTGAAAAACCAATTATCCCCATAATTTATTAAACAGCAGCACCAAGCTATTGTAAATGGTGAGATAAGGTTTTTAAAACATCTCTTGCACGTCCTGAGGAATGCAACACAAGAGACAATCACGCGAGTGCCTGGTGCTAAGGCATTATAAATGTGCTTAGAGGAGAGAAAAGTAACACACACAAAAGAGAAAGAGGGAGAGACAGTGAAAGAAAGATTACTGGATGGGAGGCAACGAAATACAAAGATACAGTCATCAGGAAAAATGAGACAAAGCATTTGTGAGTGCATTAAGACCCACAGTTCCCTAGCAGGGAATCAGCTGCTGATAGTCAGATATGGAAGAGGAAGAGGAGGGGAAGGTGAAACAAAGGAGACGAGGCCAGAGAGTTAAAACACACAGCATGTGCCCAGACCCAATTCCCTCTCTCTGAAGGTTTTACTGAGTTGCGCAAAGCAGCTGAGAAACCACCTTTTGCTGCTCTTCCTCCCAAAAGCTTCTTCCAGAAACACTGGGGTATGGGAAAAGGGTTTGAAACTGTGGTACGTGAAGTGTTATAGAGGCGTACCCAAACGAAACTGGGGTCTGAGAACCGCCCAGTCCAACCATCTTCATGTCACAAAAGACTTGATCCAAAATATCACCTCAACACAAAACTCTTCCAGAACCTATATGAGCATTTCTGCAAGGCACCAGCTCCGATACCCCAGCTGGTGCCTGACCAAGGACACCAGGTCATGGTGACAATCCTGGATTCATTCATCCTTCTGGATGAATGAATGAATTAAATGACTTAACTAGCCAATTCTTCACGCCCCTCAACAGACCCGGACAACAGATCTAAAATGGAAAAAAGTGTTCCTTCCAGATGCAGAGTGCTGTTATCCCAGCTTCCCTATGAAATAGCTGCACAAGCAGGCTGGCTAAAGAAGGTTTGGCAATACCTAACATCGAAAGAACAAATTCCACAGGCATTTAAATATATCTACTTATAAATGTTTTATATTTCTTTTCAGTGTGTTTGAAAAGACTCCTGCCCTTATTACTTCTCCAGGAGCCATTAAGTTTAACAACAGCCTAGATCATTAGGTCAGTAAGTCTGACTCCTGTGACAGGCTGCGGAATTTCATTGCGTTACCTTCACCTGAACCCCAAAACCTTTGGTTGGACTAAAGCATCACTTCCAGAAAAGCACCAGCCTCCCCTCGAGGGTCTCCACCCTGGAAGAATCCTGGCAGTGGGAGCACCTGTAGCGATACCTGATGAGCCTATGCCTCATTTTATGTCTGGATGTGTCTGGATTTAACGTACATTTAGTTGTCCTTGTTCTGACTTTCACCACTAGGATGAAAAGACTGCATCTGGTTTTGTTTCCCTGCAAAAGCACTGTAATCAAATTGCCTCTTGATCTTCTTTCTTATAAGCTAAGAAAGCTGCCTGATGGGTATTATTCAAGGATGGCTGACTTTTTCTAACTGTGTGCTTCCTATTGTGTTTGGCTGCCTAGAAAGGACCCATTGTACTAAAGTGCCTGGTGAAAGAAAAAGATGAAACTAGGAAAATGAACAACTGACTGATTTCACAGTCTGGTTTGAATGCAACGCACATAGTAATTAACAGAACGGATGGCTAAATGGAGATCAACATGACTGCAGCAATCAGTCTCAATAACCCAAGGTGTTAGTACTGGCCCCAGTAATATTTTTTACGTGATTTTGGCCTTGGCAGCACCTCTTTCAACTATAAACCAGGTTCTACTAATATTTTCCATATTCCTCACACACTAAAGATTTTTAACACAAACATCACCAAACGTAATCTGAGCTGTTCTAGGACAGCCATGTGGAAAGAGCTCCTTTGTATATAATCAGAAAACCCTTTTCCATTAGCATTGCTCAAAAAATTACCAACTACTGATACTCCTATTGATGTTTTCATACTAGGACTCCTACCTTCCCAACCACTTATAAGCAGTAAGTAACCTGCATGCACAGCATGGCAGCACTGGAGACTTGGAAAACAGCCATGTCAAGCATAACATTTTCAGTCATCTTAGAAATCACTGTTCTTTTAAAAAAGATTTATCATCTAAAGCCAAAGAAATCTTCCTTTCCTCTCCCCCTTTCTCTGCCCTCAGATACCAAAACCTGGAGAAACCCTTACAGCTGAAACTACTTCCATGAAAAATATACTTGGGGTCTTTGCTGATCCACAAGCAACAATATTAAGCTAACAGCACTTTGCTGGCAATATCATTCTTCTGTTGAAGATTCCTTTGGTGGTAAAATAGATCAGAGGTTCATGAGAACAAAATGTCTTCCAAGAGCTCCAGCTAGGGACCACTGTGTGATGACACACAAAGTCTTGTGCTGAAGACGCTTCAAACAGCAAGAACATTGAGACTACCCTCATTTTCAAAAGTTTCATCATAAGGATACAGCCTACAGTTCTGACAATCCTCAAGACTTTTGAACAACTCAGTGGCTAAAAGCCTCAATTTCCTTTTAGGGGACCAAAATCTCCTATTCTTTTGCAAGAAATTTCCAATTTGTCTTCCTAGCTTAAAGTCTGCCAAACATAAGAAGGTATCCTCCTCCAAAGCTATTTAATCATCCAGTGGCATTTTGTACTCTTGAAGGGAGGATTCAGAAAAGACCCTGGAACTGCTCGAGTTGTAAGGACATGTCTTGTTAAGTCTCCTCCCAATTACGGAAAGAAAGGGTTTAAGTCATTCTACTGCTCCTGATGACTTCTATCTCCAATATTTGGCACAGAAGGCCACCTGGTCACACTAATTCACCCTTGCAGTGCCTCAAGAAGTATGTGGCACAGCTGATGTGGAAGACGAACCAGATTATATGAGCTGTAGCTTTGTGCTGACCTTTGATGACACCGTTAATAACTACCTGCCACCTGGACTTCGTATCATTGATTGTAACCCTTTGGGTTCATTTGTCCAGTCAACTTTCCACTCATCATGCACACATTCAATCCACATCTCCACAGCCTGGCCATAAGGACACTTGGGAGACTGTGTCAAAAGCCTCGATAAAATTAACCTGATAAAATCAAACTTTCACTGCTTTTCCCTCAACCACCAAACCAGTTATCACATCAGGCACAACTCACCCTTCATAAATCCATGCTGGTTCTTGCCAGTCACCTATTGGTCCTGCATGTTCTTGGAAATAGCTTCCAGCAGGATTTGCCTAATAACCTTCCCGGGAAGTTAGACTGACAGCCTGTAGTTACTTGGATTCTCCTTCTTGCTCTTCTTGAGGAGGGCTGTGATGTTTGTCTTTTTCCAGACATCACAAAACTTCCCTGATCGTCATCAACTTTCAAACATGACAGCGAGTGGCCTTGCAATGACATTGGCCAGTTGTCTCAAGCAGAGCTGGCTGCATCCCATCTGGTTCCATGCACTTGGGCACATCCCGTTTGCTTATAGCGTCTCTAGCTTCTTTTCCATTTACTGTGGGTAACACTTCACTCCCTCAAACAGTAACAGGGACCTGGGAGGCCTGAGAGTAACCCTTGCTAGCAAAGGCTTAAGCAAAGAAGACTTCGAACATCTCAGCATCACCTATCACAAGTGAAAGGCAGTCTTCTAAAGCATCCACAGTGAAGACTTTCTTTGAAATGCAGCTTCATAAATAAGCAATGGTGTCCGTGATAGGGGGATATATTCCTAGAGTTCAGCTACTGGATTTGGGCAGCTCTCGAAATTTCGTTTGATGAAGGAGTCCAGGAATACTCATCTTTCTTATTTTGATTAACTGGGCTTTGTACAAGACCCAGGAGATAACTCTCTGCACACACTGGTACTGTTTATGTCCAAAGTCCTGCAAAAATGGGTAAGTCCAAACAGCCCCACTTACAGCCCTTAGAAATGAAAACCCTTAAAAAGCAAAAAGTCCCTCAAGCATTTCATGTAAAATTGGGAAGCCAAACCTAGATGTAGGCACTGAACTTAAAGCATCAAAACTATAAGGGCTGAATGCCTACCGCTTCGGCTGGCGCTTATGGGAATTCAGAAGATCAGGCCTGACATTTCTAACTCATCATCACCAGTAAATCAGGTTTGACTATTTTCACAAAGAGCCAGCAGCGCTGATGGGAAGCGACTGCCATCACGCATTGCAGACACATCTCTTCGGACAATCTAAATTGTTTATCTTCTTAGCAAGGCTAGTGTAATTGATTCTGTGCTGGTCACTCATGCCAGCAGAATCAACTAAATGCAGGTTGCCCTAGGACTGAGGTAATGCATTCCTGGTAGGGCATGATTTGGCATTTGGGCCAGTGGGAAAAACAGCCTCCTCTTCACCGTCTTCCTCCCTCCCCTTTGCTCTACCCTACTACAGCCGTCGCCGCAAACAAACAACAACATTGTCAAGATCCAAGGAGTTGTCAGTTTACATCAGAAGGCAGGCGGTGACACGACATGTCACATTACAGCACAGACGCTCCAGCTGGCTGTAGAGCTGTCATCATTAGCAGCAAGACACCATTGGGAGCCGGTGTAGCTGGAAGTCGGTGTAGACAGGCGTTTGCTCGTTACGAGTCTGTTTAAGATTCTGGAGCACAACTGACTGTCATACCTGATGTAACGTGTCATGTGCTGTTTGCACATCCCAGGGTACCTGATTTCACGAGCGTGTTTTCTTTTCCCCTTTTGCACAACCGAATGCAATTAAAACCTGCTATGCTTCTTGATGAAGCAACTCAAGCAAATTCAGCAAGGAAAAAAAGAAAGAAGTCCTAGGGTAGCCAGACAGTCTTAGGGCATGTCAACCCTCTGTCACCCACTCTTAAAAGTACTCCAACTACCCACAGGCAAGCTGGTATGACCACCAAGCACCGCTCTGCAAACAGAGCTCCAGCCCCAGAAGCCAGGTAGCCACAGCAACAAGGTGTTGTCCAGCCCCACGAGCTCTGCCACACTGAATGAGAATACACCGCTGTGCTCAGAAGTCACTCCAAAACTTGCCGTCCCAGCCTCAAGCCTGTAATGATCCATTCTGTGGCTGGATAAAGTTGAGAGATGCTGTTTGACTCACTGAAGAGCTGAGGTTGCTGCCTCCTGGGTTAGTTATCATACAGGAACACGTACACAGCCTGTGTGACTGGCTGGCCAACATAAAATACAAAACCTCCTTGCTGGAAAGCACTGGTATACTTTGATCTGGCAGGCTATGTAGATATAAGGTAGATCCCAGCAGGCTGGCTGCCCTGCTAAATAGATGGGAGGAGGTAATAGAGACAGGAATGAATGGGTAGAAGCGTCATGGGGGAAAGTAACGGAGACGGAGGCGCTCGTTACAGTATGATTAGCACGTCAGGTAACAGTGAGGGGGGATAAGTGGTTGATGTGATACGGATGAGTGACAACCTCGAGCAGCCCGTGTACTCAGCGAGTTGGTCGTCTTGGTGTAAGCACACCCGGAGGCAGCAGGCTGCCTGGGGTCACAGTCAATTGGGCTGTAGACATAGCTGACTATCAAGGACAAGACATCCCCGCACCTGATGGTCAGTTAAACATTTTCCAGGCTGCCTCCCATCAGAAATAAGGATTGTGGCAGCCTTAAGAACTAGGTCCTGCTGCTTTTGCACAAGGTGGATCCCCACACTCAAATGAGAAATCCCAATACAGTCCTATTTTGGATACTGCTATTAGGAAAACTGCCTGCAAGCTCAATTCTTTGCAGGATAGGATATTAAGATGGGGCCTTACAACCTGATTTCACAACTGCTAAGTACCTATAAGAGTGCATTATCTGATGTACAAGGTGTGGGAGCCTGGAATCAATGAAAACCAGGTCATGGACAATGAGTTGATTTTAATGAAAATCTGTGTGCACAAGGATTACTTTTAGATTTCCATCCATAAAATTTCAACTGAAAAACACAAAAACATGACTTTCCGCACGGGTGAAAGAAGTAAATTAAAAATAGGATTTTCTAGTAGCTTTTCATTTCTATTTGCAATCCTCCTTTAGAAAAACAGTTTCTGAGTATGCAGAATAAAAGGTTCTCAATTCTCTACCTCAACAAAAGCACAAATAAATTTTCTGCAATATCTGCATGGCCAAAGATCAAATACAATTGCAATCAATAGTGCCACATTTGACAGCCAATCATTTCAAATAACCAAGAGAAAATTGCTTTTATTTGAAAAGGAGTAACAGTTCAGTACAAAGGGTGAGATTCACTGTATTTAACTTCAGTACTCAAAAAGTCAAGGTGACCAAGTTAGTCAATGGAGAGAGCTGTCTTCAAAGAACTATTTGTTGACATCCATCTTGAAGTGGGAAGAATTGCCCTTTGGAGGGACTCTGGAGGGAGCTTAGGTGAGACTCCCCCCTTTCAGAGAGACAAAGGTTGTTGCAATACATCCTAAGTGTAGTGCCTAATACATAAAGAAGACATCAATGGGTAAATTTTAAAGTTGGAAGGAGAAAATTAGTATTTTGTAGATATACGGTTTTCTTCAGTGTAGTTGAATATGGAAGCATAGATTCTAGAAAGGCCTCAAATCTTGACCTGAATCTCAGATTTGTTAGTATTTTGTCCTAATCACTATCCTGCTTAAAAATGTGTCCCTGCTATTCTCTTCACACTTTTTTTTGGTGCCATTCGTTCTCACCAGGTTCTTCTGCATTAGAGTGACAGGCTCTATATTAAAAGCAGTAATACTCCTACATTTAGAAAGCCAGGAATTGAGTTAATTCAATAATAGCCAAGCTTATAGGAACAGCTCATCATAAACTCAGGACTTCACTGAATAAACATGGCATTTTTCATAAAAATCTGGACAGCTGCTTGGAGAAAGACAATAGAAATGAACCATTCAGGTGAATATTTCATTTCTTAAGTTGCTATAGAATGAATCAAATAATTCAATGAAGCAAAACGATAATTAGAAAAGTAAAACTGTCACAATAGAAAAAAATCTTTTGTTCTCTTCTTTTTTTTTCCTCCAGTCAGTTCCATTTTTGAAGCCTCCCAAATAAAAGAGCACACACCAAAGACTTACTTTGCTTTAAGTGTTTCTTCTTGGAAATTCCACTGAGGGTCTTCCACTAGCTGCAGTTCTCGTAAAACACTCCCTGGCTTGTAAGCTGCATTGATCACCATGCTGAGAACCTATTGAGAGACAAAACCAACAACACTGATGGGTTTAAAAGTAGCCCTTGACCACACTGAATATGATCCCAGGTGCTGCATAGGCAGGAGCAGCTTACAGGTGTCAATTTAGGGCCAAGGCTGCACAGCGTAAGTGCTAGATGCAATGAGAAGAGGTCCCAGATTGGATCGATGTGCCAAGTGTATTGTAGATGACACATCAGTCTGATATGGTGGCTGCATTAAATGCTGCTAGCTAACCCCCCAAATCTCCTGTTAATCAGTAATTTTCTTTGAGACAGACCCTCTCACCCAAAGCAGGCTCCATTCGCTGCATCCATACTGGCTCATTTTAATAAAAAATGAAAATAATTCTGATGGCTCAGCCAGGTACAAAGTCACGTGTACCATTACACACTGAACGGGAAATTTACATACTTGAGGTCAGCAATATGCTCTAAGTGTCTGAGTGCTGCGTGCCTCGACTGTATTAAAAGAATATTAATGAAGTCTACACAAAAAGAATTTGCAGGTGTGCCTGAAACCCAGTCTGGGTCCACTCTGTACAACAAAACACATGTGCCAATCCATTTAATCCAAACTCTCTGAGAATAAAAATGATTCCTACTATTGACTCCAGTAATCCAAGCTTTAATAGTCCACACTTGGCCTAAGGAGATAAATACAAGAAAAACAAATCTCTTCAGCAGCACCAGACCATGTGTTTGAACACTCTGCATTGTATGCACATGAATGACCCCACAGTGAGTCCAGATTGGTTTTGATATAATTTAGCTCTTTACCTAACGCCTGTTCTTAATTCTCTGGGGGCCTGCAAACGATTTCAGTGTGATGAGCGTGAAGTTTCCCCAGCACCCATGAACGTGGTTCATCAGAAATGAAAAAGTGACTAGGTCATATTGCAAAGAGCAATGTGCTTACGTTTGGGGTTTTTTTTGGTTTTTGTTTTGACTTTTTTTTTTAATCCAGGAACCCGAGGATTTGCTAGCATTCTGAAAACTTTGTAGGATTAATCATTTTCAGGCAAGGGCTTCACTTAAAGCTGCACAGTACCACCTAAAACAGCAGTGGTTTGAGTTGCTTGGCTAGGTTATTTACTAGAAGCAAAATTTGATTTATCACTGGGCCCTTGGAAACATTACTTGAACCACTCTTCAAAAAAGCGCAATTAGAGACACCTAAAGCAATGCCTAATAATAGCACCAATGTCTTCGGCAGCTCCGATCATCCGTACATCTCAGAGCACTCTATGAGGAGGGGCAGAAGCACACTCCCTATCTCACACAAGGGGAAACTACAACACAGATTTACCCACAGCTCTCCAGCTGGTTCCCATCTCACCACCCAACCCTGCTATACTAGTTACTAAGCCATACTGATTCCCAAGGGAGCAAAAGCTTGAGTGAGCCCATCCAGTTGCTCATCCACATCTTTTCTTGCCTGCCTCTCACCGTACAAACTGATGGGGCACTGG
Organism: Haliaeetus albicilla; assembly: GCF_947461875.1. Taxonomy (NCBI): domain Eukaryota; kingdom Metazoa; phylum Chordata; class Aves; order Accipitriformes; family Accipitridae; genus Haliaeetus; species Haliaeetus albicilla. Next base: position 4,776,907 of record NC_091496.1, read on the forward strand.
CCTCTGATGCAGAGACACTGAGACCCTACGGAGGGAAGCCAAAGGTGGGTTTTCAAAAAAACCTCAAGTGCCTGGGTAGCTCCCACGCTCATTCACAACTCATCAGATGTGTTCCTCGCTTAATCAACAAATCCAGGGAGTCATTAACGCCTACGCAGGTGGGAAAGCTCTCCTTAAGCACACTTCTGCACCCACCCTGCTTGCTGGTGGGAAAGCCAGGAGCAGAAAGCAAGTGTCTCTTGCTGACCAATTCCCACAAACAGTGCTGTCCTGCTCCTTTATCAGGGCGATGGTGTTCGTATGAGTTGTCAGAACAGTTAGGAAATGAGCATGAAAAGAAAACCCAACCCTGCAAATAACAGTGTGGCCATGTCTGGGCATTATCCCAGACACCTAATCAACTCCAGCCCTGCAAAGACACCCAAAATACCAGGACTCTTCTCAAACCCGCCCTGTCATCAGCAGGACGCTGTAAACTTCTAAACTCAGTTTTAAAAACCAGTGTTTTGTAAGAACAATCATTTCCCTTTAAGGGAAGAAAAAATGTTTTTTAAAACCTCTGGCTTTTCCTCTTCTCATACCATAAGTCACTGGGTTTGGCATTTTACCCTACAGCAGAAGTCCATCACCATGTTAACAGTGTTACCTTCTAACAACATTATTGCTTCGTATTACACACTACTAAACACTAGGGAGAAACAAGAACACTGGTTCTTGTGGAAAAATTAACTGTGATTAAAGCAAAAACAGTGAAGAAACCTAGACCAGTTTCCAACTTTCTAGTTTCCAACTTTCTCTGGAGATGGAAAGTTACTCCACCCATATCAGACTGGTCAAATTTTGATCTGATTCACTAAATTCCCTTTGGCTAGAGTGTGACCAGTCAGAGATTTTGGTAGTTTATTTTCAGCCCTCTCCACCAGGAATGGGTTGGGTGTAGCCAGCAGTGCCACGGAGCAGAGGGGTGGATTAGACACCACCAGCCTTTGCTGCTATGCATCTATGAGGTTTTACTTTGATACTGCTGAACTTTGGATTTTCAGAGTCAAGTAGGTTGGAGTCACGTCAGTGAGCACCACCACAAGCCTCTACCCAACCTTATAAGCACCTGACATCTTAGCTATGAAGTTTTCCACGTCGTAGATGTTCAAGTGCACAAGGGCCCTTTTCTGAGCACGTCCAGATGTGTCTGATGCCACTGGGCAGTTCAGCACCTTTTTTCCCACCATAGCTTTTTTGATATTCACACATTTCTCATCTCTCCACCTCTTTTCGTTAATGGTCCCAACCCTGGATGAAGCTTTCTCAGGAGGTATCACTGATGAGGTGGAGTTCAAAATACCATCACACCTCTTCTTCTGTTCAAGAGCCCAGTGGTCAGCATCCTTATGAGGAGAAACTCAATTTCCCTCCTCTATCTGAGATATGAGCCCACATCTCCTACCTAACAGGAGAGACCCTAACTCCCAGGCTAGCCTCAGGCAGGACAGTAAACAGTTATTTTATTTTACTTGGAATAATGACGTGTCTGTGGGACAGAGAGAGAAGGGACAAAAGAGTCAGTTTGGATTCTTTCATTAGATGATCAAGGATCTAAAAGTGAGCTTTTGTCATAGTCAAGGTTGTAGCACTTAAGTGTTGACATGCTTATCACAGTCCATGACATTTCAAAAATACAGATGTCCTCAGCCTAAGTTGGAGGAACTACTACAGCTGGAAGTCCACAGAGCAGTCTTGAGGAGGATGTTAGTGAACCCTCTTGCAGAAATGCAGTTTATATCCTTCCAGACTACAGAGGTTTCTGCCATTCCAACAGCACATCTGATGACTAATGATAGCGCTATCAGCCCGGCTCAATCATACACCTAAGGCTCAGTACAAACTACTTAATTTTCTGAGCATCATGATTTAATTATGCAAATTTCTTGTAAGAAGTCATGCTGTGCTCCAAAAAAGTCAAGTTGCAGAGTGCGACAGCCTTCCTTCACAAACGCTGGCTGATTTCTCCTGTTTGCATCAGTTGGACAGTCACATTACCTTTAAGTCCATTTTCTTTTTAAATAGAGAAAGAGCAAAGTGTCTTAAAAATAGTAAGAGCAGTAAGCAATAAGACTAATTAATCTTTACAGCATATTTTCCTAAAATATGGTGGGTTATAGATCATCTGAAGTCTTAAAAAAGACACCTCATTTTGTTTTACAGTGTTGCCGTGGTAAGTTGCTGGTACAGATGGAAGAACTGTTCAGAAGGATTTTTCAGATATTCTGACCCAAGAACTAAATCTAAAGCTGATAATGTGTTTATTTTAATTTAACTTAAAGTTAGCATTGATTACATATCTCAGCCGCTATACAGCCACTAATTTTCAGCCCAGATGCAGTTGTTGGATGGCAATAGTTGATGTCTCCACTGTACTTGGCTCCAAGTTTCAATTTCTTTTCCAACAAGCATCTCAGGAATGAGATAAGATTTGCAGCTGATGTTAAACAACAGGCATTACCACCTCACTTGCGTCTTGCTGTGAAAGAAACCACAAAAGCAGGAACTTGTGCTGGCATCCGGAATAATGATCAGCTAGGCTTTAAAAATAAGTTTGGCACTAGATAGCACAAGAGTTACTTGTCACTCACCTAAGGCTTTGCATGGAGTCATGGATACATGCACACAAACACACACAGAATTAAAATCAGTATTTTTGATCATACTACCAAATAAGCTGCAATTGCTCTCAAGATTTTGCTGGGAAATCTTGCTCAAGGGCTGCCATTCTGGAAGGCGCCTTTGCAGTTTCCTCCCTGCAGAGCTCACCACCTCTGAATCCAACGCTAGGACAAAGCAATTGGGCAGAAACTGGGGGGATGCAGTAACAACGCAGAACTCGGCAGAAACGCCTGTTCTGTTGGAAAAGAGGTGCTGCACAAAAGCAGACCTATCTGTGCTGCTTCTCTCCTGACATCCCAGGTGAGAACAGCCCATACTATTCAAATGGAAGGAGATGCTTCTACTCCACTGCATCAGTGATGGAGGGAAGGAAGGACAAGACCTTGGGGGAAAAGAGGGCTGAGGAGCGTCATTCACTACAGTCGTGCTGCATTTTTTTGGTTGAGTGTGGAGGAAGGCAGAGGATGGGGAGCCACTTCTTAGCACCCAGCCAGGAGCAAGGTCTCCCACCACCTAGTGCTAGTGGGGAGAGGACGTCTGCTCTCTTCTTGCTTTAGGTAATCCAGGCTGGGGAATGGGACAAGAGTTGGTTGCTCAGCTGGTTTTAGTCTGTGGTTCCCATCAGTGCCAAACATAGCAGCATCACCGTCATGGAGACTGCTGCCCACTGTGAACTGGCTGGCGACCGGCACAGATTTTTAACTAGAGCGTCTCTAAAGGCAGTGAGTTATGGCTGGAGACCAGGGTGATTTAAAAAGCTCTCGCCAGACTGCTACGGACTCCGCTCTTCCTTTGTAGCTGTTGTTTTGAGTTGTCTTTCCCACCCTCCCCTGTGTGTTGCCAAAGTAAAGCCCATGTATAATTTATCTATTCCAGACAAGTTATGCTGATGCATAATTTACAATGGCCTGAAATTTTCCTATATAGTGAGAGAGAGATAATTATAATGCATTTGCATTCTTGAGGCCACATCATCAGTGGGTGTAAAGTGAGACGAAGGCATTGAGCTCAGCACCGAGACTGGGTTTGGAGGGATGGGGACCCTTGCGATCCCTTCAGCTGTGCAAAGCCTAGTGGCTGTGGTCTTGGGCTGGAGGAGATACCTCCTGCAATGTTCTCACCACTCAGCTCAGCAGTCCTTCTGGGTGCTCTGGCAGCTGCTACAGATCTTCGTCTCGATGCAGGGACGTCTTCTTCGCCACTTCTCGCCTCCTCCATGTGCTGGGTACCCCTGTCCTCGCCCCTGCCCATGGTTCTCTGAGCTGCTGACCCCTCTCTTGTCTCAGCAGCAGCTGATATGAACCAGGTATTATCTCCCCTACAGCAACACCCTGAATGCCTTCTCTTCACCCTTTCCAGAATTTGGACCTGGTCCCCGTGGCCAGAATGAGTTTGAATTTATCTGCAAAATAACACTGACCAATGCTGGGCCATTGCCATTGTCTTGCTCCTTGGGAAGTCATACATGTTTCCAAAAGCAAGATGCCCATATCTCACTGACACGGCTATTTGCTCCTTCAGCTAGCAATTCTGTAAGGGGGCAGAGCAAGAGAAAACAGGCTTTCTGTAGGAAACTCAGCTTGGTTTACACAATTGGTAATCGGTCCCATTCTTGAGGAATTTGGAGAAGCTGGTGTTAGTCTATGCAGCAAAGCCCTAAGATACAAGGGAAGGACGTGGCACAAACTTTGTACTGCTTATGTTTTCAAAATCCAAATTCCAGGAGGAAAGGAGGAAGAAACATTAACATAAGTACTGACTGTGCATGCCTCGTGTTTCCCCCATGTTTTTTCATTGCCTGTTTTTCAAGTAGCAGCAGATTGCTAACGCTCGCCGTCAGCAAGCCACTATGGACTTGCTTTCAAATTTGGCAGCTGTCAACTTTTGCTCTGCAACCACTTTATCCTGCTTTCTGCTGCAGGCTATTTTTGACTTGCCTCTTTGAGACCCAAGTGTCCCACCTGCAGAGGCAGCTGGATTACTGGGGTTTCTTCATGGCCCAGCTTTCAACCATGCGAGACAACCAGCAGTACTGTTGTGCATAAAGCAGTGCACGTAGGTGATGAGGAAGTGAATGGGGACACAGGAGTCACTCTACAGTACAGTACAGAGGTGTTTTCAAAAGTAGTGGGTGATTTAGGAGGAATCTCACCTTCCAGGTGTTTCTGTTACGGGCTGGGATTTATCTAATTTCAGGCAAGTCCAACACCCTGAGCTGGGCACTGAGGGTCTTGCAAATCCATCAGATAAATGGACACCTAGAAGCTCCCATACTTTTCCACCAAGGGCAGAGGGAGCTCAGATATGCTCCTGCATCTACATCAAGTGCAGTTCATAGAAGTACAGACCTGAAAGCTGGAAGATCTGGATTTCTGGAAGACCCAAGTCAAACTGAAATGGTGTCCAAGGCACCAATGGCACCCTGCTTATCCAACAGTACCATCTTGTTGTCCTCTGCCACCTGCAGTCACCTTGCCTTTCATCTGTATATGGACTGTAACCTTTGTGGAAAACATTTATGCATTTTTTCAAACACGTTAGCTTTTCTCTTGACATCAACAGCAAGCGCTCATGGATTTGGCCCAAAGCAAGCATTGACTGGGTCAGGACGAAGTGAAGAGGCAGCGGTGCTCTGCCATCCCTGCTGCGTGGGATCAACCCATCCACATTCAGCAAGAGCTGGGCACACCACAGCTTCCACTCAGCCCATCGCACACAGCCCTGCTCAGCTTTCTGTCCTGTTCACTTTGGATCTCGACGGTTTGGGCCCCATCGGACCATGGTCACATATACAACGGTGTCACCCACACCGAATCTGCTGGCCCAACAGCATCGTGGATGCTGAGAAACAGGTTCATGGCAAAAACTTCAGAGGTCCTCTTTGGGGACAGCTCTGGTCAGAACATGAATTCTCTTGCACACAGTTAGACAAAACTTGCTCCCAACCAACAGAACTCTCCATGTTTCAAAAATGGCACCTCTCCCATCAAAACCCACAATGCATATACCTACCCTCTCTTCCCGGCTTGCAGTTTTGACTTATGGAAACCACCATGGAGCTCCAGGACAATTTTAGGTGCATTCTTTTCCAATTCTGGGCCTGGTAACCCATGACCCATACTTTCCCGTGAAATCCCCCCAAAAGATAGCTGAGCCGTACCTCTTTGAGGACCAGCACGCACTTGCCAGGCCCGACAGACTGAGGTAGCTCTGCTATTCTGCCTTTGTTTAAATATGGACCTGAGAAGCAGCGGTGGTTGATGTAGAGCTGAGGGCAGCAGTATCTCCCATTGATGGTGCCTGCAAGGAGAAAGTAGCGTTGATGTGCGTGTAGCACTTTTGTACAATAAATCAAGGGCCCTTCTTCCTCCTAGATGTGGGAAGGAGGGGAGAAGAGTAGAGGAGGCACAAAAAGTCTTCCTTGAGATAAAAGGTAGAGAAGCCTCTGCTACTTGAATCCATCCAACACGGGAAAAGCAAGTGTCTTAATAGCAACCAATTTGGCTGCACACCCTACCGAAAGGAGAATCGGGAAAGGATTTCACTCATAATGTGACCCAAACCTCTTCCATAACTTGCATCACAGATGGACATGAGCGACTCAGTTGCAACTTGCCAGAAAAGGAATGTATTAGCTGCCTCTCACGGATACGGAATCGGCTCAGGGAGAAAATTCAGGCGGAGAGCTCTACAAACCCCTCTTCAGCTACTGTCCAACCCAGTAAGCACTGCAGTGCCATTCCCCTGACCCAACATGGGTCTACTGAGCAGTGTTCTTTGTCTGGGCTAATTACTCTGGGCTCCTTTATAGCCCATGGAGAGAAGTGTGTACTTCTAGATGCGGTCCATGTGCCATCCAAGTGGTTATCCACTTTTTGGTTATCGTACCCAAAAAGAGCCTGTTTCTCCCCATTTGACTGTAATGGGGCCCTGGGATGTTGGCTCAGATGCCAATGTGTGTCCTGCAGTCTGCTGAAATAAAGTGAGTTAAATCCTGCCCCTCCTGCTGAGTCTATGCAATTAACTGAATGAATATTGCGCTCTCAGAGCCTCCTGCCATTGCTATAGGGGAGAAAAATTTGCCTTTAGCAGAAGTAGCAGCCATGCCACACGGTCTTGATGCTAACACAGGGACCCATTAAGTCCGGGTGTAAGCAATTTCACTGATGCCAATTAAAAAGTCGCATCCACCTCCACCAGAGCTTCATTAGCCTGGCCCTAACATTGTTAGCTGAAATGGGCAAGCTGCAGGGGAACTCCGCTAACCCCAGCAAGACACGACGCTCACGTGCAGAGGACCAGACCCTCTGTACACCAGAGGCTCCTCGCACTGGTGGTGTGTCCACACCACCTCACCGTCCCTGAGGATGTGGTCCTGTCTCCCCCCCCAAATGACACACTCGCTCCCTTTTTGGGGTCATTCCCCTCCACACAGGCAACAGGTCCTTGAAATAAGGATCCTGCTGGTGCCCAGCAGCCTTACCTGTTGTGTCTGGCTGAGGAACCGGGCAGAGGTCATGAGGTATTTTCTCAACAGGCACTGTGGATGGTAACCTGTTAAACAGCAATTCAGTGTATTTTAATAGTGTCGGGTGGGGCAAAGGGGCAGAACCAGCCTTCAGGCTGGACCCAGAGATATACCAGCACCCGCCTGGACCAAGGAATGGTGATACCTCAAATGCAACACCACTTCCACATGGTTTATCATAGCCCGGGGCCAGCATATTGCAGAAGGAGGAGACAGATTCACTCCTCCTCCAAAAACATACTCTGGTCTGTGAGCTTTAGCCCTTCAGGCTGCAAATATTCACACTTAAATCCCTTAAATTCTAATTTCTAGAAACTGCAAGGGCTAGATAGGGAAATGCCCTCCTGGTACATGTTCGCCTTCCATAAGCATCCCTTATTGGCCATAAGACACTGGCTACACAGTCCCAACCAGTAAAAAATTTCTATTACAAAGATTTTCTAATATGCTCACAAATATTTTAGTTTTAAAATAATCCCCTTGTCAGTTCTACTGCAGTATCCGGGCAGTAGCTAGCAAAGTCACTCAGCTGCTCTATTCCCTCCCCTGAAAGACCTGATGCATCCCTGTAAAAGTATCACCTTAAATAACAAAAACTTACTGCTTTTCTGGTTGCACAACTGCAATTCTTCTCTTCCTTCGCACTGCAAAAATGAAGCAAGGAAGAAAAAAATAGTTTTGTACCCTTCTGTCCTATAAAGTATACTCATAATGCATAAAGAGCTGTATAAATGCACTGACTATAAAATGACTTCTAACACAATGAAATGGTACTTAATTACTATCGCCATCTTTTCTTGTTTTTTTTTAAGTAAGTCACTACATCATTAAAACCTACTTTAAAGATGTAATAATACATTTAATCTTTCCTCTGGAATGCTAATATTGTGTTTTATGGGATCGGTATAAAAAAAAATTAAAAAAAACCACAAATATTTTTCCATACAGAAACACATATGGGTAAGATTACGTTTTACAAGCATGATTACCTCCAGCATAATTTATCCCTAGCTATAAATTGTGATAAGGCTGCATAATGTTGCCATAGCAGTATTCTCCCAAATTAGGCCCCGGCTGCCTGATTTTTAACTTAAGCATATTTAACTCTTCAAAAGGGTTGACACATTTTAAAATTTGCCTTTCAGATGTTAATTACTATAAACAGCGAGGCTAATTTTTCATCTGGTGGCTTGAGATCGGGGTTGGATAGTTTCTGCAAGGAACAGGAGAACACCACCAAGCCACTGAGCGCTCACGAACTGCCTTCAAATGCAAATGGAAAGGAAAGAAATTGGTCTTAATACACACTGGAGGCAGGACAAAACACGATGGGCTTATTTGTGCCAGAAGAGATTTAAATTAAACACTAGGGAAATCTCTGAGCTGGTAAGGGCAGTGAAATAAGGCGACAGATACCCTGGGAAGGAGCAGAAACTCCATCACAAGAGGCCAGCAAACGTTTCATAATTTAGATGGAGCAGATCTTGTTTCGGAGAGGGAGCACCTGGATGGCCTGTTTATGTCCATTCCACCCTATATTTTATGGGCTTTTTCCAATTTGAGGTCCTGTGTCCCTAATTCACTCAACTGCCCAAGTGAATTTGGCTCGGCGCAACGAAACCTGGTTTCACCCTGACAACCCCACCGCAAACCCACAAGCCACACTGTGCAATCCCAAACCACATAACAGCCTTTCCCAGTGCAAACAATCCCATTTTTAGAGGGACTGACCACACAGACAAGTACAAATTACATAATACCAGTGCTGCAGAGTCTGGTCACTAAATAGATTTATTACTATTTATTACAGTACGCATACAGCCTGGTTACCAGCCTGCTAGTTAGGTTGGTAGCTTCAAAAATTGGATTATAGACATAAGACAAACTCCCTGATAAATCCGTTGATATAATATCTGTGCTGCTTGAGGTTTCCATGTACTTACAAACAGCTTTGTGTGGTGGAGTTAGGTTATAAGCATTCGCTTCACACCAGCCAACGGGGAAAATGTCCATAGACTCTACATCAACTATGTACTCTGGAGAGGGCATCTGTAAACCTATAAACACAAATTTATAATGCAATTTAGACATGGAAATACCAAGCCCAGAGCCATTTGAGCATTCATCATGAACCAAGGGAAGCAAATGATGGAACATGTAAAAGTAAATCTGCTTCCCTGCATCAAAATCAGGCATCATTTCACCTTCAGTTTTGCACAGAGAGCAATGATAAGGCTGTTGCATTTACAGTGCAACGTGATTCCACAGAAAACCCCCATTAAGAGCACACTAAGGCTGCACAATGAAGCAGCCAAAGCCGGTAAGGTTAAACATGCATGACCTTCCCCAACAAGACAGCCTGATTGCCCCCTTGGTTGTTCTGTAGATTTGCACAAGCAAGTTAGCGGAAGGCCAGCTGGGTGCTTGCTCTTACTGGTAAAAAAGAGTGCTGTAGCAGGATAATCGCTAATGTCATACGCCTTTATGCCCCAATGCCCCCCTGAAGCTTTTTCACGTAGTTCTGCCCGAGTCACTGTTTTTAAGGGTCGGAGATGGCCTCTCTTCTGTTTAGAGGTGCCGTGAATTCTCCTAGGGCTCCTCGCTACATGACCTGATCACCCAAACAAGGGAGAGGCAGCATAAAAACCCCAAGGGGGACAGATGCACTAAGACCTCTGGCATAACACTGACTCCAAAACCCCACTGAAAATCTCCACTTAAAGCAAGTCTCTTCCAGTTTGGTTATTATGTCCTGTAGAAGACACTCTCCTGTCTTGGTTTATATGGGTCACACTCAAAGCCCATTGCAGCAAATGGAAATATTCCCACTAGCTTTGAGTTCTTTCGAAAACAGTCTGGGTCCTGAGTCAAGACACCATTTAATTATTCCAATTCAAGTCCATCTGTGCTGGCATAGCCTGGCCAGCAACTTCACTCCCCTCTGCCATTTCCACCCTAGGACCTATAGCTCCAGCACCAGCATGAGATGATCTCCTAATAAAAGAGACCAAAGGATCAGCAGCTTCCCCTGCAGCATCTTCGCCTTTGCATCTGTTACAGCATCTTTGCCTCCTGCTTAATGCAGCCGTGTTTGACTGTGCACAGCTAGATGACTACGGCAAACTTCCCACTAATGAATGTTCATCAAGGGCTTGCAGTGTAATTGAAACAGTAATTGAACTTTGCGATGGGAATGGCATTGAGGCTGAGATGCAGCATTTGGATCAATCTCGTCTCTAGTAATAAACTTGCTGCACTTTTAGAGTGTGTGGTTGTATGAAAACCCAAAGGAAGCAGAAAAATAAGTGCCGGTGCTCACGCTGCTGGAGACAATAATTTAAAAAATGAAATCATGACGTCTACATAGGTTCATGGACGTCATCATGGTATTCCCCTGAGCCCTGCACCATGTTCACGGATCGCACATTGAACATACAGTCTCTATTTCACCGGGATATGGGGAAGGCAAGACGACGGGATGAAGACACACGACAGAGGACACAACCTGCTCATATGAGGAGCTGAGCCTCAATGCGAGATCTCAGCAGCTGGCATTCCCTGCAAAACCATTTCCCTCCACAAGGAAATACCAAGAGGTCACTGATCAGTTTGAACCTGATGAAAGCTGCACTCTCCAGTGGGCAAAACATTTTCGCCTAATGCCACAAATCCAGCCAAGGAACCGATGTGGGAACTGCTGAAGTCAGTGGCAAGACAGGCATGAAGTGAGCAAGCCATGGATCAAGCCTGAAACAGAGCATGAGATCAACACGGTCCCCACTGAAATTTCACCAGATCTGGGAAAATCCACTATTTTCACTACTGTAACTGTTCCACAGTGTTATTCTGACCAAATTCCCTGACGAGCGAGGAAGCACCGCAATGTCTATTCTCCTGCAACACCACTACTCCTCTTGTAAGACATATTCACAGCCACTCTGTCCTCCCGGGCACTGCTTCTTCCCTCCGGTAACTGATAACCCTGCCTTCCATTTCTGACATCCTACCGCTTTGTTTGGCCTCGCTCGTATACGTGGGAAACAGCTTGTCTGAGACTCATTAGTTTCATTTGCTGCATTTTACGCTGCCATCTTCTCAGAGTAAGAAATGTCCGTGAGATTTGAGAGGTTAAATGGAAAAGAAGACAACAAGGAGATTGGAAACAGGATGAGGAAAACCTCTGTCTCATGCTACGAATCTTGCAGGATGGGCAGAATAGAGCAGCAATGCTAGAAAACTCTCAAAGGGAAAATTATGGAAAATCTCCCTGGTGAAGAGATTAACAAAAGGGTTTTCCTCAAATTCCTAGGTTGCGCAGAGAGTGTACATTATTACTTGTATAAATTCACAGCGGAAAGCTTCAGCTTTAAAATCTAAAATGAACCAGTAAAAATTAACAATGCAGATGATGAGTAATAAAGTAGCAGAAAGTGATGGGATGTGCACAGCATCGGATCAGCCCTATGCTTCTTTTCCACCACGGGGGAACTATACTGCTGCTCATTAAATGCTCACCCTGAAGTTTACAGAGTTTTGCTACTGTACAAAGCGTGATTTATTAAGCAATGTTCCCTCATGTCTAACTCAACGCTGCTTAACTACTGCGTCCTGTTTTATGGCTGCAGTTTGGGCTGTCAAACAGCGAAACTGGGAGGGCAACAATGAAAGCTTCAGACACCCCCATGATAAATTGTGGGACCCGAGGTCTTCAGCGATGGGCTCCCATGGTACTTGGGAAGTCTTGCTGCTACCAGAATATAAATAATCAGTTAGAAACAGTAGTGTATTAATGGAGTCAAAAAAAACATGCCACAGTTCAAGCCACATTTATTTTACAACTCTGCAAGCAGGGTTTTGGGGTTTTGTGTTTTTTTTTAATGCCTAGTTTTAGCCTAACACTGTGCATACTGTAGTCATGTATTTCAACAGCAGCAAGGATTTCTTTTTATTTTTGCAGTCTTGCATCTCTTCCTTTTACTACAGATCATTCTATTCCTGGTATTGAGATATAAAACAAGTGTAAAGTATCTGTATATCAGAACTCAAAAGACAAGGAGATGCACACAAGTTTTTTTATGATAAGTTGTAAAAAAAAAACCCTTTAAGAAATTAAAAGAGTAAAAGGCAGGGAGAAAGAGATGAGGGAGGGGAGCAAGGTGGGAGTCTGTGGCCCTCTCCCTGCCTTTATCCAGGGTCTTGGAGGACTAGTTGATTTAAAGACCCCCAAAACAGCACTTCCTATTCACTATAATGGGCCAGAGTTTAGTGAACACTGAGTCCCTTTGAAAGTATTACAGCTTAGGGGGAAAAAAAAAAAAAAAAAAGGATTCCCAAACCCCATAAAATCTGCATATAAAAGAGAAGGCACCTGGCCATTTAAGGACAGTTGCCAAAATGGGCCAGATTCCTTGACCAGATGGGTGTAAATTCAACAACAGCCCTAGTGAGAACTGAATTTCAAACAAGCATTGATTCCAGCTCTTTAACAAAAATTTTTACCACGTGTCCACACCAGCCTGCAGATGAGCTTTAGCCACCTCGAGTCAGAAGGCAACCAGTCGTCTCAGATGAAAAAACCAAAACCCGCCATTGCACGCAGCTCTACCAAAAGCAAAGATGCAAAGTTGTATCTGCTCTGTACACTGGAGGTAATCACAGAGGACACAAACTGCCTGGGGTGTCAGGGATGGAGAAGGATGATGACCCAGCTCTCCATCTCCCCCCTCTGCTGCACTGGGGCGCACACCTGCAGCTCTGCTCTCCCCAGACCTCAGCCGACCCAAACCACGGGGCTTAGCAGCAAAGACACGAGAAGCACGAATGGTTTGGCCTGCCAAGCTTTAGGTCAAGAGGAATCTCTCTTTAGATAGCAACTGAGTTACAAATCTCTGAGAATGGGATTTATCATGGAGGCGTCGAGAAAGCCTTGTCTACTGTAGAACGCTACTTCTGTAAAGCTAAACACCACAGAAAATCTTCCTTTCTTATATTATAGAACAAGCTGCTAGCACAGATGAGGTACTTTGGGTTACCTGACAACGTTTTTACTAACTTTAAGGGATTTGATTAGAGACCTTTCCTTTTGCACAAATTGCACTGCACATTGTCAGATGCTGAAATACTTCTTGGGTTGTTATAATCAGCGTAGCATGATGCTGGAGGTGATGTGCCAGGTGATGATGAAGCAATACAGCTACTATCAATCTGGCTTCCACTGTCTTTCAGCCCCAAAACACTGAGAGCTGAGCATCTTGCAGAGGAGGGAAGGTGACTTTTTGTGCAGATCAGGCTTGAGACTTCATCTCACATGGGATCTCTGCAAGAACCTCTTCCTGCGAGCCCTGTTCCTCTGTCCTTTCTGGAAATCATGTACTTGACTATGGTTTGTTCTCCCATTAACACCTTCCTACCTGTTTCACCCTGCAAGGGCCAAAATAAACTTGCATTAATGTCTGAGAACGAGGCTTCACACTGCTTTTGCAGAAACAATCTTGACAGCAGCACAGATTTAATGCACTTCAGGGGAATTACTCACGAGCCACCACACTGACCCCACAGGCCATCAGAGAAGACATGGACGACTCCTTTCCTCCTTCCCACCTCCTGCTACAGAGCTCCCACGGAGCAAGTAGGTGTCGCTGACTTTAGCAAAGGAAAGTCTTGCTCTGTTTCCTTCTGATTCTGCTCTCTGCAGGACAACTCTGCAACCTGGAGCGCAGCACAAGCTTTGTTTCTCCCCATCCCTTATTCCCGTTAGGAGACTGGGATACCAACAACACGCAGTACCCCCTGAGCTGCAGAACAGGACCGCGTCTTGCCTTCCTCCCAGCTCACTGAGACAACGTGCCATTGTATTGCCTGGGGTTGTACGTAGCAAGTGTTGAAGAGATGCTGCTCTTTCATCAGCCCAATCTCTCAGGGATGCCATGAAACATCTAGCGGCATCTATCAGAAACGCATAAGGAGAGCTGCGCAGTGATCTACCTATCAGCACGTGATTGCAGGCAGAGCGGTGGAGGTACTTTAACATCACATCTCCCTGACCCATCATGGTAGCTTAGCCGAATGCATTTTATTTTGCAAATGGGGTGTTCCAGCAAGGTGTTGATTTTTGACCGTGTCAGGGCTGGCAGCACAAGTAATGACACATCTGCCCTATGCATTCTTCAAGAGGCAGAAGCACAGATCTTAGAGGTTGGTGATGAGCAGGACTATGGGCCACCAGAAGTGCCTTTGATATTTTCATGGCTCTCCAGAAGAAAGCAAAGCAGCATATTGCATTTGCAGTCGATGCTGCCCCAATTACTATTGATTTCAGAGGGAAACTGAAGCTCTTATATTCATTACAGGTGAAGCCAGTAGCTTCAAACAACAGTGTGTTACCTTGATGGGTAAAAATTAAACTATGTTGTGACAAAGATACATGCTACAACAAATGTATGGTTTATCACAAAAACACTTAAATGAGCATGGCTTTCTGCTCTTGGCGACTTTACAAATAACACTGGTTTTAAAGCAATAAGAAGAATCCCTGTGTTGTTCTAAATTACACTTACCTAAGAAGTCCTTGCCCAGATGAATTGAGAAAGAATGTCCCAAGAGCAAAACCGCACTAAAAATGAGCTCATCTCTACCTGATTTCAAGAAAGGCAGAAATGGAAGTTTTTATACGGTATTATGCTCTGCTAGTTTTTCAGCACTCTCCTAATACTGCTCGTACAGTGGTGGGTGGTGTCCTCCGTGGGATGATGGCTTTCTAAAGTCTGCGTTACAGAGTTACTGCCTACAAGAGCTCTCCTAGATCGGCAAAGGAAATTGTACAGTCACAGAGAGGAGGGATGTGAGCATGCGATGGCCATAGCGAGGAGCGGCATATAATGCAGAAGTTTTATGGGCCTAGGTGAAACAAAAGGAGTGAGAGGAAGGAAGGAAGGAAGGAGGTTGCAGGGGGACAGGAGATCCCGTGAGAGCCTGTTGGAAATCACAGTGGAAGTCTCAGCCGCACAAGTGAGGCAAACATCCATTCCCAGGATGGATGATGGCAGTGAGGAGGTTTCTATCATCAACGGAGATCATGCGGGTAGAGTCCACATGGATGGGAGGGTGGAAGATCTTGTGGCTCCCTTGTGGAGAGAGCAGGGGAAGATAATTCTTAATAACCTTTATTATTATTATAATCTATTATTATTGGTCAATGAGTATAAAAAGGAAAGGCTGGAGAAAGCAATATTGTGCAGAGGATGAAGGACAAAATTAAGAGAACATTTGAGTGAACCACACAAACAGAAGAAGCCTTTACAGCACATACCTTCAAGGTGAAGCCACATTAACCGTCCTTTAACTGAGGTGATAGAAGCGACACATATCTCTGCAGGGTTCCTGGGGTTCACTGCCTCCAGCTTCATGTTCTTAGTAAAGCCACGGCTGAAGGATGTCTGAAAGAGTCAAGGACCAACACTGAAACATGGCACTGCAGCACTCCATGACTTTAATTAGGCTGTCCACTGGGAAGCATAAATTTAGCATGGTTTGCTTTTCACTGGAAGTGCAGGATACACTGAAGAACACAAAGGCATCCAGATTCAACATGAAGCTACCCTAGACACCCATATGAAAAAACAATGACGGCAACAAATCAGGAAGCAATGTATTTCATGGTTTACTCCAATCCCGAACTCTCAGAGACTGGGAGGAGGTTACTCCACACCAGCTCCAAGTATATTTGAATGATCACTAGCGATGCATTTGCTGGCCACTGTTGGTGGCAAAATACTACACAGAGGGTTCCCAGATCTGCTGTGTCTGAGCATCTTTCACCTTGCTAGAAGCAGCCTTGTAAAGCAAATAACCCATGAAAGACCTGTTTCTTTGGTGCTGTATTTAAGGTACTGCTGTAGCAGTAAACACAGCTGGCTCCATCTACACCCACCTGCAACTGATGAACTAATGTACCTGAAGTCTACAGAGAAGGACCTTGTACCTTAAGCTTAAAATACTCCATGAAGAAAAACATACTTGAATCAGTTACTCAAATTTCTCCAGACTCAGTCAGCCTGGGCAACTAAATGTGGGAAGAAGTTTCTCTGGTCTCAGGCAAGGTGGGTTATGTGAGGCCCCCGCTGCCCTCCCACTCTTCTCCACTGAAGGCAAAGCCAGGTCAGATATTACAGCAATGATCCCCAAATGAGCAGTCATCACCCCAAGCAAGAAACACAGGACCAAAATGTGGGGTCACGAGCTTGCGAGAATGCAGCATCCCCCGTTGTACTAAGAGTTTGGGAGCCTGAGAGAAGCTGCAGTTCAAATCATTCAGGTACCACCACTGTAGGCTAATATATACCTGGGCAAACTGCTTCAGCCTGAGGCTGGCCTGGCCATGTGATAGCAGCAGGCTCCTGACCAGTCCCAGGATGGCTCAGCCCTAACGTAACAAACCACAGCTCCTGTTTGTAGTCATTGCAGGTGATCCCAACTGCAGAGGGATCTCAAGACCCTACGACCTCTCCAAAACCTTCCCCACGAGCCGAGCCTCAAGCTACTCTTCACCTGCTTTCATCCTTACCCTCTGTCCCTTCCAGTGTCCTCTCTTCCTTCACTTAAGGTCAGTCCCTTCCCAATATCCCCACCACCACTATTCCCGAAAACAGACTAATGAAATACCTATGGCCATGCCACGGCTTCTTTTTCTTGCATTTTCCTCCCACCTGTCCCACCCCTTCCACAACACATCAGCTCTGAATGCTTGCATCTCTCTGCACACACCACCACAAAAAGGTTCCCCCTCTTGGCTGAGATTTTGGCTAATAATAATTAAGATGGGCAATAATTGTCACTGACTCAAAATGACACCAATCTCTCATGCAGCAGCTGAAAGCCAGACTCAAATTCACCCCTTCTGCTATTTGTACAGCACCCAGCACCACAGGCACTTCACCTTGAACAATCACTGGGAGCTCTTTGTGAGACTAAAAACTTCTAGATCTGATTTTTTTTTTTTTTCCCCCCATCAAGAGGCCTTCCAGGAAAGTGCTGCTACTCTCTAACATTGCTTGGACCGTCACAAGCCTTGCTCAGCACACAGATCAGTCTCACCATGTAAAAGCTGCCAGTGGCCAGGACTGCAGAAAAGCAGGGTGAGTTTGTTTAAATGGCTTTTATGTTGCCTAACAAGGAAACATCATTTATCATCACACCGGTTCCTTTCATTGCAATTCGGTGCTGGAGGCTAATTTATACAGAATCAATGGCAAAACAGTTAGCTGGGAGTTTATTTTACTAAGCATTTGGTCATGTCAATCCATTTCATAACTGCCTCTCCTCGTTAAATATCCCCCCCAGGGAAACAGTTACAGCATATCCACTTCCAGCACCACGTCCGGCTGCGCTAGGTGGAAGATGTGCTTGCAATACAGCTTCTATCAAAGAGCCGCTCACAGCCACGAAACAAATGGACCGACCTGCCAGGGAGGTTGTGTAAGAGACAACAGCAAAATTACATCTCTCTGCAGAGAACTGTGTTATCGAGAGTGAAAGAATAACAGACACATGTTCATCCGATGAATGTGTTTCCTTAAAACAAAGGAAAAAAAAAAGTGCTTAGACCTGATTTAATCTTTGGAGCATATTACGCAGAAACTATTCTCAAGACACCAGCATTGAGAGCATAGATCCGTTACTTGACAAAACAAAAAGAGATATAAAGAAAAGGGAGAGGTGCTTGCAGAAGAGAAGAAATGCGACAATTGTTCCACTCTATTGGTGCGATGCAGCATTGTCCAGCTTCCCTCAGTGCTTTCAGAAATCTTCGCTTAAAGTCCCTCGAAGCAGAGGGTTTTGCATGGGATGGCACAATAAACGGGGCAAAGAAATCCTAACTCGGATTTGATTCCCAGGTCAAACTCTGTTGATGATACAGGTCCTCCAAATTTATTAACAAAAAGTGTTCAAATTCATCAATTCACCATCAAAGGTCTGTTCCAAGCCAGGCTGCCCTTGGGCCACCACAGATGGGGAAGGCAATGCAAAACCATGGCTGGTGTCTTGTGAGACCGTCTCCATTCTGCTTTTCACAAACACCTTGTCCCCCAGTCTTGTGACTTCTGAGTACAGCGAAAGGCTGTGTAACTTCTGGAGGAATCTGCCTGTCCACCGTTCACAACACCACTTTATTTTGCAAGCCCTTCTGCGGTCTTTTTAGGTACCACCACGTTTTCGGTTATCGATGGGATCTCAACTTCCATCAGCTGATGGGAGCAGGAAGAAGAGCACCAGGTTATTGGAAAAGGCAGAAGGCTACATCTGCCTTTCACCAAGTGATGAATATCTGTCGGATCAAGCCATGACAGACTGTCATTGCCAGAAAAGACTATTTCAAAAGCTCTGAATGTTGATGGCCTCCAGCGTAATGATGTGCTGCTCCCTCTCACATCACTGTTGCTTATCAAGAAAGCACATGAACTGTCCCAAAGACCAGAGCATCCATGCAGGTTAATCACTTTTCACAGTCTGAGCTCAACAGTTTCAATTGTAGCTTTTAAACGCATTTGGTTTGGTTAAATGTATCTCCCCGGGAACCAGAGAAAACACCCAAAATATGAAAAGGGCCAGATGATACCATGCAATTTTTTTTACCTAGTTTATTTTCTTTTAATAGCACTTGAATTACTTGTAATGATCAGCTGAGAACCTTCTTGTGCTAGGTGCTGTACAAAATCAGAGAGGAGATGAAGAGCAGGAAATCTAAATGAATCAGATAAAGATAAGAGTAAGACTTTTTCTCTTTTTTAGGGATGGAGACCTGAAACATGTCTCCAGCTTCCTTCCTCAGACAGACTCATGGTGGTCTGGGGGAATCTCCCAAAGCCTTGCTGCAGTTTTTCCGTGCAAGCTATTTCGTTTCACATGGATCAAGAGGAGCGACACAAAGGCAAAAAGAGAACTTACGTTTCTAAAGCACAGGTGAGGCGCTGCCTCCGCTCCACACTGCTTCTGGTAGTCTGCCCAGTCAAAGTCCTGGCCAGAGTAACCTGCAGGATGACAAAACAGCAAGTGCCATCAGCCACCACGTCACACCAGAGACAGAGAGCACGAAATGGGCCCCAAGCAGACGACCAGTTGTGTTTCAGCATCCCATCCCACCTCGGTGAACTGCACACTATCAGCAGGCAAGTTCTCCGGATGCCTGTTTATACACCACGAGAGCCAAAGCCAATGCTTCTCCAGCCCCCACTCACACACCTTCTGCGTTTCACTTCGAACACTCCAGGTCTTCATTAAAAAGTAATAAAACATATATTTTCCTTATTTTCCCTTTCCTGTGAGCATCTCCCAGGCTTTAAAAAACCTAGAACTACCAAGGAGTGCTACTGTCCCCAATTTCCAGGTGGGGCTAGCCATCGACTCCTTTCTCCTTCCTTTAGCTATCTAAAAGATGGGGTTATGGAACTGGACATCAAGGGTCCCTCAGCAGCAGACAGGGAGAGGACCAGCACAACCAGAAGCTGATCCATCCTCTCTTTCAAAGCATGAGATAAATTCTCCTCTCTCTTCCTTGATATATCAATATATCATTGATATATTCATTGATACCCTCGAGTGACTTCCCAGCAGCTCAGTGTACGTGAGCTGAATCCCACCACAGTGAGAATGTTATCCAAGGTTTTATAGAATTCCAGAGCAGAGGAGGAAAATGAATGCAGATTTCCCAGCTCCCAGACTAAAGTCTCAGCAACTGGGTGATCCCTTCAGCCTCTGGTTCTAGGAAAAAAATTGATTTATATAAGCATCTCTCAAACAGTCCCATCACAGAGAGACAAAACAGACCTCTGCTCATCCATTCTTCTTACACGGCTATTTAGGCAATAAACTCTTGGGACAGAGAGGAGGTTTTTTATTTGCTTTTGGGTTTTTTTTTTTTTTTGTCTGCCTCAGTCTATATTTTCACAATGCTTGAAACCAAAGACTGCTAATCCTTTCGAGGGCCCGGTGACGATAT
Organism: Haliaeetus albicilla; assembly: GCF_947461875.1. Taxonomy (NCBI): domain Eukaryota; kingdom Metazoa; phylum Chordata; class Aves; order Accipitriformes; family Accipitridae; genus Haliaeetus; species Haliaeetus albicilla. Next base: position 4,797,090 of record NC_091496.1, read on the forward strand.
TGTTGATACTCTAATAACACTATTGCAGAACTGCTCACACTGGAAAGTTTCAGGAGTCACTTAAAGGCCAAATTCTCCCCTCAATCTCCCTTCCTGGCATCTCAGGCTGGCCTCATTTCACAGAGCATCCCTTAATGCCTTTTTCATTGATAGTCAAAAAGGGACACTCAAGATCAGATAGGAATGAATCATTTATGAAAATGAAAATTGTGACATTTTTTTGTAGGCAAGAAAGGACTAGACTACTGAGTGCAGTCACCTATCAGTCACCCAGATCCAAAAAAGGAGGTAAAAATTTTGAAAATAAAGTCCCAAGGATCCAGCTAAGATGCAAGTGTCTGGGATAAGATGAACTTCTAATCCTAATAATTGCATACACGACAAACAAATTAATGAGATAAAGCCTTGAGCTAAGATGCCTGTCTCTGTGGGGCATGAAAGTGCATAATAATTGGAAAGCTAGAAATAAACATGCACAAAGAAGTAAAAAAGGGCAATTACTTTTACAGAATGTTCATTTTTCATACAAAAAAAAAAATCCTTGCACTGTTTTTTAACAACCAATTTCTGCAACAGCATTCTCTTCCCGTATCTCCTCTATCTCCTTTTTTCTCTCCAGTTATTTGTTTGCCAGGTACTTCTCAGCTTCATAAAATGAAATGGAAAACAGGAGAAGTGCACATCGCATCGGAACAGGATTCCTCTGATCGCATACGGATGTTTGCAGTGGAGATGCCTACAACTGCGCCTGTCACCCCGGGTTCCCTAAAGGGTCCGTGGAAAACCAGGCAGATCTAGAGGTGATCTGTCTGTCCTCCTGCAGAAGGCACAGAATTGCCCCGCGAAAAGTCCCTCTCCACCAACTCCAGAAGGAGCCAGGGTGATGGGCTGAGGTGGGGACCGCCACAGCGCAGTTGTCTACATTAAACCACCCGGGGTCCACCCCAGCTGCCAGAGGACGTTGCCTTCAGAGACCCAAAAACCTGCCCGCACCCCGCACGTTCTCATCTCCGATTTAAGCCCCTCACGGACAGGTTTGGAATCTTAACTGCAAGCTATGCAAAATCTTGGCAGAGTGGATGGAAAAGGCACATGGACAAGGTTTCAGTGAGGTATAAAAACTTGAGTGTGTTGTCACCGCACAACCACCCGTTGGCTTGGCCCCGCACCACTGAAATCTTTTGCCGTAGACTTTAGCAGGAATGAAACCTGGGACGGCAGTTAGAGAGTTTGCCATAACTCACTTCAGCAGCCCGACGAGGATGACTCCAAGAGGAGCATACTCAGGAACTGGCTTCCAATAAGCCTGTGTATGGCTGGGAGCGTGGAGCATCACGATATAAGCTACCTCCCTCAGCAGATGGGGAGCTACCACGTACCCAACACCTCCATTAGCATTCATATACCATTATCCTTTAAGGCTCAGCCCAAGTAATAACGTTCAAAGCTTTGCTTGCGTGATTCAACTGCTGCTCCTCAAACATGTAAAACCTCATTGTGTTTGCTATCTCAACTCTCAGCATGGAAGAGCTCAGCTGTCTAATCAGAAGCAAATATAACAATACAAATGTACTGGAGGTTTTGGAAGTGGCATTTCCTTAGTAAGCCTTACAACCAGGAGCGCTACTGAAATGTTTTTCCCCCTCTTAATAGCTCATAAAAAGGAACAATGGTTGTTACTCTAAAGGGAAGTGGTCTATAAATCCAGCTCTAATAAATATAAACAGCGCTTGTTCAATGTTTATACAGCAGCAGTAAATGGGTATTCATTTTTGGCACCGTACAGGAAAATACTGTGCTCTATTTCTAGTAGCAAATGTTTGCACCTCCTGTTCATGACTCATCTACTGTGTGTTTGGCTTCAACAAAGACCTGACAGGCAAAAAGGCCAGAAAATGGGTATCAGGCAAATAAAGGACTCTGAACCCAAATGCCCCAACCTGGCACACTGTTTTGATGAAATAATATCAGGTAATTTTAAAATCTGAAAACCTCCTTGTCAACCAAAAATTAACCAAAAAACCCAAGCCCAGAATACAGCAAAGAAATCGTTTTCACAAAACCAAAAAGGACTTCTTCCATTTTCAGCTTTCGCTCCACGGGAACTTCTTGCCTTTCAACAAGGAGAGCCATTTGGACAACAATACAAATGGTCAACATATCCTCTGTTAAGGATGATGTTGGCTGGGAATGCATGAGCGCTGGGAAGCGGAAGGCTGGTCAAATCTGGTGTGAGAAAGGGCAATTCTAGACACCCCAAGGAAGGCAGAACTGTCCAGTGATTTGGGTGGAAATGGTGGGATTTCTTCCCCGTGCAGACCTGCTCATTAGCAGCCAGCTCACGCCACAGCCTTCCTCGCTTTCGCAGCATTGCAGCCCACTCTTATCACTTCTGGTTATTTCTTTATCCAAAGCTGGTATTATTCTGCTCAGAGAAGACTGGCTCCCTCAGTGGGAGTTTGGATGCTTTTCACTTTCCCTGTGCTTTCTTTTTTGGTGGTTTGCGGGGTTTTGTTGTGGGTTTTTGGTTTTTTCTTTTAAAGAAATCATTCTAATATCTGATTATATTTTAGTGACTCAAACAGCGTATCTGCCAATGGAAGAGTTTTTTGACACCAAAGGTCCTAAAACACAGTTTGGGCATGCAGCCCTCATAAACAATGTAACAAACATGGCAATATATAGCATGCATCTATCTGCCACTTCTTTTATACCTTTTTAATAGCTTCCCCCCACAATTTCTGATCTGACAGCAGAAAGCAAACTATTTTCATCAGCAGAATGAGGGAAGACTTTCTACACTTTCCCAGGAGCCCAGGTGAACCCCAGTCATCAGGCATCACACCAGATAATTACTTGCCCCTTAGACTTTACTGGCCAAGTTGAGAAATACCCATATGATGGATGCTACAGCCACTTCTAAAAATGCTGGCATTTAAAAGAGAGTCTGCATGCACTTGACCTGTAAAACACCTCCTCAGACAGGCTTTGTATGGATTGGAAATTATTAGGCCATGACCCTGTAAAGGGAAATGTTTGGCCTATGGTCTACTTTAGTTAATTAGCTGGCCTGGGGGAAGCTGCATGAGAATTTGGGGTGAAAAAAACCAAAACATTCCATTTACTTTCATTTTTAGCAACTTTTCTGGCCAATATCAGTGAGCGCTTACACAGACATTATCATTACACCTGGATTTAAGCAGGAGGGAGCTAAAACATCCAGACAGCACGTTTATTTCAGTAAAAGCAAGAGACTAATTATGGATGCACCGTACGCAGCTGCACGCACAGGACTCCAGGACTTTGGTGGGAATTTCAAATCACATGTGCTGAAGAGACATTCTGGATATACATAACAGGACTCTGAATCTGGTAGGGAATAACTCTTCGCTTCCCTGGGCTTGGCAGCAGCATACTTTTTCCAAAATTAAGACAAATCTGCATGTGCAAAACTTAGTGGGATTTTTTTTTTTTTTCGGAGGCATTTCTTTTTCTCCCAAGAACACCAAATTTTGGCAAAGGGTCAACATTCCAGCCAGCTTCAAAAATCTAAAATTCCAGAGAACCAACACATTTTGCAAGCAAAGAAATATTGCTAGGGCACTGCAGGTGGTTGTCTGAAATTGCAAGTAATTAACTGCGCTGCTACAAAGTTGGGTAATAGCAGGGCTGGAGGCTGTTTCCCCTGGCTCTGACCTGTACGCTGCTCGCAATTTGCCCTCACCTGGGTTTTTTTGAGACAGCTAAGGAAATGCCTACACACTCCTGGGCAGGCAGCTATGAGTTTAGTTTAGGCATTGAGATTTAGGAGCTTTGCTTGGCCTCGGCGTTGTACCAAGGTGGATACTACAGGGAGATGCCTGGTTTGCCTCTAGCATGATACGACTTTTAATGCTCCTTTTGCTCTCTACATGCACAAAGCATCGCGAAGATGCATTTCACAGGAATTCACTAGGCTTCGGTGCAGCCTGCTTCAGACTACAAAGCACACGGACATCAATCCGCCAGCAAGACACGTTTGCAGAGATGTCCACGAGCTGGTATGAGCCAGAACAGCCCCAGCGACTCAAGAGAGCCACTCTGGCTTGAGATACTTAGGGTGATGATCTGCTGTGAACAGCATCGTGGTTTTAAAGGCGATCAACAACAAGCAAACTTCCTTCAGAGGAAACTTGCAAATCACCGAGAAGGAATACGAACCCTTGGGAGGTGTGAGATTGACTCCGTTTTTAAGGCACCACTGTATTGGCAAGATCCCTAAGGAATCCGCATGGCAAAGCATTGAGATTTTGCTGGGTTCAGGTCTCAAGTCATCAATGGTCACTTGTAAATAATGATTGTTAAAAACCTAAGGGGTTAAAAAAGAAGAAAACAAAATCAGAAGTTAAATTTGCTATAACATTAGGTAACGTGGAAAGCTGAAACAGCCAGGCCCTAGAATCAAACTACTCCTGAAAATAACCCGCTCTCACCTAACACTTTTCATCAAAGTGTTTCTACCAAAGAGATTAAGGCCCAAGTTTGAGAGACAGGTAAACTGAGGCAAGGGAAAGTGCTGGGGTTCAAGGTTACCCAGTGTGCCTATAGCTGAGCAGGGACTGGAAGCGATCCTGGAGACCCCAGAGCCTTCCTCTCTCTTGCCTTTGAGAGTGCGGATTAAATATCCAGCTGCCACCTCCACCCAGCTGTTTTATTTCAAAAGGTTTCCCAGATGTGCAGGGAAAATACCTATGCATGGATGGGAGACCGAGGTAAAAGAGGGATCCTTTTGGTTTTTACATGGAAGTGGTAGATGGACATACTCATCCCCATTGGATCTAAGTGCATACAGTCAGCTGGTGATGTTCGTAGGAAACAAACAATTCATTACTTAGGAACATCCATGGACTTTAAACATATTTCTTAATGTGTTCTCCAGTCAATTAAGTACCGCTCTTGAGTTTTCCTAAATTTGGTGGAAATCAGTAAGAGGCTCCGGCTCTTTTCATCCGTTCTTTCTGGGAGCTCACCTTGGTCACTGATGCAGGACAGATATGAAACGGCTCCCTCATATTCACCGCCTCCAGCTTCATCCCCACAGTGAAGAAGTGGTTTCGCAAATCAGCATGGTCCTGTGGGAAGAGATGGGAAAGAGGAACACATGGCATGCCAGCGCCGTCCACCAAGGAAGGGCCGATACATTTGGAAATCTATTTGAAATGTGTCCATACGGATTTTGTCACTTAGCCAATTACCAGATAGACCCCCAGCTCCAACTGGGCACTCCTGGTCTTACCTTATTTTCAGGCTAACCCAACCACAGAAAGAGAAGGGACAGCCTCACTCCTAGAGGACAGGTCTGCAGCACCAAGCCCATCCTACCTAAAGGACAATGTGTGTCCATCTCAGCAGCAGCATCTAACTTGACCTTGGTCAACAAGATCGTGCTCACCAAAACGAGGACCTGTCTGAGAAACAAATACTTGAAAATCTCCCCTGGGTAGAGCCTCTTCACCTCTGACACCCGCTACCATCTAATAGCAACTGAAGGTGTCAAGATTCAACCTGACATCCCCCAGGGTAATGCACAGCATGTATGCAAACAGCTCAGGATGGCCCTAACTGACCCTGATGGATGTCCAGATTCTGCAGGGCACCAATATAAGGACCTGGGCTGGTTTCCATGTGCTGCAAGATAGAAAGGTCTTTGCTCCAGCCGGGAGACTAAAGGTGGACAAAAGCCCAGACAATGAACTCGGACCAAAAACGTGGGCAACGAGAACATGGTGGGAAAACGTGCAACGGTGTTCAAGTATATGCCCACTGCAACACTTCCACCTGGGATCAAACCTGGCTGCATCCAAAGGGCTGCACCCAGAGGGTTGCACCCAGCAGCTTTGGGGATGGCAGCAGGATGCAGTCCTGAAACTCAGAAGCAACCCAGGTTCAACTCCCTGGTTTGCCACCAGTTTAGTGTTTAACATCTATCAAATGAATCCATCCCTCATGACCCCTGTCTAATAGGTGTACAAGTTGGCATCCTAATTCCAGAGTAAAGATCATATTTTGTGTTCATTCAATAAAAATGTCGTGCAGTATTTCTAAACAGTCTGTGCATTAGCCAATACAAGCATAAAAAGAGATGGTTTTATATTTAATGCACACATACAGACGGCTCCAAAATACATGCAGAGAGCTTGCTATCTAGTAAGTGGTTAGCAATGTCATTCCCATCTACATTCCTTGCTACATGTTGTATTCTTGTTCTGAAAAGATTTTCTATTGATCCAAAGTTGTATGTCATTGTGCTTTCTCTTCCCAAGAACTGTCTTCACTTGTAGACTTAACAACTTCTATTTTGGGATCTTACATTCCTGGTGCCATTAGAGACACAGATTTTTACAAGCTCCAACCACGGCTAAATGAGTTGTCTTCATCTTACCAACCTGCAATGTTATGGAGCCTGTTCTGTGAGAACCAAAAAGCAGTCAAAAAAAATCTTACTGGATTTAGACTCACAGCAGAAGCATATACAGATAGGGAAACTGAGGAAGATTTAGCAATAATGGCCTAGAGCGCAATGAACTAATGGCTGAGGAAGGAGCAGACGTTCAGGAGTGTGAGCATCCTGCAGTATAGCATAACCATCAGCCATACGTGTGCTTTCTGGCAGTCGCTTCCATATCACTAAAGCCCCAGAGAGACAGGAGACCCATTTCTAGCAGCTTTACACAGAGAACGTTTCACTGAATAAAAGTCTGAACAAGGGAAGAGAATCTGGCTCCTTGTACATAGAGGTTGCCTAATACAAGGGATGCATCGGACAAACAGGTTATCAAAATTTCCCCCTTTACTACTGAAAAGGTTTCAGCTGGGAAAAGATGATAGCTGCAAAAATCAGACCTTGCCAGCACTGAACTTCAAATCTCCAAAGGCAAAAAACATCTGGACTGGAGGGCTGCCTCCTCCTGCATGAGGATCCACACCCAGCGGCTCTTAATCCTTCGGGTGAGGTTGTAAAGAAAAGGCGACTTTGCAAAATGTGCACCTGGAAGTAAGCTTACGCTGCAGCATCTTCCCATCAAAAGTTCCAGGATTCAATTCACTCTCGTATCCAGCTTCAATACATAATAAGCCAAGATCCACCAAAGTACTTAATCATGTTTATCTTTAAACATGCAAGTAGTTTCATCAACTTTAAGTGATTTGTTGATTGAGACCAAAATACATCGAGACCAAACCATATTGCTTCTCACTTTTATTTGTATCCATTTCTTTGGTTCTTCTCCTTCTATTTGTTTTGGCCTTTTTCAAAGGGAAAAATAATCAGGTAGGGGAAAAAAAAAAAGCTAATAACATTTAGAGCTATTTTGCTTCAAAAGTATATCCTCTTTTCACCACGCGCTACGTCCCTTAGGATCAAACCTCCCTTCTCATTCAGCATAGCATGTAAATATCTTCTCCATTAAATTAATAGCAAGAGTGAATTTGCAAGGGGAGTTCATGGGATCTCGGGTACTTCTCCCTTTTGAGGGTCAAAATCCTCTTTGAAGCAGGAACATACATTTGTTTGGAGAAGGGCTGCAGAAGTAAAAAGCTTGTCTGTGTTAAATGTCATTTTTGAGATGGAAAAGCTTTCATGGAGAAAAAGCCTTTATATTGTACCTCTCTTGCAAATGGTCAGGGTCTGGATATTTGATGTCTCTCATATATTTGCTAAAGAGAAGCATCAAAATTTACTGAAGCAGCCCTAGATTTTTGCAGCCACAAAAGGAAAAAAAGATCCTGATGCCGTTCTCCAGTTCCAGTGCTGGAGTTGCCTCAGCCAGCAGGGAATTACTTAGGATTTGGCATATGCTCCTCTTCAAAACTCCAATTAATTTACATAATTTCTAAGAATAGGTTCCACAGAAGTGAAGGCAAAGCTTTTAATTAGTATTAGACTCAAAGTGATACACTGGATAATGAACTGCTCTCTACTCCTTTTATTCACACTGACAGGAAAGACGCCTGTTTAATAAAAGCAGCTACAAGAGGACTGGAGGGGTGAGACTTTCCCCTGGTCCCCGCCAGGCTCTGCAGCCGAGCAAAAGAAATGCCTGAAATGATTATGGGTGGCAGAATCTGACCCATTACCGCTATTTCACGGCGTTCAAAGCCACCTATGAGGATGTCACCAGCCATTATTTTCTAGCAACTTCTCCAAGTGAGTTTCCATTTTCTTTGAAATGGAGACGAACAGGCAGAATATTTTTTGACCAGTTGGAGCGTTTTATAGCCTCGTGCATGGTGAACCTTTACTCCTGCTGGCAGTCAGTGCTTCCCACTGACCACACGGATTTACACCAGCAGATTGCCTGTCCCAGGGTTCACAACCCCTGAGTGGGCAATGGAAATACCCTCTGACAGCTGGAGACTAGTCAAGTAAGCTGGATCGACAATCAACAAGGGTGCAGAAGAGTCCCTTACAGCAAAGTGAAAAATCATGCCACAGAAAGTACAATGAATTAACGTGGCACGAGCACCACAGTCGCTTATTCAAAGGGTCACAAACTCTAACATGATGGATTACAGGCTGCGACGGTGCTCACGGGTAACGAATGGAAAATTGCATAACCCTCCACCGAACGTCTGTCACTTACAGCCAAATCCATTGGCAAAAGCCAGGGCTGTCACAGCTCTCACTACAAACCCCAAAAAGCAATCAAACTCAGCCCTACACTCCTGCTTTTAGAGCAGTATGCATTTGCAAATTTGCCAGCATGCACAGGCTGTGACCCGCAGCCCTGCTTTGGTATGCATCTGCATCATCTTTACCTTCCTACCGCACGTTAATTCTGCAACCCTCCTGCAAAAATACTGATGGGCTTTGCAACAGCTCACTGCAACCAGCATCACCTGCAGGGCTGAAAGCTGGAGCGTCTGAAGGTCAAATAACAAGTCAGCAACAGTGCTAGGAGGAGAACCGGGCTCCTAATTCCCAACCCTCTTCTTTAGGTACTGAGATAGCTGCATAATTTTCTCCTTCATAGCTAACAAGCAGTGCAGGTTTCAAAAATGTCAGGTGACTTGGGAGCCTAAATGTCATTCCAAAAGAGATCCACAAACATACTTAGAAAAGTATTCAGATTCTTAAGGATGCAGACAGGCTTTAGGGAAGTACCTGTGTGGATGACATGCTCAAGTCCTAATAATAAAGTTACTAAGCATTGGCTTTAGGTCTTGAACTCAAAAAGATATACTTCAAAATCATCATAGTCATTTGCCCTTTCTGGTACCTAAACACCTTGCTAAATCTGGCTTCTGAGTATTTCTACTCAGCAAAGGTCATGTAAGTGTAAACAAACTCAAATTTTCCCATGTCACAAGAGTGGAGCTCAGGTAATTTTACAGTGCACTGGGTAATGCAGATAGAGCAGGGGGACTTGGATAAGCTGCTTTTGCCCGTGACGTTCAGGGAAGCCGTACTATGGGCCAGTTGCTCTAACTGTGTCCACAAACCCAAGGAAGGGCTTCACCTTCGGATTGTGAAATGTTCATTTTCAGCCCATTCTGCTCAAGACAGAACACCGGAGTCATCTCATTTTAAACCCAGCAGCTTACACAGTGTATAGGATAAGAGGAAGAGGCTGTAATTTGAACTCTAATTTTCAAATACTCTAGAAGTCAGGGCTCTTTTGGTCCAGGACAGTCAGATTCACACCACTGTAAGACCGCAGCTTTGTGCAAAATTCAGAATTAAGTATGAATGCTGAAAAGTTGCAAAGTTGAGAGGCTGATTAGAAACACTGAGCACTTAATAAATGATTGACCTGAGCCTCTTTTAATCCTCACCAACTGTAACAGTGTGAAATGCTATTGCCTTCAGTCACATCTCTCCTGGTTTACCCTACTAAAAGGCACAGAAGAAGTGGGCCCCATCTGGTATGATTGGAACCATATTATTTGATTCAGTTTTTGTTTTCAAAGAAATTGCTTCCCCCAGTGTTTTCTCTAATTCTCCAAGAAACTGGCTGCTTCTAATAGCCTAATTTTAATCACAAAGCTCATGTGTGGTAACCAGTCACAAACACAGTAATAGCAGTGGTTAAACTGCCTCTGCAGGAATCTGGCATTTGTTTTTTAATTGAGAAAAAAAAAAATAAAGAAAGAAACCCTCCCAAATGCAATCCTTTGCATTATTTGCAGATGAATCAGTCTTGTTTGCGATTCATCAACTTCCTTTGCTAAACACAGAGCAATTTTCCCTAAAGACACACTCTCTGCAGAGAGACAGAAATCCCCCGGTAAGACACAACACGAGCAAATTGTCCCTCGGTTTGACAAGTGCAGTCACTGGAAGACCAAAATGGAGAGCTGTGGGGTGGGATGAAGAGGAAAGGGTGCTGGGAAGGAGGCTTTAGAGATACCATGACCCTGAAGTAATGAGCACGAGAGCCAGCTATGAGCTGCACCTACTGAAGAGCCCCTTAAAAACTGCAGATGCTTCTGCCTAGGATCAAATTTAGCCCTACAGATTTTTAAGCCCCTCTTGTTGAATAAAAAATAGTTACCATAGAAACAGCAACATTGCAGAGTAGCCGGTCTAAATCCAAATACACCTTCTCCGTATGGCTCGGCCCGCCGCAGATGGCATTAGGGCAAAGATCCCCTCCTACGCAGCGCCTGCTTCGATGTGCCTGGGCGGTGGAAGCACGGGCAGCAGAGGTAAAAGGCGGAGAGATGCATCCACTTGGGGCAGCGGGGGATTGTGTTTGGGTCGGGTTTTTTAATGTCTTACGGCATTCCGGACTGCCACGCCGCTCCACAAGTGTTCGCTAATGAATCCTGGTTTTGTCACACGCATGGGGTCCCATTTCACAGGTGGGAAAGTCAAGTGGAAAGGAAAACACAGGTGGGAACACCTACTTAAGTGCTCCAAGTGAAACCATCGGTGTCTCTTTTCACACCCCTAAATAAGTACCTCAGCTGTGAATAGCGACCGAGTCCTCACAGGCACTTGTTTGGACTGAGTCTGCCCTCAGGTCGTTATTGAGAAATCAATGGGAATTTGTTAGAGGAGAGAGGATCAGAACAAATTCAGTGCACGCCATGGGCTGCAACCACCCTGCAAAACAGCTACGGACCAGAGCTGGCTTTTGCTTTCTTTGAGAAAAATCATCCGTCTTTAGATGGATGACTTTTAGGTGTCACCCACCCGGGTCCTACCTGGGAGCAGACTCCAGTTGTAGGTGCACATTAACCCCCGTCAGTGGAAAACACTGCCATGCCCAAGGATGCGGGAGGCAAGAGCTCCGGTTGTCATGCCCAAACTCCCTGACGCCGAGCCTGGATGCAGTAAGCACACTGGATCAGGTCCTTTTCCTAACTTCTCACCATCCTGAGAGACGCCGGGATGTAATGGAGAAGAAAACCACACGTGCTAAACGTACAGCCAGAGGGACAAGGAAGGCTGAGGGACCCGGTTCCCGCTCAGCCCGTCTGCTTTGCTTGAACCATCTCCAGCATTTCTCTTCCAACCCTGACTTTCGTACAGTGCTGCCAAACAGACCCTCGGGGCGTTTCAGACGGGGCTTGGCTCCGTTCACCTCCTTGGATTGCTCTCCTCGCCTGCCTCCTTGCAAAACCCATGGTCGGGAGGGAGCTGCAGAGAGGTCAGAACTTTTCCCTGGTCCGCAGAGGTACCGCCAGGCTCCATCTCGCCCGAGTGGCACCTTCGATATCGGAGACATCCTCGCTCCCAAGAGCCGTGAAGGCAGCTACGTTTATAAGGCCCTTTGCGGCACACCCCCTAACGATGGTTATTAGGTCTTACAAAGATAAATGGCTTTAATGAGCTGAGACAGGAGTGGGTCAAAAGGCAGCCCAACGACAGAGGGGTCGGGACGCCGTGCACGTCTCCCAGCCAGGCAAATAGCAGTCAGGGAGGAGGGCTGGCGAGTGCTACGGATGGGGAAGAACAGATGGGAGTATAAATAATCTGGCAGCCTGCAAACAACATGGCGACTCGCGGGTTATTAAAGCACAGCGTGCGCGGCGAGGGCCAGCCAAGCCATCAGCGCACGAAGGAGCTGGGGATTGCGTATGTTGGGACTTGGCTTCCAAGTGAAACCAAAAGCGTGTTCGTTGTAAGCTACTGCTTCAGCACGTGCCCATCTATTAGGGGAGCTGAAGACAGAAAAACCCTGTTGGACTTCCCAGTCTATTCGTATAGCCAGGTCAGGATTGCCTCTGAGCAGAAAGGAACCCTTCAGTGTCTCTATTTTACACTTAAACTCCTCCAGCATACCAAATAATGGAAGAAGACACCCTAAAACACCCAAAGGGTTTATTAACTTTTGAGAGATGTTGTCCTCCTTTTTGAAAAAAATCAGTGTCTTGGAGAAATAGTCCATCTTACTCTTGTAATTAAAACGCACAATTCATCTGATGGAAAAATTAAATTTTAGAGGGGGAGAAAGAGTCCTGTTTAATATTTATCTTCATACTTTTCAGTGTAGAACTAGAACCACCACTCCATCCTGAATTTCAGGGAGCAGCTCTTGCCTGGATGATGGCAGCTCTTGGGGGCTGCTCTTGCCATCACTCTCCTTAGCTGATTCCTTCCATGTCATTAGTCTTACTGTTAATTAATACTATTACTGATTACAGGAAATACCAAAAAGCTCCAGTTAGAAACAGGGGCACACTGGGCTGGGCATAGTGTAGAGCTTTTTTTGCCAGAGAGAGAACAGTTTCAAGTTGGAAAAAAACACCAACTTTAGGAAAGGAGGACCAGAGGGTGGAGACAAGAGGAATGGGACCAAAGGCTATACATCAGGAACTGCCGCCTGTCTTAGATAACACCTCTCCCTCTTAAGTGTCTGTGCTTTTCAAGTAGTTTAACAGAGTTTGGGTTAGGGATGTGACTGGTGACAGCTCCATCCAGGCCAGTCATCAGGACCCACTTTACAGCAATCGGAGGAAATTGGGAATAGGATGCCCATATGCAACATCTATGGAAAGATGACGAGTACCCCAAATCCTGGGTAGGATTTAGTTGCCCAGAGGCATCTGTGAGCTGAAAGACACCTGAGGATCCACAACATCTGCGCGGGACCCACAGACAGGGCACAGAAGACCAGGGGAAGCATAATGGGATGTCAGAGAAGATCCCCAGGATGCTATCTGCCTCTCTCTAGGAAACTAAATCTCATGATCTGTGTCCAGCACTCATCTTACCCAAGCTAAGGGTAAGCAGGGCTTTAACTCTACAAAATGCATTGATTCATAAGCATTAGGGCTAGAAGGTGCTGTGTTTGGAGTCTGGTTTCCTGATGCAAGGCTCTCTCTTAGAGAGCACCACCAATGCTGCTGGTGAAGGGAACAGCTGAAATTGTCACACTTAACTTGAAATCAGGCCGTGGTAACAGTATGACCACCCTTATTCATACCCAAAGCTCTGGCCATCTTCTCAAGTGTCCTCTGAAGCCCAAGCCATCATTTATGACCGGTACCCAGCCAAGCATGAGGAATCACTATAGCACCCTGAAATCAGAGCAGAAACAGCAAAGGACACAGCTCCTTGGGTTGTGGTCTTACGGAAGGATTTGTGCTCCTAAACCATTCAAACACCCTTGAAAATCCTGTCTGCATGTAGTTTTCTTTAAGGATCAACATGTTTTCTGAAAAGAACAGAACGACAAAATAGCGGGTGTGTTGCAAAAAGCTTTTGTGAAGAAAAAACTTATTCCAGGATGTGCAGTTTGCAAAACACTATGTTTAGTAGCTATATAATAGCAGCATTTTCTGGCAGTTGAACATCACTTTCCTTCTCAAAGGATCCTAAAGCGTTTTACAAACACTTTCAACATATGGCCAACTGTAAAATAGTACCAGAAAAAAAGAAGATCCTGTTTGCAGCCTTCTCCCTGATTTTTCCCACCAGCTCATGTGGTCTGATGGATGGTGCCCTCTCCTTGGATGCCAAGAGGGGATCAGGGCTGCGCTTTTGCAAAGGATTTTTCGAACTGCTGCCAAAGACTCCCACACGCAAGTTCAGCTCTGCCACACTTCTGAGAGTTGATAATTCAGGCTCAAATCCACGGCTTATGAGGTCTCAGGCAGAACCTAACCCTATTACACCAAAACCAAAGAGCATCACCACCAACACCAACAACGGGCTGATAGACCCATAAGAGGAGCCACTTCTCGTGCTACAAATGCAAATCTGCTTTCCCAGCACCACCACCTGGGACCAGTTTGATGGCAAACCAGTGACACTGCCCACGGTCATCCACAGCTCAAAGGACAACAGTAATTTAAGCGGTAATCCAGCCAAATGTGCACGTGCTCACCGTAGGGACCGCTCACGTCTGTACAGCGAGCACACACACTCTCCTCAGTGATGGATTTCTGTAGGGAAATGGGGAAAATGCGGAATATAATTGCTTGGTGTGCAGTTTACCATGTCCGCCAAAGTAAACATTTCCAGCTTTCCAGAAGATCTTTAACAGTTGCCAGCTGTCAAACCCTGTGTTTTATATCTCATCTAACACATGACAGTTACAGTAGCACGGAGCCCCAGGCACCATCTAGAGACATTACTTCTGCGCTGGGTTTGCAAAAAAAAATTAAAACAAAAAAAAAAAAAAAAAAAAAGACAAACTCCTTTGGATTCTACACTTTTTGCTGGGTTCTGGGATTATCCTTGAAGGTCCCACACATAAATATTGGTTTATCTTGTAAGATCAGACAAGTGTACTCTCATATAGTCTCCTAAAGCCCTTCCTTAACTCATATTTAAGTCATTACTACAGGAAGACATGCTCATAGGCACAGACAAGCTCTCATATTTTTCTCCTTAATTAAGAGGCACAAGATGGGGTTGATTCACCCTGAACAGGCAGAATAAAGTGATGCCCATGCACAAATAATTCACTCAGCCTCCTGTCTTCCCAGAACCAGGGGCTTAGATAACACCAAACACTGAATTCAGCTCACTTTGTGCTCAGCTTTCACATTATAAATAAAGAAGCCCTATTGACCTAATCTTGCCTTTTTGTCCCATTTGGCCCCAAAGTAACTCTCCTCTTGAGCCATTCAAGCATTCCAATGTCTTGCATGGTCTTCTAAGAGGAATATCTTTGCAAGCTCCAACCACATGGCACAGCAACTGGGATTTGCTGAATTTAAATTTATGACCCTCGTGCAATAATTAAAATAAGTGGGTATAAGTCTGGCATGCTGAGAAGAGGCAGAAAAACAGCTGTTAGTTATAAACTTTTTTCAAAAAAGGATGTTTTATGACCCTCATCAGAAACATTCTTCACTCTTTCATATAGACAGGAATAAAATTTACACATTAGGCATTCCCTATTGTGATTTAATCCCTGCCCCACACAATGCATTTTTGATCTCGAAACTGCAAATGCAAACTTTAATAGAGTTGGCGGGTTGAAGCGTTGTACGAAATAAATGGCAGAGAATCAAAACCCTCCGTGCGCCACTCCCATCACAACATGGGGCTTCTCAAACCCACGCTCGTGCCGAAAGCCAACGCGCAAATCTTCCCACTTCTCCCAGCCTAGCCGAGCTTTCACATTGCAAGCAAATGAGCCGCTGCCTGGGCCATTAGCAAAGCGGTCCCAAATTGATGTTGCTAATTTAAGTGCATCTCAGCTGGGCGAGGAGCCTGGATTCCTCGTGGGAAGCCGCCAGCCAGCACATCCCTGCAGAAAGGGTGAAGGTGGCACCGGGGTTTCGTGGCACGCCACCCAGGATGGGACACGATGACTGCCTTCTTCCAGTTACCATAGAATCATTTCGGTTGGAAAAGATCTTTAAGACCATCGAGTCCAACCGTAAACCTAACGCTGCCAAGTCCACCGCTAAACCACATCCCTAACTGCCACGTCTACATGTGAACCGCACCAATTGCTTGGGTGTTTTGGGGTGTCCCAGTGCAATGTTGCTTAAGGGCAGGGAAGGAACCCAGAGGGTCCCCAGGATGGCTGGACGAGCCAGGAAGGGTGGTGGGGAGGACACCGTGGTCCACCAGGTCCCCAAGCAGGAGGTGACACTGGAGACAGCAGGGCACCGCTGTGCTTCAATATACCTCCTCGAGCATCCTCTTGCACCCGCGCTGCCCATCACACCGCAGCAGGGATGTAACTGTTTGAAACCAGACGGGCACAGCTAGAAATCAGGATTATCTGGAGCCGTCATGATTAATAGCAGTGCAGATCTGGATGGGAAATTAAAGCCGGTGCCTCAGGGCTGAAGCACATCTCTAACTATTAAAAACCAGAGTGAGAAGAAAGAAAAAAAAAAAAAAAAAAAAGATGTGGGAGCAAAATTATCTCCCACTTCCACTACAGGTCCCTGAAGAAGGTTTCTCTGCCTTGTGGCTTGTGATCAGATGAAAATTTTGGTGCAAGGCTCACTGAAATCTGTCCAGCTCATGTCAACTTTCATACTCGTAGCCTTACAATTTCACGGTTGTATACACCGCCTTTGCACAGGTCTAACAGATTAAGACAGGTTAAAAATAACGTTGGAGAAATCAGTGCCGATCACCCCCAGCCCCTCGAAAAATACTGACTGCAAGAAGTCCGCTCTCAGAATGGAAAGTCCACACATAAAACTGCATTTTATACAAACATCTCACTTGCGACCTTTCATGGTGATGTATTAGAGCAACGGCCTTTCCTGCAAAAGTTTAACATAAACTGCTAAACACTGCATGATATTTATTCATTGCAGGTTCTGTAAGTGAAGGAAAAATGTGTATCTTTTACCTTGAACACTTCCATTGGAAGAGGAAAATTTGCTGCATCATTAAGGGATTTTTCCAGAGCGCATTTCCACTCAGATATACTCTTCAGAGAATAGATATCTAAAGCAATGACAACAACAACAACAAAAAAAACACAACAAAACCAAGAGGTGACTGTTTGGGGATCAAACATTTTTGAAAGACTTAAGTTCCTATGTCATAAAAATGGATAGTACAAGTGAAATGAATAGTGTGTATATTCCAAGCTGTACAGCGTGGATAAATTCAACACAAAAGCAACTAGCAGGGGCACATTTCAGGAAGATTGTGTTTTATATCCTGGAGTAAAACCCAGAAAAATGCATGTCCTTCATTTTCTGCTGAAGAAATGAGAATTGTACTATCTCATTACTTGAAAATAACAAAAACTCTCCCTTTGATTTTCAATTCTCAAAATACCTGATGTTTCCAGTTTGAGGAGCCTCAGGTCTTCAGCCGATATTAGTTATATTTGAACAAAACCAGAAATATCTTTACCAAGGCTTCTGTTCATTGGAAAGTTTGTTTTGTGGGGTTTTTTTATTGTAGCACTGGGGGTTTTTTGTGGTGGTTGGGGGTAAGTGTGGGAAGGAACATTTCAGCTAGATCTCTATCCAGACCTGTTTTTTGGTACCACACTCAAACCAGAGTATCACACCAATTCAAAGATTTACACTTACAAATTTTCATAATTATACTTGTAGGCAAAATCTTTGTGCAGATTCACATTGCTTTCAGTGAGTTTCTTTAAATAGGTTTAATATTATTAAATCATTCTATTAACAAGCCCTTTATGGTTCAGTGCAGTGAAACGCCTATGAATCATCACAGGAAACAATGTAGGAAACAATACTATGATGAAGAACATTATATTGGATTTACTTCTGCCCTAGAAAACATATTGTTATCCTGCACATAACAAGCTATTGCAGAACATTCATATCAAGGTCTTAAAGAGACAAGATAGGTAGATGGATTGCAACAATTATTAAAATGGAAATGAACATTTACTCAATAATAAACTTGAACCTTGATATGAAGTGAACAGTGTGAAGCTTTTGTCGGTTTGGCTTCACGCGCTTACATCACAGTTCAATTTGGCCCAATTTGCATTTAAATTCTGTACATCTAATAACGATATATATTTACTAGCTAGCAAAGATTTACTGCTGTATCTTACAATTCCGAAGGAGGAAATAAAAAATATGTATAAAAAAGGAACTGGCAAGCACTGTTTTCACCTAGCACTGACAGTACAAGAGAATTTTATGCTCTCATCTCAACAGATTTAAGACCTTATCAAAATAGGATTTGCAGAATCACTCACTGGAAGTGGATGTATTTATACTTCCACTATATCAAACCTCGCTACTTCAGAACAGACATCAAGGATATGCATATGAATTTAAACACACTTAAAGGGAAATGTTAACCTTTCAGGGTGATATTTTTAATTCCTCAACTGTCTGCTTATTAATGGGAATATACATTTCAAGTCTTTGTTTACAGCATGTGCAGTGGCCACAAGTGTTAATAAGTGCACTCTTTACCTAATTGTTCATTATTTTATAGCCTTGTTGCTCCAGCTCTCCCTTACTTGCAGAAGCTCTGATCGGCTTGAAGCGCAGGGAGGGAAATGACTCAACTTGTTTCTTCCTTTTTGGTTTAAATGATGCCAAACAGAGAAATACTCAATACAATATGATTTTGCCCCAAGCTGCAGCCAGCCTGTTGTTTCAACTAACAAGAAGTCTCAGCTTTGGAAAATGCTGCTGAACGCTCCCTGGACAGAGCAAGCTGAAAACAGACCCTCGCTTTCTACTATGACGGCAGCGAAGCATAGGAAAGAAGAAGAAAGTGGCATTTTAGGCAATTTTGCCCAAAATCAGTGAAAACAAGCAGCAACTTCTTTGGGCAGTGTCAACAAAATTCGAGAGATAAAGACAACTCCAATGGTTTCAATAACCAGCAAGCAATATCATGCGCATTTAATTAGTGGCAGCTCGCTTATGCTGTCAAGTATATGGACACTAAATCGCACGGTTAAAAGAGCATAAAGCATTTTGTTTAAGTGATAGGGTTGCAGGTAATTGAACAAAGTGTACTGTGTCAATTTGTATTTAGGTTAACAAGGAGTAAGCAATTAAAATGACTGCCAATTTGTCTTTAAACAGAAAGTAACATAAAACGAGACGATCTCTTCCTCCATAAGCAGTCGAGGCAAGACCATCAATGGCTCTGTGTCAAGCAGCCTGTGCCAATTTGCACTAGCAAGGAGGTTTCTTTTGGATTCAGATATACATCTGAGGGAAAAAAATAAGCTATGACCCCTTTGCCTCAGTTAAAAGGGCTCACAAGTCCCTGGAAGTTGCCATTTGGAGAAGACAGCCAGGATGCTATTTCCTAAAGACCCTCTTGCACACTCTTGTACGTGAAGTGGGTGCTAGGATGTGGATGGCTTCAGAGAAGAGACCTCTCCATCCAAAATACTGTAGGCATTTGGATCCATGGGATCTCCTTTATATGAGATGCTCTGCTTCTTGAAAGACTGACCTCAAACTGCTGTGCAAGGTGAAGCCCAACCTGGCAGGTCCCAGAGGTGGATCAACACGAAAAAATCACAGCCCAGACACAAAGGGAAATAAACCTGAAGGTTCATATGCAGCATCCAAGTCAAGGGTAGGCAAAGCACTGTCACAACCTGCAGAACTGATGTATAACTGAACATCCACATTTGATAGCAACTGAACACGCAGCCTGATTTGGGGAGGAGCTGCGTGTCCTCCGCATCTCTTCGGAGGAGATTCATAACAGCTTTGATATACGGTCTAAGGCTGTTCCTGTTATCGATTAAGGAGTCACCTTAACTGGCTTCAGATGTTCAAAAGTTAGACAACCAGGTCTGTTCATTGCTTTCAACCCCCCCTGAGTGGAAAAAATAGGCTTATGAAGCTGTCATTTCATCTGACCTATGTTACACGTCTTAAGCATCCCCTTTTCTCCACTGACCATAAAGAGAAAGCAATAGCTCATACTGAACTGTCTTTTTGATGCCTACACTATGACAGGTGAATCTAATCCCTGATGTGTAAAAAACCAACATACTGCCCACAGACTCCCGCTCTTTCCTAAGAAGGTCCACACTAGGTCTTTCATATAACAAAGGTCTTTCTAGTCCATATCCTATTTACTACAGAAGTCACTTGGAAGGATGTAAGCAGGCAAGGATGTGTCCCTGGTACACTCTCCTGGCCTGAGGTCCTCAGGAAATTGCATTCTTTGACAGTTTATGGTTTAGTAGCTTCATCCCTGAGTTTCTTTAGAGACCTCTACTGCCAGCATCTCATCCTGACAACTCACTACTGCTTGCCTACCTGCTAGCTCCAAGTTTTCTTCTGCAGACTCTTTAATTTGAAAGAGATCCCCTAAGACCAGCCACTTGGCTTTTTCCTTCTTCTTCCTCTGGGTTAATGTCTTATACGCTTTGTTCATCCATTGTGCTTTATGAACATGCTGATGTTAGGTGGACATCAAATGGCCAATATAGTCCACTATGTCAGAAGTGGAACAGCCAGCATTCCTGCCTCCAGAAACTCATCAGATTCCCACTTCTGACTGGCTATTCCCTGGAATGCAGAGCCTGATAACTGGGTAGACCAGAAGAGGAGATCAAAGAAAGATCATCAGGGGCAGTGTTCACGAGAGGACTTGTCAGAAAATGGAAGTGTTCAGACCCAAAGGGTATTTTCTCAGCAAACTCCTATGAGACCCAACTTTAGGAGGTGAAAAGTAATGACCACCTATTTAAGTCAATGGGAGTCAGGAAGGAGATCCGGGCATCGAATTAATAACAACATTCACTAAAAAGTGAATGACCAGAGAAATGCCAAGGAGAGGAAACAGATCTCAGATGAAGACAGATGAGAACAAGAGAAAGAAATTTTAAAAGCAGTTAAAATCAAGGAGAAGGGAGAAGAAACATAAACAACTTCAGCAAAAAGAAGAGTCCAATAACAAGTTTAGAAACAAGACAACTGAAAAAATGAAAAGAAAAAGAAAGCCGGGGGGAGGGGGTGGGAATCCATAGAGAAGGAAGCACAGGTGGATAAAAGGATGAAAGAGTAGAAAGAGAATGGAATAAACAAAGAGGAAGCACAAATCTCATTTGGGCCATTTCTGTATTGATTCACCAAACTTATACAGGCCAAGAGGGTGCAAAGATGGTCAATGAAGAAATTTTTCTCTGTAACACAAATACTCTGTAAAAGAAGAGAGCGAGTGATAGTCATGCTCTCCAGCGTTCGCATCTAATTTAGAAGTGATGGGCAACATTGATTCCTACCTATCAGTGAAGAAAAACACACGCTTCCAAAAATCATTTGAGACCCCAAGTTAGACCCGAGACCCAGACAGACTTGTGAACACGACAACTGCATGTATCAGGGTAACCTCTCTGAATCAGGTGCAATGGACAGAAGCCACATTAGAAATACCTACCCAAAGGAGGGCTACCTTTCTGCTATCATCTGACACTCATTGCAAAACTTCACCCACAGCACAAGGAAAACAAGGTACTGACCTGGACAAGTTTTTCACCTACACAGGAAAAGGTGGAATAGGTCTGCTGGGTCAAAACCTGTGCATTAACCAAGAAAGCACCTCATCTGTCAAGAGAGGTGCAAACAGCTAGCAAATGGGAGCCATGATCCACAGGACTTGGCAAACAGCTTTGTGGTCCCAAGCATAAGCCACAACTTTACGAAAAATACAGATGCTGCACACTTTCTGCTCCAAAGAAGACCATGCATGCAACACAGTCTAAGCTGTTGTGTTTAACTAGACCCCTAACTTCAAGTCAACCAACTTGACTCAACCAACTCAGCCAACTTCAGACAAACGCAGAGCTAAACGCCCTGAGTAGAGAGAAACCCAACTGCCCAGAAACTTCCACAAAGTCTTGACCGATATTATGGGTGGTGGAGAAAATTCACCCTCCCAGTCATCCCCCACTGTAATGGGGTAGAGCCTAGATGGAAGCATATCTCCAAAGCCAGCCCCAGAACCTGCCAGTGAATGCCTGTGCAAGTGTTTCTCCAGCAGGCTTCAAGCAGCCCTGAGCCCCTACTGCGTGCTGCGGTCCCTAGCCCATGTCCTGCTTGCTAAACCTTAGTGATGCTTAGAGTTCCCCTACACTCAGTCTTGCCATCATTCCTTCCCTGCCATTTTGATCCTGCTCCTTTTGCCAAACCCCATCCCACTGTCTGGAACCTGATTCCAGCTGACCCCTATGCTCTGCTCTTGCCCAGCCTCCTGGCCCAGCCTGCTTGTGCCTGACTCCTCTGCCTAGCTCCTGCCCCTTGAACTTCTCCTACCCCTGGATTTGTGACTTCCAGTTTCTGACCCCAGACTGGCTTAACTGCAATCCCTACCTCTCTCTATCCAAGCTGGTTTGAACACTAAACTCAACTCTAGCGAGCTGCTTCTCCAAGTTGCAATCTCCTGATGTTCAATCTGGTCTGACATACTCGCAAAGACTTCACTCCCTTGGAGAAAATGCAGGACAAAATCTGTGGTCTTTTAAACCTGAAAGACCCCCTCTACCCTTACTCAAAGGAGTATTTTCTTAGCTTCTAGCAATAGACACCCCATAACCCCTCGATGGGCAGGTTGACACGGACAAGCAGACAAACCCAGCACTCTCACTGCACTTTCGGACTGGTTACACCCAAGGCCGGTCTCCCTTCGCAGATGTACAGCAATGTTACAGCTGAATATGAAAGACCTGTTAGAGGGACCATAAGGGTCCCAAAACACTTCCTCCAGCCCGGGGAAATTTCGTGGAGGTCGACTGCTACCCAAGAGAAACGTGTGTGGCCATGGAAAGACAAACGGGCAAGGGGTCCTTGGTTGAGGGGAAAGCAAATGGAGCTTAGTATATGCTGAGAGGTATCACCTAGGACTTGATTTGAACAGCAGAAGACTGGTTCCCACTGAGGCCTCCACCAGGATGCACACAGTATGGCCAGGGAGAGCTGGCCACTGAAACGCCAATGAAAAGGGCTGGGCAAGCAGGCACATCCGTGGACTATTCCCATCAGCTCTGCTTCTTGGTGGAAAACTGCACGAAACTGCTTTTATTAGACACTGCTTCCTTCCAGCAGTGAAGCTAAACTGAATTTATTAAATAAATTTAATACAGTTTACCTGACCCACTCTGAACCCAAATTAGATGGCTCTCACATACCATCTGTGTTACATCTAGAAACTCCTGTCAAAGCAATGTGAATGCTGGAAAAGAAATGGGTTGCACGAGTATCTCAAAACATCAGTAAATGCCACAAAGGGAGACAGTATTTTTCGGAGGCTCTTTACCTGCAGGTGGGTCCATTCTGTATTTATTCTCTTGACACCAACCGACTGGTCGAAGTCTGCAATCCAAGTAAAACAACCACTGGTCATAGGATTCAGTCTCCTCCAATCCCACATAGCGAAGGCGTAATCTTCCTCCAACATTTTCAACCACACTAACTATCCAGTACTGAAAGGGATTCTGGGAATCCTGCAGCTCTATTAAGGAATCAACTGTAATGAGGTCTACAGGGTTTTTTCCTCGCAGAGGCTGTTTGAATAGAAGCAAAACTCCTTATTTTAAACTTTATTTGAAGACTTCTCAAGGCAACAGATGACAGCAGAAGATTATTTTTGTTTTTCACACCATCATCCAAGCGATCAGCAAACAGTCTGTTCTTCTTCTATTTTACCCAATGTCTTCCAAGTGCAAATTCAGAAGTAAAACAGAAAACAACAGTTGTGCTAATTTCTCAACCGACATCATCAACAACAACAAAAAAGAATAATAAAAGGTGGAACAGCTCATAAGTCACATCCACTTAGGATGCTCCTGAACAACTCAAAGCCCAGTTATAATGGAGGATTTCAAACCAAATTCTCATTGACTGCAGCTGGTAAGAACCAATCACAGGACTGGACACTGGCATTTGCCTAAAAGGCGACTACTTTGGGCATGACCCTGAAATTGCCCTCTGTGCACTGATCTTTCCCACCAAAGGCTTCATCTCATTCCTACTGTCATGTAGAGCAAATTATTCCCCACAGCCATGGATGCGAGAGTCGATGGTGGTTACTCCAAAGCCCAAAGCCAACGGCAGGTTCCCACCAGCTTAAGCAGTCTTGGGATCAAAGCCCAAGGCACACAGGATTTGTCAGGTCAAGCCACCATGCCCAAAAAATCCCAGTGACTGAGGTTATTTGCTTACGGATAGTATTTTCTGTGATCCCAGTTTTGCAACCATTAAACATGTGCTTAACTTTACACCTGCAAAGCTGCCATCCGCAGGCATTAAAAAACCATGAGATGTTTTGCAGAATGACACCTTTGGGGCTCAGTGTTTTTGTTTCGTGATTGTGAGCACCTCTTTGTTGTCGAGCTTTTCTCCACTAACATAACAGTTAGATTTCTTCTTTTTTATTAAATGCAAGTTCCAATTCTTATGCAATTTCTCAATTCCAGGGCTTTAAGAGCAGCACTAAAAAACACCCCAAGAGTTGGGAGCATTGGTCCCCGAAGGAGATGCTAAGCACAGGCATAATATATTAAAAACAAGGACCTTTCTGTTTTCCTGTGTGTTTGTCCCACTGCTACTTAATTAAACAACATAAACTTTTCACAGTATTTTTAAAATATTAATTCTGTAAATCAGAGTTAGCCCAGGATGGTTCTTTGTAGGGGTAGCTAGAAAAAAGAGAGAAGAAAGCCTTATTTTTAAAAAAAGTTCCCTTTTCTATTGAATTTTGAAAATATTCAAAATTTTGAAATGCAACCAATTTTCACTACGTCTCTCTCAATCCAAAAATGCAGGCAGCAGAATGAGAATTTGGTAAAAAATGTAATTAAAATTAACTAAGATCTTATCACATGCACAGTTTTAACCAGCTCTATGATTAATAGATATTTCTCAGAACAATATATCTGCCATTATAAGTCACTCCTCTACAGTGTAAGCTACAAGCACCTGTATAATCTCTTCAAACATTATTTCATAGCAAAATGCAGTGTCAGAATTTAATAATATAGTAGAAATCTACTTTAATGGGTTTTTTCCTCTCATACAACTGCTTCATTGCAACAAAACGTTCCTTAATATGAAACGATGGTGTAATGATTTAACTTATTATAATAAATCCCTGGCTGTATAAAAGCGAATATTGCTTCTCTGATTTGTGTGCTAAATTTTAAGCCAATGGGTTGTCACCTACTCCTGAGAACTGAATGGCTAAGATTAATAATTGGCTTGCATGAAATATTAACATTTACCATAATACAAGAACTCTTTATATGCATAGCTAGCATGTTAAAAAAAAAAAAAGTATCACTACATATCGATTTAACAGTACAACAACAATCTGCAGCACTCATGAACAGCAAATCTGTCGACAGGGGGTTACATACATTGCACGACACAGACAGCACTAAGCACATATACTGCATAAAACACCAGAAAAGGGTCAGAAACTGTTTCCAGCCAATGCACTGCCTGCTCTCTCTGCGTTTCTGCCTGGGGCTGCCTCTTTTCTCTGCCTGCGGACAGGGAACGGAGAGGTTCGCGATGGCGTTGGCGTACACCAGAGATGGGTGTTGGACACCACCGGGTTTTGGCATGTGCCACCTGGGAGCGGTCCAGGGACGGGGACGCAGCAGACCTGAGGACGTGCATTATTTTGGGTGTGCGAGGGCTGTGTGGCTAACAGATTGGGGGGGGGGGGGGGGGAAATAATCCCTGATGGTACGCTATTAATTCTCTCTGCCAGGCAGCTCCTACAACACAGGCACGTGGAATAAAGGATGCGGCTGTGGCAGGTGGGAGTGACCAGGGACAAAACGATCAAAAACGGTGCCTGGATGCACACTTGCTTCCAAAAAGCCAACACGAGTGCTAACACAAAGGTAAACCGCCTTTACGCCCCCACTCTCAGCCTAAATACAGAGGGGCAGAGAGCATTATCTCCTGCAGGATGGGCTGTTTCCTCTCCAAATGCCCACCCAAGTCCCGATGAAGAAGGTGCCCTGCTCCCATGGTTTCAAGGTGAATCTGCGGGATTTTTGTCCAAGATCTCAAGGCATGCTGAGGCTGCCCCAGGTGCAAGTCACCCTGTGAATATGCTGCGCAGACTGGGCTCTTGGCCATATGGGTGCATCTAAAAAACCAGCCCCTTCTTCTCTCCTGACTACGGATGACCGAGGCCACCCCACCCAACCTCCCTACTAAATCTGACTGCCGTGTTTAGGTGGAGGGAATGGCCCGGGGCGGGTTATTTCCATATACACATAAACAGGTAGTGCTTCCCATCAACCTGCTAAACCCCCTCTCCAACCTGCATCCTGGCTTGAAAGCTCAGGTCACCAGTTTGCTGAATCTAATGGGGCACTGAAGGGCTGTGTCCTCCTTCCTACAGACTCCCTCCATGCTCTCCCTCACCATCCAGCCTTTTCTTTATCTTATTTTTTTTTTTTTTGAGTATCCAACTTTCCAAGCACCACCCTCCAGCTTAAAGGCAAAAGCAACTACCCATCGCTGGGTCAGAGCGGAGTCAAGGCAACGTTGCCACCGACTTTTGGCCAGCGCTGGATCAGACTCCGTTGCCGGCACACAGACGCTGCAAGCACACAACCCTACACATCGGGAGCGCAAACACCGCTGCAGCACGCACACCGCGACACCGGATCAGATAGAAACTGCAATCTAATACATACGCCTTCCAGTAAATTTGCAGGTGCAGTCCGGGCGCCGGTCAAATCGTGTATGAGAAACTCTGTCCAGTCCATGTATTTCTCTTTGATTGCTGGGGAGGGTGAGGAAAGAAAAGAAATGCTTAGCACAGCAGACTGCAATGGACTTGCCACATGTATTTTAAGAGACATCTCAGGGCTTTACCAGCTCTACAGTCTGCAATCGAGACCAGGAGAAAAGCTGGTTTCTTGCCCAGTTCCTTGGGGAACCCATGCACGAGGGAAGGTGTTGCTCCACTGTAGTCACCGATAATGACTTAGAACAGCGTGGCTTATCATCTCCATCGCTCCCATTCAAAACTGGCCACTGCTCGTTTCCCGCTCACCACGTAGGCTGAGATATGATTTATAAAGTCTCTTTGTGTGTTCGCTAATGACCTCGGAGAAAAAAAACTGTGCAAACTTTCAGTTCCTCGACAGGACAACAGAAACTCCAGGTGCTTTCCCCTTGCAAAGCAGAAAAATCAACCCTGAGAACATTGCACGTCAGCTGCCAAGTCAACACACTTGCAAGAAGAAAGACTTAAAGAATCTATCAGGAACTTCTATTTAATTTTAGAAAAAAAATCTGATAATTTCTGAACTAAACACTGTAAGCCTATGTTACTTTAGGATCTGTATCCACAGAGTTGTGTAAGATTTGAACTGAAATATATAAATGTTGCCTCTGGGATTCAAATTCTGGTTCAATCCCTGTTGAAATCAGTCAAAGTTGGGCACAAAAAGGCAATTCAGCAAATCTCAGCTTCAGAGATACAGATGCCTCTTCAAATGCATTGTGCATTTGCAATTGGACACCCAGAAACCAGACTTTAATTCCACCTGCCTGCAAATGGGAA
This sequence comes from Haliaeetus albicilla, assembly GCF_947461875.1. Taxonomy (NCBI): domain Eukaryota; kingdom Metazoa; phylum Chordata; class Aves; order Accipitriformes; family Accipitridae; genus Haliaeetus; species Haliaeetus albicilla. The sequence continues at coordinate 4,824,511 of NC_091496.1, forward strand.
TTACATTACATCAGAAACATTTTTCTCTCCCAAAAATTCTTACTTATGTGTGAGATAACCAACAGTGATGCTGCTAACACAGCAACACCCATAGAAGGGAAAAATTGCAAGCATTTGAAAATTAGAACGTTTCCTCTGAACAAAAAACTGGATACGTGGCTTAAGGACCATTACCCCACAGGGGAGCCCAGGAAGGTCTGTAATTAACCAGCGTAAGTCCAGAATAATTAAATGATAGCAGCCCTCACAGTTTGCTCAAAGGAAGCGGAGTCTTTTGCTCCACACTTTAAGGCAACACCATGTCAGTCAACCAAGAGCAATCCAGTCTGAAACACTCTGTGCTTCCACACACATCAGGGTGGGATTTCTAAATGTTTTGAAAGCTTGGTGACTTCTCAGTCCTTCCCAGAGATGGGTGTCAGCCGCCGCACTGCCCTGACAACGCAGATCCTGAGGTTTTGGACCTCTGAGAAGGGGCAATCTCAGTGGTTAAAGCAGGAGGACTACAGGCTGGAAATGCAAACAGCGTTGTGGGCACAAATATTGCCACTGTCACCTCCAGACAAGGAGACCAAACCTGAGCTTTCTCAAAACGCATCCTCAAGCCATCCGCTGCCAAGCACTGAATTAAAAGAAGTGCAAAGAGGGAGCGTTGTGTTTGCCCAAGGACGGTTAGACAACATTGCCACAAAACCTGGCACAACGTGCTCGTGGTTGGGCTTCCATCCAGCATGGGTGCGTGGCAAACTTGGACTCTGGCCCATACTCAATTTATATCCGAAATATCTTATGCAACACATACAGTTGGCCATGGACAAAGACAGAAGCCATGCCCAGCAGACCTTACATCAGACCTCATTTCTGAGTTGTGCTCCTTTTCCCCAAAAGCCAGTTCTCCCAACGTCACCTGACCTATACATTCAGTTTACAGATCTAAATTACTTTGAAAGTGCATTTAAATGTATTTAAAATTAGCAAACCTTAAAGTGCTGGACTTGAGCCTCTATAAAATAATACTTGAACTTGCCTGGAACTGTTCTAAGTCTTTTGCAGCACTGATTTTGCATGATTTCCAGGAGATTTATGACCTTTACATTATTTAAGATGAAGGAATAGCCTGAGAAGAAATGGTTTATACATGGTACTTTCTCTCTCAACATTCCTGTTGCGTACACCTCATCAGTTCCTGTCCACCTACGTTAGGATTAAGAAAACAAGCTTAATTTTGGCATCAGTGAGAAGATAGTAATTGCTGTAATGAATGAGAGCGGAGTCCCTCTGGTTCAGACTTCTGCCTCTCGCTGCGAACAGCACTGGGTGCATCCAAGAAAGGTGCAAGTTGAACTTCATTTTGGCTTATACCCACAAAGTTGTCAGACAAATTTTGAATGCCAGAGCTTCATTACTAAGGAATGACAAATGTGATAAAAAGAACACGGTTCGAACTTTCAAAGCTGGCAGGAGGCGGAGGGAGGAATAGGATTTTCAAAGTTGACAACAGATTTCAGGGGCCTCCATTTCCAGATGCCCAATTCGAGATGTCTTAACGGTGCCCGATTCACAGATCTTGCTGTCTGTCAGTCAGTCCCCCTTCTAATGCCTCTCAAACAAACAAACAAACAAAAACCCCCAGAAAATCCCTTGTCCTTTTTAAAAGACTTACACCTCACAACTTTTTGACACCTAAATAAGATGGTGCCCCTCTCCACGTTCAAATCTGGACTGCAGGCTTCCAAAGTCCAAAAGTGCCAAGGTGACCTTTCTTTTCAGAATAAACAGACTCAGCTGAAAAAATGAGCTACTCCCATTTTCTGAGTGGTTTCAGAGCCATCCTCCCCAAACAAATCTAGTATCTGGTGTTTTGCTTTATTTTATGCTTCTTTTGTGGTGTAGATAAAGGGACTCTGGAAGCCTCTGGGAGAGAACAGATTGCACTGGAAGTTTTAGGAACAGGGATTTGCACTTTTTTCTGTGCCTGTAGACCACAACTAGGCTTCTCTGTAGTACAGTTCAAGTTATTACAACGCAAATATTAATTTTTAGTAGTAATGAAGTGAATCTGAATCATCACAATACCTGCAAAAGCCTTCCGAGGACCAAGCAGAATGTTAAACAAGAATATTCAAACAAAGGCAAATCCGCTGGGTAAATGAGAATAGCTGGCAGTGTAATGCATGGGTGCCCAACCTGAGCATCCATCTCAGAAAATGCTAGTGCTTCTCTGGTGTATCAGAGCCAGCACCTGTGAACTGAAGCACTGATTTTCAATTGGTAATTCGCATTTTCACTCGTTAGCGACAGAAAAAGACCCAACTGAACCTCTCCTACTGCAGACAGGCTGGAAGAACTCTGCTTTTAGAGCCCATCTGCAGCTGGCTGACCAACCAGTGGGATGGGAAGGTGGACAGGACAAAGGATCCTGTTTCACAGGGACCTAAGCTCCACTAGTATTGCTACTTTCAAAAGAATTTTTCCTTCCTTAAATAACTTCAGTGAGTCAGGAGTGGTCCATGGGGCTCAGATATCCATATGTTCTCTACCTTTCAATGTATCCATCTTCCCAGAAGACCTCTGTGAACCTCCTCCACCCAGAACCTGAACGCACCTCCAGAATCTCAGCTAACATCTATGGCACCACAGAAGGCAGGGGAAACACACACACGAGAAATAAAGCAAAAGAAATCTCATCAATCCTTTCAAAGAGAACCATGTCATGCAGGGAGGTAGGTCCTACAAAAGAGAAAAGCCACAGGGGACAAAACGTGTCCTTCAAACCTTCAACTGCAAATACTCTGACGAGCCCCCTCCAACCACAAAGTGTGATGGGCACAAGCAGTAATTTACAAGCACATGATTAATGTCACCCTAATTCATGCCACCCTAGCCCTTACTGAGCTACATAGACTCAAAAGGTGGTAAGAAATTGTCATAGTAAGAAAGTCCCTGGTACTTCTGTCTGTGTGGCAGAGGAGGAAACATCCCTCGTTCTTCGTAATCCAGGGAGCTGGCAAAACTGGTAGGAAGACTTTTACCAATGCATAAAATCCTCTCCAAACAGGGGTAAGTACTGAAGTCTACCTGCCCCTTTGCACACCCACCCTTCCCTCACCAGGCACAGCTCACCCGTGAAGATAGGAAGGGGACTGTCACCCATACCACAATGGAGCTCCAAACAGGCCCATTGAGATATTCTAGTTACTTTGAGGCTACTTTGCAAATTATATCCTAAGCAGTGATCGCTTGCTCGACCAAGACAACGACAACACAATCACACGATTGGTCCTGCAGAGCATGAGGCTTTGATGCTCTACAAGGACAGAGCTTGACCAAGAACCCCAATGTTGCTGTGAGCAACACACTCATCTTAGAGCCAGTCCCATAGTCCTGCACAGGGTCTGCTGTGCACAGAAGTGACCGATATGAGACTGTGCAATAGTCTGAGACCCTGGGAGCCAACAGCCATCATATTTATCATAGTGAGAGTAAATGATTCAGGAGAAGCAGAGACATGGTAGCAGAAAAAAAAGACTCAGTTTAGTGATCCCACTGATGCGAAGGCCACAGCGTGAGCTGAACTGAATGATTAAACACTAGATAATCCAGAAAGGAGACAGGTATTAGCAACACTCTCACCACGGAAAAAGCATCGGTCAGAGCTTGCCCCAGATTAGACACAGTACAGCCCAAACACAAGGCACGCGTCGCACGAAGCGATGCTCCTAAAACACCAATGCTCTCGTAACTGCTTTTCTTTCCAGGGTTAGCAGGCAACACCACAGCCCTGTTTGGAGCTGCAGCCTGTGTACGCAGATGTGCCCGTCTCCTTTGGATCGGGTTCAGTTCGCCTTGGAGCCGGCATGGGTGGCTGTTTTCACACCTCTGCAGCTCCAAGGCCAAAGGCTTTAAAGCATCCTCCTGCCATAAAAATGCCACCGAACCACCTGCCTTAGAGTAAAGCAGCCCAAAACAGAGGCCAGATCTGCACGTTGCTGGGCCAAGGTGTATCCATAGCAAAGCCAATAGCTCTGCTCCCGACTGCACTCGTGCAGGACTGACTGCACAGAGAGGAAAATCTATCTGGATCTAGATCACTACAGAAAGACCTCAGAAAGATCCCACATTTCTCTCCCAGTTCCCGAGGAGCCGTTGTAGCGATGCACCAATTCCCAGACTCGGCACTGGGCTGGGCTGGTTGAAGCTGAGCCCAGGCTTTGGCTCCTCCTAACAGACCTCCGCGAAATTATCCACACCTGCAAAAATAAGAACCAAGTATCCCTGCTCTGCTGCAGTCTTTGCAGCACACTACTTTTGTGTCTCCCGCAGGAAAATGTAAAGCCCTCCTGCCTCCTTCAATGAAAAATATTCATTTCAGAGAGCAGCTTCTAGTTTGGCAGATATTATAGCAGATTCTTAAATTAGAAAGAAAAAGGATCCTTCCACATTAAGACTCTATTTCCACAGAAATCACGGTACAGGTTATAAAACTGAGCTCCCCTTCCACAGGGCTGAACTCCATCAAAAAATGGATCACGCTCAATATCCCTCAAATAATAATAATTCTTCCCACTTCTTTCTCTACTTGACTCGCCCTGCCCCCAACCTCTCTGACTCCCATTCCTCTCTCCCCTTTCAACTCCCTACCATTTTCTCACTTTTACTCATTTGTCTCATTTTTTCCCAAGCAAACGACTCTGGGTTGGGGCCGGACCCGACTGCTCCAAACCCGGGCACCGTGGCAGCAGCCGAGGACCAGGGGCTGCTGCAACCAGGTCAGTGGTTGAAGAGCAAAGTACCATCAGCATCGCTCACCACGGACCAGGCTTCCACCATCAGCTGCTCAAAACCAGCCCCTTCCCCTTGCACTGTGCGTGCTGACCACGAAAGCCACGCAAGCAGCGGTCAGAAAAAGCCAAAGAACTGCATGCCCTGCATCACCGCATCCCCTGCAATCCCACTAACCGCGCGCCGGAGACTGGGACAGCAGCTTTATTCCCAGTGCACAACCAGCTGCCCTCGCCGTCCTGCAGATCTCTGTGCCCTGCCTCAGCCACAGCGTGTAATGGCTTCAGATTCATCTGCCTCTCTAGAGAAAGACGAGATTAAAAGAACATTTACAGTCCCATGAAAGCACTGAGTCACAGGTGCTCCGTTCAATGAATATGAGATACTACTATTGCATTACCAGCTCTGGGGATTTTATCTAGTTGTGCTGGTTTTGGCTGGCATAGAGTTAATTTTCTTCATAGTAGCTGGTATGGGGGTGTGTTTGGGATTTTTGCTGGAAACAGTTTTGATAAGAGAGGGATGTTTTGGTTACTGCTGAGCAGTGCTCACCCAGAGCCAAGGGCTCTTCTGCTTCTCACCCCACCAGCAAGGAGGCTGGGGGGGGCAGAAGAATTTGGGAGGAGACACAGCTGGCACAGCTGATCCCAGCTGACCCAAGGGATATCCCAGACCATGGGACATCATGCTCAGCATGTAAAGCTGGGGGAAGAAGGAGGAAGGGGGGACGTTCGGAGCGATGGCGTTTGTCTTCCCAAGTCCCCATTACGCGTGATGGAGCCCTGCTGTCCTGAACACCTGCCTGCCCATGGGAAGTGGGGAATGAATTTCTTGATTTGCTTTGCTTGCACGTGTGGCTTTTGCTTTCCCTGTTAAACTGTCTTTACCTCAACCCACGAGTTTTCTCACTTTTACTCTTCCGATTCTGCCCCCCATCCCACCGTGGGGGGAGCGAGCGAGCGGCTGCGTGGGTTGAGTTGCCGGCTGGGGTTAAACCACGACACTAGTCTCCTAGTAGTTGCTGGTTTTCTTAAAGCCATTTCTCCCAGGGTCATGGGTTTATAAGGAAACCCTCATTTTCTTTTTGTTTTTGCAACAACAGTACACTGCAAAGCACAGGAGAAACTGAAATCTGAACGACTGAGAAGACAATGGAAAGAACACGTGCTTTTTTGGGGGTTTTGGCCTTTTATGTTGGTTTTTTCCCCCCCCCAACCACTCCCTCAACTGCCAAGACTAAGACTCAGGAATCTGAGCTGCCACATTCAGTAAAAGAAAAGAATTGTAGCAGAAAGACGTTACGGTATTACAGCACCTAAATAAGCTACTGCTCAGGAACGCCTTTACATACCCCACGGATACCCGCGCCCTTCCCAGACACAAGGGAAGGTATAAGAAGCATAAACAGAGGTAGAGTGCGCCAGGACCATGCTTCCAGCCACCAGACTCCACCGAGCAAGTAGTGTGCCATTACTTCAAACTAATGCATGATAATACAAATTAATACATAATGCGCAATTGAATACCTGCACCCATCTACCCACCTACCACTTGAGCATGTTGAGTACAAGCTTGCAGGCTTGAGGACAACCTAACGCTAGCTCATTTGAAGGGATCTGTGCTGCTGCCACCAGTAAAGGGGCCCAGGACAAGTAAAACATCAAATTATGTTCATTTTTGTCCTTTCCAAAATAAAAAAAAAAAAATCATTAGAAAGAATGTTTTTCATGTAGGGTTTTTTTTTTTTGTTTAATAACCCTGGATCACCAGCAACTTGTCGACACCTTGACTGGAGAATCCCCACTGGACCCCATCAACCTCTAAACAACAGCGTTTCAATTTTCTTATATGTGAAGTGAGGAACAGCATCTTAAACAGCTTTATAAAATGGTTTAAAATCTTTGGGATAAATCTGCTAAGTGACAACACTCTCATTGCGGCAACTACTCTTATTATTAAAAATAGAACTCCTTCCTAGGATTGGAATGAACAAAAACGGTTAACAAAGAGGAATTATAGCTGGGCAGGACTTGGGCAATTCTTGTCACTCCATTATGAAATAAACTAAAATACCAGGTCCTCATAAAAAAACCAATTTTTTAAACAAGTAATTCAAGATGTTCAAAAGTTTATATACGGATATTATACATATATATTTAAGATATGCAGGTTTTGGAAAGGTAAATACCATATTGCACAAATACAGAAACCTTGTAATATTGATATTTTAAAGCTGTCACACATTTGATGCAATATTTGTATGTTATAAAAGTCTTAACATTTAAATGTTATAACTATGTTAGAAAGGTCTAAATGATAGAGTCAATATGAGATGTCTTTATATCGAAATAACATAGAATGCTAAAACAATTTGTTTAGACTTCACCCATCAAAACAATTTGTCAAAACTGACATGTTCTCACAAAATATTTCCATTTTGATAAAACAGCATTTTGACAGAAAACGGTGGGATCCAAACATTTTCCTTCGGCTTGCTGAACTATATACGTCCTTGTGAACCAGACTGGATGTGAAAATAGGACGGGGGTGTGAGTGCTGTCCCTGCGCCTGTGCTGTGGCTCAGGCTGTGCCTACGCTGCTTTTGAACCCTCCCCAAGTCCTTCAGGGCAGGGAACACCCTACAAAGCCAGATCCCCTACGGGGCATTTCCAAAAATCAAATAAATAAAAAAATATTTTTTTTTTTTTTTTAAAAAAAAAAGGTATTTAGTGATTTAATAGCATTTTCTATAAAAATGACCGTTTGTTTTGGATTCTTTTGTGGGCTCCCTGGAAAAAGCCAAATGGGGCTGGAGACGTCTTCAAACAACTTTCTTACTTAAAACTTCAAACAATCTTCTGTTCTCACACCAGCAGAGTTCTGTGGTTTGATTCGTATCACAAAATAATGAAAATGCAGTCCAAAAAAGAAAAACAAAAAAGTTCATCAAAAGCTGTTGATCCGATTTCCTAATGATGCAGCCATAAATATCAAGAGATAACAACTTCAGAGCTCAGGCATCACCTTCTATACACCTGTCTTAAATATGGAAGGCCTTCAAAGAAAATATTATATACAGGGGATTTTCATGGAAACCAGAAGTTACAAGCAACTGTCTATCAAAGAATACGTGTGCTCCAAATACATTCCTGGAGTCAGGAGTACATTGTGGTCCCATTCACATGAATTTACAACAGGCTAACAAACAGATGTTAGAAGTGTGATATCTGTAGGACAACGACTAGCTCTTGTACACTGTTAGAAGATGCTGCTTTAAGCTATCGACTGATCTATATCAACCTGTATCGATTGATCTTGAGCTCTTATAACTGTTGATTATCTAATAAATTTTCACAAATAGAACTGAAAATGTGTAAAAATCAAATTAATGTTATTTGTTTAGCCCACATGAGCTACTTCATATAACAAGAATATTCTGCATCACTTTTTAATTGTCTTCAAAATACTTGGTGCACTCTGGTTTTTCAGGCTATCCAAACACCATGATCGCATTTCTAAGGGAAGACTACCCGTGCTGCACTTTTTATGGTCTTGACCCAAGAAAGGGCCAAGACACAGACTTCAATCCTTGCATACCCAGTTCTGCATGCAAGAGCACCCGCCGATTAGAAAAAGGGAAGTAAAAATGAAGAAAGGCGTGAACACACCTGAAGAATTCCCTTAGCTTTTTCTATGCAATTACACTGAATTTCAGTATAATGCAACTGTTATCCTTCCTGCTGCCATTCGAGGTTTCCAGAAACGATCCACTTACGTTCTCACGGTCAAAACAAGCAAGTTCTCGTGCAGCAAACTGCCTCACTGTCCGCAGGAGACTTTACATCCTAACATCCTTTGAGTCCTTCACAGACATGCACACTACTCCCCTCAGGTTTCCCTAGTCCTTAATTAACTGTTATCTTTTTAACAATAAAAAAAAAGCAGCCGGTGGTTTGGGAGTTGCTTTTCATTTCTTGAAGCTCGCTCTGGCCTGCGCTACATCTCCAGTCCAGCTGTGGGAACTACGGGTGGACGAAGGAAAGGATGTCGATGTGGGATGCTGGGGGAGAAAAGCATCAGCGGGTGCAGGGAGGGTGAGTGAATGCTATTACACTGAAGTGATTTTTTTTGAACGATGCAAGATCTTGCAGCAATCCTCTCCATTAACTCGCTGCAGCTCAGGAAGCCTACCAAGAAATAACTGGCAGGAGGGTCACCACCAGCAACTGCTGAGGCACTTCCATGCCAGAGGGTCAGCTATCTTCACCCCAGACACAACATTACGGGAACAATAATGTTCACCCCAAACGCTCTTCCCGAGAGCCTGCTGCTATGGCTTTCTGCTTACGAGTTAAACTGACCGAGATCAGAAGAGAAATTTGACTAATAAATCCCTACAGCACGGTGACCCGCGTGCCATTAACCCGCAGCAGCCTGCCTTGATTGACTGAGTACAACGGCCTCGGGTACCCATCCTGCATGCAAGCGGCAGTAAATGATCTTCTCATAAGTACTGTGATTAATTACTTCCCTTCAGTTAAAGTCAATACTCTACTTGCACTGGATTATTTAAATAATAAAAAAAGGGATAAAAAGGAGAGGTGTGTTGATAATGGGAAGCGGCTCTGCTCTATCTTCGTGGCATTATCTATCAATTGCAATCAGATTATGTAGATAAAGAACAGCGGCAAATTTATCAGCTCTATTTGCACTTGTCACATCCCTTCGCTGCGAGAAGGCTTCACGCAAGCGGCACCACCCAGCCAGGGACCACCGAGGCGCAGCACGGCTCTGCCCTGGGAGCACGGGAACAGGGCAGGAGGGAGAGCGAGAGCCGGGGGGAGACGGCGAGAGGCGAGGGGAACTCGTCTCTTCCCACCCTCCGCCTTGCAGGGATCCAACCCATTCGTTAATCCGGTCCCTCAGCATAACAGAAAGTCACCCGCGGCCATCCAGCCTCAACGGGGTGGTGTTCAAGGATGAAGCATTCAACTTTAGAGCATCTACCATGCATAATCCTATTTATTTATTTAAAGTGGTTTTTTTTTTTTACATTAATTTCACCTGGAACACAATTCTGCAACCTTGTCATCCAGACCAGGTACCAAACAACAGAAACATTCCCATTACACCACTACGAATTGGGAAGAGCAGCTGCCTGGCAACTTCGGAACGCAAGAGATCCTCCAGGCACAAACATTTTTACTTGGGTCAGTTATCTGTTCTCCTGTATCTGCAGGCATGAACAAAGGCTGATTATTCCGATTTTGCTATTGCATCCAACATGGTAAAAAAAGACCGATTTTATTCTCGGTTACCTATGCAATAAATTAGGAGGAAACCCGCTGCATAACTACAAAGGTCACGGTGTTTCACTCGGAGCAAGTACTTTCTATTTCTCCAAAATTTCTTAGCGAAACAGAGATTGTACACTCTTTACACGTAGCAATAACATTGCTCTCTGCCCAATTCAGTTCTAGGTACAAGGTAACTAAATTTCATTGTTATCAACAACCATATTAGAAATTAAGGAGGAACGGCTCACTTAAATGGTCTCAGATGTGTACACACACAGATAGAGTTCCTGGAAGGTATTTCTGAAAGCCACACAATGCCCAGCGTTTGAAAGCTCTGAACAAACCATATAGCCATAGGGGTTCCTCCATCATTAGCATCGATGTCCATTAGGGCGATGGCTCACTGTGAAAATGAGCATCCAAACTCCACAGCTCTCACCACTTAACCCCAAGCCTCCACGTACATTCCTTGATTATTTTTTCCTCCGGTTGCATTAAGCGCCACGCTTAGCGCGCAGAAGAGATGTATCATGTGCAACGAGAGCTCAAACTCCCAATCTTCAGACCCAGGAGTCTTAATGAACGCCTTGTCAAATCAGCAGTTCAGGAGCATTCAGGGAGGGGGGAACCTCATATTTTGATTGTAATTTCTAAATCCATTTTTATCCCATAGAGATAAAAAAAAGAAATAAAAAAATTGTATGAGCTCTGTTTTCCAGGCAAAATCAGCACCGTAACTGAAGTGCGTGCATAGAAGCAGTCCAGGTCACAGACCCCAAAGTGTGACTGCAGGAGATGGGTTATGTGTGTGCCTATATGAGACGCAGGTACATACACCAGATTCCCTGCACAAACCTGCACTCAGCAGGCAGCTGTTTGCTTCCAAGCCATAGCCCCTCTGGGTGAAAACCAAGAAGACATTTAGTCACCTTTGCAGGCGCAGAGATTTGCTGTTGCAGGTAGACAGAGATGCACAGACGCTTTGTAAAACCCTGATTTAAAAGTTTCAAAAGCCATCGGGGAGGACGTATGCATGCTGCTTGTCCATCATCACCCTGGTAAAACCTACATACAGCACTTCAGGTGCTCCCTGTGTACTAGTTCCAGAAGAGAAATGTAGAAAGAGGAAAAAGGGACATCTACAATGCAAAATGCAGTAATTCCTGGATAAATCCCCATCCAAGCTAACGTTCATAACCATAGCCAGAACTATTGCAATATAGCCATCAGCTTGGTTCATACCCTGAATTAGTATCTCCGACCACCGCCGGGCACACGCTGGACCACGCCAATAGTTGTTATGAATTAGTATGGGGGTCTTTCACATAATACTGAATTGCACCAGATCTCTCCGACGCTAGAAAGCGGAGCTAGTGGAGGAAAGGAGGTCTGCAGATTATCTGATCCTGATCCGAACGCCAAACGCTCTCCCCTTGGCTCGCCTTTCCCAACGGACGCGAGAGGCACTTTTACGCCCTGTCTCTCTGGGATCTCACAGGCCAGCCCCAAATGGATTTTGCAGCATAACAGCATCTAAAAGTTATGGGCCATTCGGTAAGGGGATGTCATTGCAGTATAAATATTGTGCCCAAGGCTCTGACCTCACGCCCCCAAACTCTATCCAATTATCTCACATACTAAGTGCCTTTTCTCACTTCTAAATCCCGCGGTCGCTTTCTGAAGGCTATTCAGACAGCTCTCTAAAATGCACCAAATTTACAGCAGCACAATGCTCTTACATAAAGCTTAAAGCAGTTCACCGCACAATTACCTTTTTTCCCTGGCAATGCAAACAGTCTAAAGCAAATATCCACTATGAACAAAAGCACCAAAACACAGAAGACATATAGAGAGACCTGATGTCCAAGAAATCCATTCTGGGTTTGGGTTTTTTTTCATTTTCTACAGAAAGATGAGAATTAGTGGGGATGATGTTTGCAGTTTATTATATGCACTGTATTGTTTAATACGCTACAGAAGAATAATTAAGACAACTCTTTCTTAGCTCTGGTGGGAAACACCAATTAAAAGTAAAAAAAAAAAAGGATGGAAGTTTTCGTTAATGCTTAAAGTTTTTTTTTTTCTTATTATCAAATTCACCAGACATGCATGAGACCCAGAGAATAGCCAAAAGCACATTTTTTACTTTTTCTGCCTTTAGACAGACACCACAAGCCTAGATTCACCTCACCCTGCACAACGTACCTAAGATTTAAGCATCTAGTCTCACATTATTTGAGATTATTAGGTGTTATGACTACAGACAGGTGAAACACGTCCATGGCTGTACGGCCACTGACTGGCAGTCCCAAACTGTACCATCTTTTGAATACACAAGCAGTGATTTGAAAGAAAAAGCAATCCATTACTAGTTTCAGCCTGGACCCCCAAAACGCAGGCAAAGATGCATCTCGGAGACGAGAGGCAGAGGGACACTTTGGGGGAAAACCCTGGCAGGACTCAGGCGGGTGGCTGGTGCCACGGTGCTCGAGTTGGTGAGGAACGGTGCTGCGAGGTACAAACAGCAAAGCAGGACGCACTAGGTCTAATTTAAGGATCTGCCCATGGTTCTCCCCAGATTTCACTGCTCACGCCTGGAGCATGGGACAATACTGGAAATCTGACAATCCCCATGACCCAAGAGTGAGGCAGCACGCTTCCAAATTATCATGGGAATAGCCAACAAGCCTCGTTCACCATGACTTCACCTTCTGACACCCCACAAAGCAGAAGCACATATTTTAAAAAAAAACCAAACAAACCAACAAACAACAAAAAAAACCCGCAAAACTCATTTTACACTTTGCAGTGTGTTTTGTAATTAATCAGAATTGTATTGCCAGCTTCTAATGACTGAATCCCATTTAATCACTTTGGAGGCTCTCGGCTGCGTGATGTAAGCACCACAAATCAGAACCTAGAGGGCCTTATGAACATTCACCATGCATCCTTCCCAAAATTAATGGTACAGTCTAAGCACAGCCAGGCCCTATGAGGTGCTTAACATCCTATGCACAAGATGTAAATTCATAATCATCATCACAACACCGTCAAAGAAATACTCCATCAAGGCTCATTTTGTGCTTGCTAAACATGTGTTTTCTTCACTTGAAACTAGAAAAGGGCTTGAACTATAAATCCCAGGATCAAAAACATCCCCCAAACTTTGAAGAGTTTAGATCTGAATTGGAGATCAACATGGAACATTATGCAAGGCATCATCTGAAATGAGAATAACAACGTGTTACAGGACTTGAAAAGCCAGCAGCTTTTCCACAGTGCTCCAAACCTTCCTTGAATTCTAAAACATTAGCTACTCCATCACTCTGGGACATGTTGACTGGAGATGATGATGCTCTGATGAACCCAAATGCCTTCACTGCTAAATTGAAGGCTCCCAAATCTTAGTGCAGAGCTGGTTGGTGAGCTCTTAATCTCATCTTCATCACACAATGTTTCCTCTGAGGTTTTTTGGCTTGTTCCTAAATAAACTCTGTAGATGTTCTACAGGAAAGAGACCTTCCATAAGGAGCCACCTGCTGATGTCCAGACTGACAAGTTCAAGGTCGACAGCAGAATAGCTCAGAGCAAAGCAAGACATAGCTTCAGTCGTCAAATGCTCAGGGTGTAGATGCTTCATACGGGCAGGGACTCCTCAGTGACCTTCCCAGCGTTGCTTAGCATGGGAGAATTACAGGAGTTACTCTCTATAGGTTCTATACTCATCATGGCCAGAGCCTCTTCAGTAAAACTTGTACAATGTATAGCAGGATGGTCTCCCGAGTTTGGCAAAGTTTTCCCTGGATACATCTTCTAGATTAACTCCAGCACTTTAGGAAGCAGCTGCATTTTTACACCACGACCTGAAAATGTTGACTTTCCCCTCATTTCTTCATCCAATCCCAACAGTGACAGTGTGGGAAAAAGCTTTTTTTGCCACAAATGCAGGAGGTGGATGCTCTGCCTCACAACACAAAATAAACCATCAATCAGGAAAGGTTTCAGCACATCCTTAAGCTTATTTGCTTGTTGGTTTTTTTCCCTTTTGTGACCAAAATCAAATAGAAATGAGAGCACACACACAGACATAGAAACAAATCATTTGGGAATTAAGAGGAAAAGCTTTCCAATATCATGCAAAAGGGCCAGAATTGACCCAGAATTTGGAATCTGGGTTAGAGGAATTGATTTTTAATTGTCATCAGGAAAATGCTTTAGAGGAGCATCATTTAAATCTCTGCACTGCGTAACTGCTACCTCCACAGGTTCCAGGAGCATATGGTCTGCTCCACGAAGCAAACCCCTTCCATGGTGACTGGGAGCCCACATTATCATGTGTAATGAGGGAAAAATCAAGTGCAAGTCACAGCTGGCTCAGGATCATGCTGGCGCTTGCATCTGCCACTAGCAGCTTCCCGAGTTCACTATATGCATGCTCCTCACGAGCAAAATCTGAGGTGCCCCTAGGTGCATCTGAAGGAATACTCTGCTGAAGACATTACACTAGACACGTTGGCTTGTCCTTGGCCTAAAAGAGCACAGAAAATCCTCTGTTGGCTCAGCTCTAATAGAAATAATTTAATCTTCAACCTGATCAAAAAAGGTCCACTGAAGAAACGTGTACATCAACTTTGGCACGCTCTGGATCAAGTCCTTCGTGCTATTTACCCTTCCCACACTAATGCACAGAAAAGTCACCTCCTTCTCTGATATAAAAACCCAAAACTGTGCCTAACAGAATATGAATGGTAGCAGGTTTTTAATTCTCCACAGATGTCTCCAATGGCGATTATTTAAGACTGTTGATGTTTTATGTATTATATCACCACATTAACTACCTAGGCCTAGTCTTACAGTTGAGATGGCATTTTCATTCCAAAACTCCTCTGGGAGCAATTGTGGGAGACTGGGGAAGGGAAATTATAGGCAATTACCAAACTGCTACTTAAAATCTCTCAGAATTATAATTTTAAAAGAACACTTTATAAAAAAAAGCATTCAGCTGGACATTAGTTAGGTTGACCATGTCAAAAAAGAGTGGTTTGCATCCACTGTTATGCTTTCAGGGTCAATCCTCCTATTTTTTTATCATTTTTAGGCTTTCTAGCTCCACAGCTTCAGAGTACATGTCCCAGGAGGTGGCGTGATTGTGGAAGAACAACTCTGGATATTCACTGCTGAATATTCAAGGCGTGGACATTTCTAGAGTCATGACTGAGGTGCACGCTTCAGGGGTATTTGCTTGAATAATGACATTGTAGTCTCCTCAATGACAACTCACCAAGTCTGCCAAAGGGGCTGTACGCCTTCTGCTCGACAGTGAACAGATTCTCAACTGTTCTGCATTTTGCTCTGTATCCACATGGTTTGCGCCAAATAGTTGGATGATGTCAAATAGTGGCTCAACACAGAGCAACAGAGCCAGTACTTCTAAAATTTACTGTCTCCTCAACCGCATTTGTTATTAGGAGTCTGATGGGGACTTTAATTGTAAAATAATTTATATCTTTCCAGCCCTTAGCACGTAAATGTCTTGGGAGGAGGATTTTGCAGTTTTGTGCAATAGTCAAAGGGAGATTTTACCTGAAATGGTCTCAAACGTACCTTCTGAAAATCCACCCTGTTTTCACCTGGTGCTAAAGAACAAGGAAATCTCAGGAAATCTCTACTCACAGAAAAGCCTGATGTCTGCTCACAGCCTCTTCCTGCAGTATTTCCTTGGAAATACAGCTTCTCATTCACAGTCTCTGCCTCGTGCTGCAATTACTCTTTTCCTCCCGTATCTTTGTTCCTCCAGCACAACTTGTACTAAATGTCAAGTCCAAAACCAATGTTTAGTCACAGCAGCGGCTGCAGTGTTATCCCGCAGACTGTGACCAGAATTGCGAGCAGCAGAAGGAGAAGCCGTGGGGTCTCAACTGCTCATCTTAAGCCCTCCGCGCATCCTGAACAGAGCTTGAGTCCCATTGAAATGCGTTTTCCTTGCAGGAGGTCGGGAGCCACAGTAGAAGTTGGTTCTGCCAACACTTCGGGCTGGATCAGTCAACTACTGCAGCCCAGCACTACTGCAATGAGTTTTGCTCCATCAATCTTTGCCAAAGTTGAACCCTTTTGCTGTGCGAAGGGCGTGGGCTTTGATCTATACAGACACAACCTTACACATTGCCTAATGACACTAAAAAAAGTAAATGAAATCTAGCTCTACATGGGTTTGGACAAGCAAAGCTTCCTCACTTTCTAATACAACTCCTCTTTTTTGTCACTGCCCATACTGCAGCACAAACCTCACGGGGATGTACTCCATCCAGCCAAGAGGGATAAATTTCAGTTCCCAAAGCTGCCCACTAGAAAAACAAGTGGTTCCAGATCAGTGGATGTGGGGAAAAAAATTAAAAGAAAAAAAACAAACAAACACTTTTACTCCTTTTCATGGCAAAAGAAGCTGAGAAATGCCCCACTCCATACACCTGTGTCCAACCCCCCCCACCCCATGCAAAGGTGCATCAGTGTCCAAGTTTATGCAGATCCTCAGCTCACTGAGCAGCCCTGCCCACAGATGCCTTCCCAAAGTTAGCTCTACCCCTCCGATCACCCTTGCTTTTACCTCCCTACTGTGTCTTATTTGCTCTTCACTTGCACGGTCGGCTGTGAAAGAATCAATTGGCTACAGTCCTGCTGTTCCCAAGGCAAAATCAGGTGTCTGAGGTTTTTTTTTTTTTTAAATTATTGCAAAGACATGGAGCATAGAGCTGATACATATCTTGATCTCCTTCCTGCCACTTGTTGTGACAGTCAACCATAAACCAACGGCACTAGCACACCCGAGCCCCAGCTTTGCCAATAGCCTGAGCTTGAGGAGCATTTCAATCTCCCTGCATAAATCTCTGCAATCCAGTGCAGAAGTGCGCAAACCTTGCTGCCCACGGGGGGGCCAGACTCCAGAGCACTTTTGGCTAGTTCTGGTCCTTCAAGCAGCAGCAAACTGGGTGCTGATGGCTTCCAAAACTCAAACGATGCCTGCTTGTTTACACTGAGAAATGACCAACACGCTCAAGTGATCTCCCTGGTGAATAATGAAAACCCCAGCTGGGGTCCCATAACGGTAGAGGATGGCTGACTCCTCAAGCTGTAGGATACAGAGAAAGTCAGAAAGTCTCTGCCTTGAAAACCCAGATGCTCACCATAGGGGCAGGATGAAATGAATCATTCTTTGATATTCAAGCATCTTCCGAACAGGAGAACAGGTATCAGGAGAAAACAAACAGATCCAAGTACAGTGCTGTGTACAGAAATGAACTAATATCAAGCTTGACTGAAAAAGTTGATTAAATTAGTTTAATTTAAAAGCCCAAACAAACCCTGAAGGAGGTTCTTTGTTTATTGCTTTTTACCAACAGCATGCGTTACTGAAGAAGCACCATGTGGGCATGAAATATTTATTCATTAAATCTTTCATAAAGCTCCACACTATTGGTTTCACTCAGGATATATTTATAACGTGTCAAAGTCCACAAAAATCACCGCTTTTCTTTTCCCCACCTTCATCCCCCTCCAGACTGTTTATAAAAGGATTAGGCTTTCAGTTTTCATTGCAATAAGCCTGATCCTCAGCTCCACTGTTGCTTGTACACAAGGTGCAGCTGCTTTAATCATAATGGGATAGTTGTAGCTGAAATAGTTCAGCCTTCCCTGTACCACCCAAAATGGACTGTTACGGTGCTGCAAACCATACTGCTGGTTTACAGTGCTCCTGCTATGGGAATGGCAACATCATTCATTTATGGAGGAAGGCACTATGCACCAGTAGTAATGCATGGAAATAAAAGTCAGGACAGACAGTCCACCCAAGCAAGGGAAAAGCCGTCAGAAAGTACCTTCATTTCAGTATCGGTATGTCCGAGTCATTTGTTATCAAACCTCACTCCATCGCTGAAACCCCTTCTTGAACCCTTCCTCGGCTGTCAGCCAACCTACAGATTAAACCCATGCTCCAAGTTGGGTTAGTAACACACTAGCGTAAACAGCGCTATATTATCCTCAGTGTTAGCTGTAAAACTATGTAATACTGTTTTACTAGTTTTACTGACAATATAGTTCAGTCCAGTACAGGAGTGAGGACAGGTTATACTTAGAAATATAAATTAAAGTACTTTCCACCCATAAGTGTCCAAAAATCCAGGATTTGCATTAGGACTGCGCAGGGACAATTGCATCAGTGAAACTGTCACTTCTCTAAGGAGTTGCACTGATACCTAATCTGGGTGCAGGCCAAATCTAATTTCCCCAAATAATCCTGAGCAACAAAAAAAGCACCCCAAAATGGATGCTGAGCAGGCACTTTAGGTGCACTGCAGGCTCCCACGCAGTTTTGGTGGCCGCAGCCACTGCATGCATCCCTGCCTCGTTGGACCACAGGCTTTCTGGTCAGGCCTGCTCCTGTTTCCCTTACTTCATTTGTTTGTGAGAATAAATAAATATAAATACAGCATAAGCAGATGTCGTTGTCCCTGGAAACTAGGCTTGCTGAGTATGTTTCTGCTGAAACGGCTTCTTACTGGAAAATTAGGTTTTGATTAAAGTGTGTTCTTTTCTTCCTTTTAATAAACAGAGCCTACTTCATGTGCAAGCTTTGGGCTTTTTTTTTTTTTTTTTACTGGAAACCTAAACCATCTTGCATGGCCTTGGTTTTTCAAATGCCTGATCCTCAGCAAGGGCTGCATTCCGCAGGCACAAGAGCACCTCATGGGGCATCAAGGAGAAGACATCTCAGGATGACTCCCCAAGGAGAGACCAGATCCTTGTGAAAGTCTAACCCAGGCAAAAGTGCAAGGAGGGACCAGCCCCCACGTATGAATCCCACAAGGCACTGCTGCAACTCAAGACAACATTTTGGGCATTTAACCCCAGGAACAACCGTTCTGACATTTTTGTGGGGAAAAAACAATGACTTTTTTTCCCCAAAGGAAAATACTGGCAAGAACAGAGGCTTTGCATTTATGGTTTTTTTATGAAGGGGAAAAACACCTTTTCTAAGTCAGTTCCACCAAAATCTCAGTAGAGGAGCACAGAGTGACACCAGCTGATGGGCCCTCACCCCAGGGAAAATATTCCCCTTCGCAGAGCCCGACACTACCCCATCACCATTTACCTAAACCACAGGATCACTGCAGAGCCAAGGCTGGGAGCCTCATAGTAGGTACGTTCCCTAAGGATTACCTCCACCGCACTCTGGGAGAACTGGAAAACAAAGGACCTATGTATAACCAAGCATTGATTTTTTCCCCTCGATAGCCTCCATCACTCACGGCAGCCCCAGCTAAAGCCAGAGCAGCGCACACCTCGCATCGCCCACTCACGCAGTGTTTCCCTGTCCTAGTTTCACAACAAAAACACTGGGATAAAATCATTTACTCCCCAGTCCACTTTACAAACCTGCCAGCATCTCATCCCCACAAGGTTCTCTGCAACTATCTATGCCTCTAGACCTGAAAAATATTAAAAGGAAAATCAAAATGGAAAAGGTTGACCTCAAGCCCAGCAGACCTGGCGATGCTCAGAGATTCTGCGTTTGATAAAGTCTACAACTAAAACATTTTGCAAAGCCTGTCCCACTGGCCAGGCTGTGCCACATGTGCACAGTAGCTCAACAGTTACTGACATTCCCAAAAGACATATGGGGGCCTGTTACACTCAGTTTACCCCAAAAGGGCCTCGCTTGGCAATATTAAGTCTTTCGAAAGTAACTAAAGCCAACACCACATGCAAAACTTTTGCAGTTTCACACAGTAGTGACAAGACCATTTTCCTCACCAAGACAACATTATCCTGATGATGCACGAGCGATGGGCTAACTCTTGAATTTTCACATCCCAGACTGAGCGATCTAAGTCACGTCAAGGAAGGGAAGGAAAAATTACTGTGGGTGCTGTAACGAAAATATGTTCTTCTCGGGAGCAAGTCTGCAAAGGGCTCCGCGGGGCCGGCGGGGAGATGCTGAGCCACGATATGCTCCATCGATTTCCAGCTGCTGCAAGCTCCCAGGAGACATCAGAGCCAACTCACGTGGCTCCTACTAGGGCAAATTTCAGACCGAACACCCCCGGCTCTTCAGCCAAAGCTGGCATTATTTTTACCTCCTCTCCTCCCCTCTGCCATCATGAGGAGAGCAAAGAAAAAAAAAAACCAAATGCTATATTTTATATGCTCGTTAAGTATAATCTGCTAAATGTTCTAGGCCAATGCATAAAGCTGCCTACTATACTAATAGAATATTTAATTGACATTTATTTGCTGACTAGTTATTTATGCTAACATCACCCCTGCATAATTAATAGTCTGCTAAAGTCAACTTGAAAAGCACACACAAAACACTGTACTAGGAGTCATTTACAGTATTTAAAATAAAGAAATCCTGCAACCTATTTACATTAGGTTAGTCTAAACTTGGTTTTGATGGAATAAGAGGATAAGGATTGGGCAAAGAAGATAAAAAACCCCCTATGTACTACTTTAGAAATATCCACAATCTTTGACAGTACAACCTGCCAAAGAAGATTTCCGAGTTTCATTTTACTTGGCTCGAGGACCCACTTCTTAGCTGATGTAAAACAGCATAAGCTCAGTGAATGCCTGCCGATTTTCTCCAGCCTCAAGCTCTTAGGAAGTAATATTTCAGGTCAGCCTTCAGTGAAAGAGCTAAACCGGGGCCAGATCTGCTCTCAATTATACCAGTAGAAAAGCAAACTCATCTCAGATAAGTTGGTGGAGGTGAGCCAACTCCTCACAAAGATAAAAGAAGTCCACCCTGCCCATCTGATCCCTCTACCTGCACTGTAATCATGGACCTGCAGGCATAGTTTAAGTTTTATTTCCTCTGGGATGAGATTACCAGGGGAAAGTTGGCTTCAGTTAAAAAAAAAATAAATAAATAAAAATCCATGATAGCATTTTCTGAGAGAGAAGCACTGGAGGCCTTCATCTATTTTCAGAAACATTATCTCTGTGTGACTCTCTGAAGAACTTGTGGACAAACTTTGCAGACCCAAGTGACCTCCAAGAACGATGCTGAAAGGCAAGTGTATGGGCCACATCTCCACCACCACCACCGCCAGCTGTGCCCCTTAAAAAAAGCCTCCTGTACACCTAGGGAGTCTTGAACGACACCAAATCCACACCCAAGCAGAAAGTGACTGCTCCAGGCTCGCTCTTCTCCTTGCTCCTGTCTCACCGTCTCCCCTTACCGCTCCTGTTCCCATCCCCTGCGCCCCGTTTTCTCTCAATCCCACTACTTTCTGCGGGAGTCCAGCCCCAGCACCTCTTCTAACCACTGCATCTATCAATGATTCCACCTGAGCACTAACAAAGTGGAAAAACTGGCTCAAAATTAACTTGTTTCTTCCATTTATCTATTCATCTGACATCTTGCATACGTATCAGCTGTGCAACACAGCCAACCACCTTTTGACTACGCAGAATCTGGTGAGTCCTCATGCCATAAATTTTGACACAGCCAACCAGACCCAATTCTCCCCTCCCTTACACCAGTGATCTCAAACAACAGGATTTGGCTCTGTGATAGATCAGATAATGGTAAAAAAAAAAAATAGTTGTCACTTCAAGGCAGTTGAAATGTTTGAAATGCCACAGTTTGCCGTGGCATAAGTTTTATCTCCTTTTTCATCCATACCCTGCCCAGAATCAAATCCAGCACTTTGAATCCAAGTGAAATTCCCCTCCTTTGGCCTGGATCTAGGATAGAAGTTAACCTGACCTGAGCAAAACACAAAAAACGATTTCAAATAGTGACCGAATGATGATGTTCACCTTCACAGAAAGTCTGGGCAGGCAAAATGCTTCATGTCCACCATTCTTCATGGCATATTTCACTTCATGAAGCTCAGCACCATTCAAGAGGGACTTGCTTCACCCCAGGACCAGGTTTTTCTGCTTTCATCCTCCTTATAGTGGTGTAACAGAGAAGTAAAGGCTGCTTTCCTACACATAATCGCAGTACGATTGATCACCTCGATCACCAAATCCAGGTATAGATGGTGTTCAGACGTTTTCCCATCTGTACCAGCTCATTGTAAAATCAAAACATAGACCTGGTTCTCTCCCCGCTGTATTTCTTTACATCTCCAGTCTCCTCCGTCTTCTGGTTTACATGGCAAGCAGACTCAAGCTCACTGCACGGATCTGCACACAGAAATGCCCTATTTGAATTTCCATCTGTCAATAACATTAAAGCAGAACCACCACGGCAATTACAAGTGTACACAATAATCTTGTCGTCCAGTGTCTTTAGCGCATCCCAGAATGCATTAAGATAGTGCCAGGAGAGATTCAGCTCTGTTGGCTCAGCTGTAAATCTGCAATCTGTACAAAAACACCCAAGTGTCAATCAAAAGACGTTCCTGCTCTACGCGTGGTTCACAATGCATAATTTAGCTACTACGCTTGTCAGGTTCTCCACACTGCTCTTCTACCCGACGGTAAATGTGTTCATGAACCCAACTGTCATCAACAAAGGAAAACAGAACATAGAAATAACAGGCTAAAGGAGGCAAGAGACCTCTTTTCCTTTCACAGTTAAAGGAATTGCTAGTAAGGGAAAGTTTAGTTAGACTTTAATTTTTAATGCTCAGTGGGTAAAACATCCCAAGGGATGGAGGATGTTGAAAAGCAATCGCATCGGCTGTGTGCTGAGGAGGAGGACAGCGCTTGGTTAAGACATAGGAGGGGATAAAGGCTGTCCCTGTTTCCATGCAGGCTAACATAATGGGGAAATTTTCACCAACTGATGGGAAGTCTGTGTTACATCCCACCCCTATAGCGCAGAAAACAAACCCTACTATACCACCACAGCCTTGCCACTGTCAAGGAACTTTGAAGCACGTTGTCCTTCCTCATATGAATTACAATTGCCGACGGGCCTTGTCAGAAAGGATGAAAATTTCACACTCAGCTACGTCAGGCAGGAGCTACCCACTGGTCTACACCACAGTTAATATGCAATAAAATAGAAATCTCTGTCCCAGGACGTGACTTTAGAGCTGATCAGTGCCAAAGCTACAGACCATAAGGACAGCTTCACACTTGCCTCAGCTAGTTCATGAATAAACATCCAATTCATTCAAATGAGTTCTATATTAACTAATTTAAATAATTTTCATTTTGCTTTGAATGGTAAACAGATCTATTCTGCCAGGATAGTTGAGTTTGCAATTCAAATTACACACCGATTTGTAATGAGAAAAATATAATTAATGGCAAAGCTTGAAGTAACTACAATTTTACTCCTTTGATTTCCTGCAGGGAAGGAGGGGGTGGAGTGTGAAGCTTGCAGGCACACACGCACTCACACCGTGTCCTTTCGTAAGCCAATACCTTTTATTGAAAACTCAAGTATTTGGCTTGAGTGGTCCTATTCTAGTGCACTGCACCATAATGTCACAGGAGGACATAACATGACTTGACATTTTACTCACAGGCACCATGATGCAATACTAACGTCACCCAATAAATGATCATGTAACAGTCTGTAAATTAAATGAGTTCCTTCTATTGGGATCATAAACAACAATTATTTGGCAGCTGCCCCTTAAAAGCTCCATGTGTAGTGAACAGTAAATCAAGCTTTATTGATTTGCTAAACTGAACCGTCCCATTTTTTTCACATCTCTCTCCCTCCTAATGAAATTCTTTGTCCTATCACTCCGGACCATTCTTCTCTGGCATCATATTTATAAGATGAGCGCTGATCAGTCCGATCTGATTCGTAAGCAGAACCAGACCATTGTCGCAGTGCTGGTATTTTGTCCGTTAAACAAGTCCTTCTTAGCAGATCTGCGTTTTAACCAAAGCCTTCAGCTCCTGATTAAAATCAAACCCTAATGACAGATAACTGGCCCTGGCCATGCTGCTTGCATGGTCTTGCCAACAGATATCCTCACTGTAATCAAGATGTGCAGAATCAGGCCCTTAGAAAACAAGTCCACGCAATTTGAAGCTGGCTTTCGTTTCTTCCAAAGGTTTGGCAACAAAATAGTGTGCAATGCTAAAAAGGCAAAAAAACCTCCACGGAGTTCACAGAGAACATCACTTTCTCTATAACCGATGCAAAATCTAATCCTGCAGGCTTCACCAGCTAAAACTCTCAGCGCTCCAATGAAGTTTGGCTCGTTAAGATACATTCACTGATCAGCAAAGCAATTAAGCACAGGACGAACTCCAGACATCTGCATACAAGTCCAGTACTCACAAGCTACTTTGAAAAGCTGGTCAGAGCTCAGTTCTCCCTACGGAAGACAAAGGGCACTCTTGAAAATTCAGGTTCTACCCTGTGGTGTCCCAATGGGAGCTCTGATCTTTTGGAAACCCACCTTTGACCACGGGCTGACCCTGCGGGCAAACACCCAGAGGAGTTTCATGATTTATGAGCACATTTAGGACCTCTCTCTTTTCCAAGTGAGACAAGTCCTGAAGGCTCAAATCCTCCTGGGCTTTTTAGACGCCTCATTCCAAAATACGACTCAAGCTCTTAAATGCTTAAATCTGTTTTGAAATTACAACCTACACATTTAATTTATTCTTTCTGAAAACTATACTAAGACATATTTAACAGAACTGAGAATGGGAGTGAGGAAAAAAAAAACCCACAAACCAACAACAAAACAGGGCAGTTGCCCAAATTTAAGACCCTGGTATACAGTTACATCACCCAGGCAGAGGAGAAAGGCGGTATGATGCACTGCACATTTGCAGTCATTCAAGCAAGACAATTCAGATGAAGTAGCTACAACCCAAAGAGCAGATTCCAACATTTCCATGAAAAGTGGTTGCCTCCGGTTATAAGACAATCGTTATTTTCTATTACAACAGTCGATAAGATCTCTTACCCCTTGACCCTCATATTTTGAGATTTAGTTTACAGCACTGTACACCTTTCTGGTAACATTGATTATAATCCACGTAATAAAAGGTAGTTTAAGAGACCAATAAAACAAAACACCTAACCCCTCTCACATCAGCTTGATTTACTAGTGCTAAGCCAACAGATTTCTCAGTCATATTTGTCTTCAAGACTACTTTTTTTTTTTTTAAGCAATCAATCCTCTGTTTATTCAAAATACACAGACCAGAACAAAAAGATAAGTTTAGTTCAGAGTTCGGCATATGCAAGGCAGGAACGTCAGCTCTGATTTAAAGACCGTGTCTACAGCTCACTTCAGTGGGAAGTCAGGTAACACCTATCCAGGAGAAATCACATATGGCACACAACTGGCACATACACTTTTTCCAGTGGTCACATGTAACAGAAAGCAAAAGAATAACTTCAGCAGCAGAATCCTTAAATGAGACTTTTCTTAAACACATGCACAAGCTGGAGGCTAAATGTTCATCTCGTCTTCCCTTGATCCAGAATAAATGGGATATATGGCAGGAATACGTATGAGTTACAGTGACAAGTATGCCCCTGCTTGGAGCTACGCAGTGGTAAGGATACACAGCTGCTCTGTTGATGTACATAGCCAAAAAAAACCCATTTTTCTTAAACACTGGGGATCAAACTGTATTATTAAACTGTTCCACATGGGCCACTCGGTAACTTACAGCTCTTCCATATACATTTTGTGCACCCAAGAGCTGATAATTGGGACATGCCCTAACCTACGTTGACCGAATTTTGCTACCTTTAATCACATGTATTTACCACTGGCATCAACAGCTGCAAGAATCTGGCAATGGAAGGTTTTACACTTTCAGGGCAAAACACTTGAGCGCACAGCCAATTTCTGATTTTGGTTACACCCAAACTGATCTTGCTTAGTTTGTTCTCACTCTGAATTTCACCCTTCTTTCCTACAAGAACAGGACAATTTTCTCCCATAACTGAAAATCACAGCTTTACAATTTAGCAGTAACTTTCCTTGTTAAGACAGCTTCCTATAGAAGCGCCTTCTGTTGTTACCAACTAGAGTAAAAACGCCTTTGCTAGAGGCTGACTGGCAAACTGAATCACCCATTGACCCGTGGGGACCTGACCCTGACTGCATCACCCAACACCAGTTGAGGGTCATGGAGTACCCATTCCAGATCAACTGGAAGTCTGGAGATTAACCACCAGCCCAATACTAGAGCATGACCCTAACAAAACACACAGAACTCACCATCTGGAGGCATCAGGACCTTGTTATTCTGTGTACACCAGCCAACTGGGTGAAGATCTGCTGTCATCACGTCACACCAGAAATCCGCCCTGCGGTCATCTCCATAGCCACAGTAACGAAGCAGTAAGAGCTGTCCACATGTTGTAATGATCGTAGCCACCCAGTATGTGTCCGGATTGCTCTTGTTGGCCACTTCTAATTTCATCCCTGGTTGGAAACTGCTTTGAAGGCTGATTTCAACCTTACAGAATGAGAAAGGCATGGTGTTACCTTTTCTTCCTTGCAAGGCGAACCCCCCCCTCCCCAGCTAAGCAAGATAATGTCACCCTTGAAGAGCAGCTCTGGGATAGAACATGAGCTGATTGTGCTCCTTAATCCAACCACCTCCTTCACAATCTGTCATTCCTACTTCATTGGCATATACCCCATCATGCAAGGTCCTGCATGCTCTAAAGAGGCCCTCCAGCAGCAGCAACCTCAGCTGCAGTGCAACTCAGAGAGGACTGCTACCCATCTTAAATGGGTCATTTATCATCATCATAAATCTCACTAATGCCTGGGAAAAGGTAGTATAACTCAAGTGAAGTTGCATTTCCCACTGCACAGCTCCATCAGGCAAATCGCAGGACACATGCAAGGTAGAAAGGCAGGTTCTAAGCACCCCTAGGAGTTAAACCCAACTATAATAATTAGTCCTATTAACAACACTGAAGCACCTTTTGAGAGGCTTGACAAGCATCAAAGCCTGAATGCTGTACCAGTCAGACCAAGGAGAGCATCTCCACTAAATCCATACCCAGCAGCTAAGCCTCAACCAATTTGCTGTCCCAGCACCCTGGTAAGGTATGATGATCCATCGCTGAAAGAAGCAAATGGTTTGAATCGCTGTCTTGCCATCGGATGGAGACGTCGCTTCCATTTATCTCGCCAGTGACGGGTCACATGTAAATTCCCTTAGGACACTGGAGATGGAGACTAGGACACTACCGGGACCGCTGTTAAACGCTAGGGCCTGCTGTGGACACATCATATGGTATCTTCCAAGGGCCAGTGGGATGTCTCTAGCTGCTGTTGATAAAGAAGTGGATGCTGGTCCACTGGTTCAGGTGCCAGACTTGTCTTCAGAAGACCAACCAAAACGTAGCCTGTTACTCCCTATGAGATGCTTAAGGACAGGTTCTTACAGGTTGCATAGTACCTTATCTCCTACTGAAACTGGAGACTATAAAGCCTGGTTTAAGCCTGTCTCTGATTAACTTCTCCTTTAAATGACAGGTTAAAATGCCTCTTTTACCCACAAATACAAATATAACACGGTCTACTTGGCCACCTGAGGACTTTGCAGACTCGGGGATGCCAAGATGCAGAGAAAACGCTCCCCTGGCATGTCAGCAGTTCTCCCTTACTCATCCCACTCCAGCTTATGCCACGAGTGCTGCCCAGCCAAAGCCATTTATTATTTGCAGGTAACAACACTCCATGTGCCTTTACTTGTGTGGGCATCTCCATCAGCATCAATGCCTGGAGTCATGGAATAGCTGAGGTTGGAAGGGACCTTTGGAGATCGTCTAAGATTGAAGAAGGTCTGTGACGCTTACTACTTTACATAGTGGTAAGATGGAACTTTAGCTTTTGTGATGATAAGGGTCCTCATAAATAATTCAGGATACACGTTCATTTGTAGTTTTTCTCCTTGCACTCACTGTAAGTAAAGACCAAAGTGGTACTCTGGAGGCAAGGGACTTGTGACTGGAAATCACATGAAGACTGGAATCAAACAGAGAGATAATATAATCTTCTCTGATGGCCTTCAGGTTCCTGTCCAAGCCAGGGTTTTTTGAGGATCAATTTTCAGATTGTGAAGCACAGTCACTGAGGACTGTTGCCAGTACTAATTTGTCTCACAACAACAATCCCAGGATTGAGGTGCTGGTGAGACACCGCAATCAGCAGGATCAGCAGGACAAGGAGGGCATCTCCAGGCACCTAAAGACATCCTTAAGGGCTTCATGAAGCACAAAACTTTCACCTGGATCTGGTATTCGGGTCTGGCCCTGGAGCAGAAACCTGGGACAAGATGGTCTCTCCAGACAGCTGCTGGATCAAGGACAAGCTCTACAATAAGCATTGCCCTGTAATTCTCCAGTATAGAGAATTATGGTCCTTCATCCTGCAATACTCCACTGTTGTTAAAATGGAAGCAAAATAGGGAATGGAGGTTTATGGGGTTTTTTTTTTTTTCAGACGTAGATGGAAGAGAGGTTTTTCATCACTGCAGCTCCTTATCCCTTCAAAACAAGCCAAGAAATCACCTGGAGACAAAGGTGGTTTAATGGCATGACAGCAGTCATCCAAATAAAGACTTCTCTTAAAGCAGCAGCAGGTTCTTCAGGAAGCTTTCTCACTGCGGCACAACTACACTGTTCCCAAAGGACACCTCTGCCAGCAAACAGACTCAGTGTAAGACAACCCAGAGCACCACAACTAAAACCCCTCTCTTCCAGACGAAGATGTCCACGTCCTCCAGAGCACGCAGACCAGCCGAATGAAGCTGGCAGAAGAGCCAGCGCGACTGGTGAGCAGCTGTAGCAGAACGGGCAGCTACCTGCATCTGATGGGTCGGGTAGGAGGATGAGCAGCACTATCCTCATGGGACTTGCAGCTGAGGACAGAGGACCACCATGACTTGCCGTGGCTTGACACAGATGAGGGCATCACAACACCTTCCCACTAGGCCCTGACATCTCCAACAGCACAGTCTTGTGGTTGAATGACAAAAGATATCCTGGAAAAATTTACCGATGTGGCCGCACGTGCACGTCCTTGACTGTGATGAAGAACTCATATACATCAGCTTCATTTTGGTCCCATGTTCTCACGTGACATCACACGCAGGGAGCTGAATAGAAGAGGTTAAACAACTGGTGGTGGATGTAGAAGCTGGTCCCAAACAACAATATCCTTGACTGTGATGGGCTCTGCTTGGAGACGGAGTCCTTTCTTCAAAGCATGCTCTCATCTTCATCAGTCAAGATTTCAGACGCTCTGAATGCTACTTGCGCTAACATGGACCAGAGCCACAGACCATGCTGTCATACCATGGCTGTCTACATCAGCCACGTTCACCCAGAAGAGCATCACCTACCCAAGTACTTGGTTCTCATGCTTCTGAGACAGCATCTCCAGGCACGAGGCTGAGAGATGGTTTCCTACGGGCCATGCGGGGTGACCCTGCTGGTCAGTAAATCAGGCATTAAGAGGACAACTTTGGAGAAATAAGGTACTCTTGTGGGATGAACCTCTACAGGTTGTGATGGACAGCAATGAATAGAGAAGAAAAAACAGACAAAGAGAAATGAGTGCATTATAAGCAAAAGAAGAGCAACAGAAGCCCTCAAAAATGGAAAATTTGAACCCAAGGCAGAGGATAAGGCAGTGGCATAGACAGTGCTCTGAGCTGTGACTGCAGATGATGCAAACACACCGAGTTCACCTAACACCAGATGGGGGCCATTCCTACGCAGGTTGCCACACGCACAGAGGGACAATTTCTCTCCAAAATGGTTAGACCCCACTTCAGTTCTCCAGGGACCCCTGAAAACCAGAAGAGGGAATGCGTGCAATGCCCACGAGAATCAGATGAAGCACGTACGTGTTTGAAGGAGGTGTGGGGAGCAGCACTGGCTCCTGTTTCCTCCAGGAACTCGTCCCAGTTGAAGTCTGTGTCCTCAATGCTGGAGCCCTCATCTGTTCAAAAGCAAAAAAAAAAAAAAAAAAAAAAAAAAAGGAAAGAAAGAAAAGCAGCCTAAAACACAGCCAAAGAAGGCAAAAGTTGTGTCAAAGAGTTCAGGGTGAGAATAGCAACCAGTATAAACATCAACACAAGGGAAAACAGAAAGCTTATTTTAAAGATCTGTGCTTATTGGTTTTGACCGGCTCTTACTACACTTTGAGCAGACTTTGGGACTTTAGCAGCCAACACCGTGAGACCAGAAATGACTCTGCTTTCATGGCACTGGGGAACAAACCTGTCACACTGCAACAGGCACTTGTGCTCTTTTATTTTGTATTTGATGACT